>NC_060130.1:557056713-557370944 GCF_021461395.2 Schistocerca americana | reverse complement strand
GACCCAGATGTCATAACTTGTTCCCAAAAAGCTCAACAAAAAACTAAGGCTTGATCATCATGAAAGATTCCCCATCATCTCTCAAACATATGAGGTACGGGAGAGAATAAGAGCCACTGCCACCCTTAACTTGCTGTTCTTCCCATTGTGTGGCCAAGGAGGAGAACGATTTGAGGTCGTACTTCTGTGGACTGAATTGAGCCCAGGAACGCTTAGAGATTCAAAATGGTTCAAATGGCTCTGAGCACTATGGGACCCAACCGCTGTGGTCATCAGTCCCCTAGAACTTAGAACTACTTAAACCTAACTAACCTAAGGACATCACACACATCCATGCCCGAGGCAGGATTCGAACCTGCGACCGTAGCAGCAGCGCGGCTCCGGACTGGAGCGCCTAGAACCGCACGGCCACCGCGGCCGGCGACACTTAGAGACTGCTGGTTTTTGACCACAAGCAAGAGATGTACTACATCACGTGTCATGCACACTGATGCCACCCACTCCAACCAGGGGTCCTCCCCATGGGTGCCACCCACGCGTAGTTAAGGCCACCTGGTAGGATGACCATTGCCGGGAGTCTCGATGCCCCAGGGGGATGGGCATCTACCCCTTGGCATATGTGGGGAGTTAACAGCGCAGGCATCAGCAGAGCGATCCCTGTGCGGTTAGGGGGCTACAACCAACAGGGTACATGGCGGCCCCACCATAACAGACTGGCTACCATGCTGGATATCAGGTGCAACCAAGGAAACAAGTCCATTATCGTTGTCAGCTTAGAAAATGATACTGCACAGTTGATGGAAAAATATCTACCCAGGAGGGTGACCTCATCCAACAGTTGGAGATTGAGCATACGTGCAGATCCATGTTGACGAAGGATGTGACAAGTCTCAGTGCATGATGGACACGATGCACCGTGTAAGGCCCCCTTCCCCAATTGGCTTGCTCTTCGGTAAAAGTTTGAAAAATGGAGGTAAAACTGTACAGGGGACCCTCACAAAGGCTGAAACGTGAAAGACTCCTTTAGTCACCTCTTATGACAGGCAGAATACCTCAGGCCTATTCTAACCCCGGGACCCATACGGGGGCGACTAGAGAATCTTACACTGCAAAACTGTGGTTTATTAAGGAACGATGTAATACCCAAGTAACAGTTAATACAATATACAGTAGTCATATTTGCTGAGACTAACTAAAGATCAAATCCTAATTAAGCCAGCCTTCAGCCCTATTATGAGTCAGTGAAATGTGCAGGATAAAAATTGCACTACTTTTAAGTCCTGAACCCTCAATGTTCCTGGACTAACTATCAGAATTAAGCCATTTGGTGATGGTACAAGAACTTTTTCTAAATTAAACCCCTTTTCACTTTTTAAATGGATCCTAACTAATGCCCAGTGACCAGAGTGGTTAAGTTATGGTTTTTGCTAGTTCGTGGGGCAAGGGCAGTTTGAGAAGCAGCATCTACTGCCAGCAGCTGTGCAGAAGCCTCACCACTGCAACTGCAACACACCGCAGCCATCCGCCATTGCCCTGGTCCATCAGAACAGAAAAATAAATACAGTTTGTTAGGCAAGAAAACACAAGTAAACTTTCCCTTCTAACCGCAACCATCCTCAAAACATTGCATTCAGTATTTAAAGGCCCCTTTTTATGGCACCATCCATCCTACAGAGTATTCAGTGTTTTCAATCAATTACCACTTTATAACAGTTAATGCTTCACCCCTGTAGAATAGGGAAGGATGAGCAAGAGCTACTTGTTTAGGAAGCAGTATGCAAAAATATATTTTAACATTTTATTTTCCAAGTGCACCAGTGTACATCAAATTGGTTGCTGCAAAAACTGTTCATAGCCTGCTCCTGGCTCCTGTATGTGACGCTGGCCTCAGCATGAATCTTTGTGTGTGCTGACACAGAGACACCCTGGGAAAGTGTCAGTTGCAAATTTTGATCTCTAGGGGTGTAGGGAGGAGTCGTGTGGGAACCTGAATGTGGATTGCCGAGTGCCATGGCAGACACACTGCACTCACACTGTTTCTGGCTTGCTCCTACCCTGTCATTCCACTGGAGACTATGGCATCACCTTCAAACAGATGGCAAGTTTAGGAAGTGTGCCTTCTGAATCCCGTTTATTCTGAATAAATGATGCCATGGACAGATTTTTATCACGGCAACTGACCTGCATGCCCGCCCCCTATACCTCTCCTGATCATTCCTGTACACATTTATTTGAAATTAAATATGCAATTTCGCCAAGTGAAATATGTTTTACTTGAATGGAGGCATATACCTTTTGTTAATACATACCTGATCACCCTCTTGTTTCCAGTATAGCTAATCTCTATGAAAACTTTCTTCAGCTACATACATCCACAAAACTGTTGACTACAAGTTAGCAGAGTCCTATTTAGTAAAACATAGCTGAATAGCAGTGAGTTATCCTGATGCAGCCGTGGGTGGCCCAGTGTACCTTAACATGCATGTTGGACCGATTGAAATATGTAAGCTTTCTATTTCAAAGCTACTACACTGCTTAAAGTCTACAAGGAGTCTCAGATTGTTAACTATTTTGACAATACTATCAACAAAAAATGTCCTGGATGGTCATCACCAACAGCAGCTTTTACATAAAGGACTTTGCCTTAAGCATGCTACAGTTTTGAGGACTGTTGTATCAGATTCTTTCACTTTCACTGACAACACATCAGTGGTGGATTGCCTTTTAACTTCAAGGTAACAGGTTTTTCTGTCACTGCTAGCAAATGCTATGGATGAAACTGCTTGGTTTCACTTTCACCGTTTGCATTCTTTTGTGTTTTAGGAACCAATTTTTCACTTTGCTGAATTTCATTTCTTCCTAATTCACTTTCCTTTTTTAAATCTTCCCCCCATAAAAATTGTACTGGGACTTCACTTGTCAACAATGCATTTTGCCATTTTTATTTATTTTTCTGGTGATATTATGTAATATTAAGGGGATTCATTAATACATATTGTTTAATACAAGAAAAACAAATTTCATAAATACGTAAATACTTTATTCCAACAACAACGGAATTGTAAACATTAATACAAATATGTCTTGTTAAATACATACATCTTGTGCTCTTGCGCTCTCATAAATACTCTGTAAACTTTTTCTGTGAAACAAAAAAAAGCAACCAACTGCAAGCAGCATATGTTTGTGTGGCTTCATATTTGGCTCAGTAATGTTTCATTCTGAAGCCATTGTTTAAAAAAATAAGTGTAAAAAGCCAACATCAGAGCCAGTACAATTAGCTGCAAGAAATAGGATACGTTCCCTACAAAATGCCAAGAGCACTATGCCCTGTGAATGTAAAGGCAAACAACATGATAACAGCCCACATTTTGAAAACTTTTGTGGAACATACAAAATCCCTCTTAAAATATATATAGTAAATTAAGTGAGTAGTATCAAAGATGGTAATACAAATATTTTTAACTATTGTATCACAGCTTTTATATCCATTTAATTCAATGATTCTGGAAATCTGAGTTTAGGAACTTTGAAGTTTCACATTTAATATTGAGAACAAAAGCCCCTTATATGAACTGAAACATCCAAATTATAAAGCCAAAGGTTAAGTAAATTTCAGAACTTCCAAAGGAAAAAACACGTTAAGAAACATACATTTCCTCCCACCCGATGTCTAAAAGTGTGATCATCCATTCATACACACACACATAAAATTTGCAAAATAATATTTAATTCTACTTCTATATATAAACATTTTTTTTTTATAAAAAAGCAACTTCAGTGACTTTATGAATACTCCCATAAAGAACTATAAGATAATCAAATATTTACGCAAGAGACTGTTACAAAACTTGCTACGAAATTAGCATACTATACCCAGAGAAAATATATTACATAAATATATGTATATAGAAGTATTAAGTGCACTTTCCAAATAGAAAAATGGACATCACCAAGATTTTCAGAGCACAGCAACTGGAGGAGTGCCATGGCATTGTGTGGGTATCCACAAAAAGCAGCAACTTATGTCACAGTATAACCTGTGTTAATCATGCTGGAGTGTCATGGAAAACACGGAGCTAATCAACATAATTGGCACGGATGACAAAATGTTCAGTTATCAGTGATAAAGCAGTACTCTTTAGTTTCACTAAGCATCAGCAACAACCAATTTAATATTTTAAATATATTAACAGTGGATACTGGGTGTGTGTGTGTGTGTGTGTGTGTGTGTGTGTGTGTCGGCGCATCCACAACATCCAATTCATCCAGCAATTTGATTCCATCCCAGGTCGGCTTTCAAACATGTCTTCTGGAAAGAAAGAGGAAAAGCATCAGGACATATGTAATAATTGTCAACCTGCAACAGCAGAAACTTTAATATTTAGTGATCACAGTAAAGTGAAGGTAAATGAGAAGTCAAGCACGCACTGCTGCATTTAAGTTCCCATGATTGTTGGTGACCACAGAGCACAGTGGGAGTCAAGATAAAGTAGGTTCTATTCCATCAGCCAATAACAGTTTTGCACCAGTTTCCTGGATCGAATAATGTGATGAGTGTACTGAAAGTGTTCATTGGTCTGTTAAAAATGTGTAATTTTATCCAAAAGCATTGAGTGGCAGCTTGTTCTCAATTATGAGGCCACAGGTGCCGACTGCAGCTACTGCATCATATCTGAAGTGGTAATATGTCAGTATTGTTCAACTTCAGACAACTTGTTCATGATGTAAGCACTCAATTAGAATCGACCAATCTGACTGACAACTAAAATTCAGTTAAAACAATTTCTTTAAATATTTTACTTTGATCATGCTAATTAGAATCAGGTACTCTGTGCTGAGTAATTAAGTAACCCTTACCGTTTGCAAATCAGCACCAGCTATGTCCTTGCAGGACAGTACCTTTGTTCATGTTGCACTGCACTGAGGATGTGTGTGAATGCACTATTGGTGTGCTGATATGTTTTTGTAAGAATGGATTTCTTTTGTTTCCATTCACTTCTTTGGAGGTGGTGTGACTAGTATGTTGTATGACCTGACTAAATTGCTACTGAACAACCTGTTACAGTGTCCAGTGATTACTTTTCCATTTATTGCAATGGTGCTCTAATTCATACACAATTTAGGGAGGCATTATTTCATACATCCTTGAGAAAAAGAAGGCCAACAACATGATTGCTTAGATGCAGGCTTAACTTCAAAGCGTGTGTCTTAAGATTATTTACTACGATCTGACACCATATTTTACCGAGACATTCTGTACCTTACATACTAACTACACAAATACATGGAGCCATTCTGTTCTAACACTTTCACATTATCAGAATTAAAAACTAACACGAGTTCTGAGATGAGTAACAAAGAGGTCCTGGATATGTTGCTACGGAAAAATTGTTGAAAGTCTTCAAAACATCTGTAGTAGTTGGCTGAGGACAGATGAGCTAATGACTATCTACATCCAAGATACGTTTGTTGGGCATGACGACAAATTCCGCTGCCAGGTAAGGCACCCACGTGTGTGGGCATTGTACTAGTGAAGTGTGTTCTGTGGAGTTGCCTGACAAAATGGCAGAACTTTCCTGATTCAGCAGTTACGGTTCAGAGAAGTCTCAACAATAGGGTATCTAACCCGC
The DNA here is from genome assembly GCF_021461395.2 of Schistocerca americana. Lineage (NCBI taxonomy): Eukaryota > Metazoa > Arthropoda > Insecta > Orthoptera > Acrididae > Schistocerca > Schistocerca americana. Next base: position 557,365,311 of record NC_060130.1, on the reverse strand, counting down.
AAGCTGCATTCAATATGATCTCAAACAGTTACACTTGGCATTGAACATTATTACTCAATAATGTAGATTGCCAGATTGCTCTCAACATGGCACCATCTAACACATATGTGACCATTATTGGAAGTAAGGCTGAATCTGGAATTGTGCCGATTGGAAATATGTTGTATGCTTGGACATCAGTGATGGCACTAATGTGCCCATTTAAATCAGAAGGTTATGGTTTCTGGACCATCTCAGCAAGTGCAAAAGCATGCATACCACCAATCCAACTCACAGCAGGTGGTACCAAGCCATTGATAAGTAGTTCTGCACTCATTGCAGTGCTCATGTACTGACCAAAAACTGGACATGATGGAAGTTAACTTGTGCTGTCTCAGTTTATTACAGCATGGCCAGTCATAGTACAACAAATTCACTTATAGCAGAGCAATCATGCTGTTTAATCCTAAGTTACTGAAACATTGATATTGTGCCCTCAGAGAATTATGAGAAATATTGGCACTTGCTTTTATGTCCCCACTTCATTTTACAGGTGTTCACTGGTTGACCTAGGCTTAACTCCAACCTTTGCAGTTTTGTGACAAAGAGCAGTGATATCAACACACACTAGTATCTGATACATTGTTTCACACATCATCCCTGTTCACTCATTTGGGTCACTGTTTCTGGGTGCTGCAATTTCCACATTGTTTTAATTTGATTTTCCACATAGGAAATCTGAAGTGTTCTAAGGTTTGCTGCTGTTCATGACATGTGTAACTGAGCTGGTGAATGACACTAGAAAAAATGAGGTGGTTTGTGAATGATGCTGTTATAGTTTGGAAGGCACATTGCCAGTAAATAATAAAATGTTGGAAGTAGTGCAGAAGACTAATGCTTTGATCAGAGAATAGCAGGTGGTCCTCAACAGATACGTGTGTTGCATTGTCTGTAACTACACAGAACAACAAACTGTTGTTATGTATATAACTTGTGATTAGACAATGGAAACAGCAACAACTGTAAATTATCTGGAGTAACCTAAACCAATTACAAGATATTGTTGCCAGGAGAGCAGATGCAAACCGAAGAACCACTGGAAGAACTTTAGGAAATTTTAATTCACTGACGAATGAGGTAATTTACAAGACCTTATTTACATGAGTCTTTAGTGTTTCTTGTCACTCAGAAATTCTTACCATGGGGTGGTATTAACAGAGAAAGCAGAAGATTCTAAAGAAGAGTGGCGCATTTTGTCACATGCTTATTCAGTCAAGTGTGAGACGGAAATTCTCATCAAATTCCAGTGGCAGCCACAAGGGAATGATGGTGTGTCACACAGAAGTTTACTGTTAAAACACCAAGGGGGGGTGTTCCAAGAAGAGACAGTCACAGTAGTGTTTCACGGAAGGCCCGATTCTACTGTGACCCCTCCATTTACTCTTGTGTTGTGTCTGTTCTATACTGGAAATGAAGTTTCTGTAGTAAAGTTCTGTCGTGATGAGCGATACCATAACTCACAGCAAACTGCATATGCTGATTCTAGCCAAGCACATAACGTTGACTATGCAAGGTAGTAGTTGGACATCAGTTTTTCCACAAGTACATTGCCGCAAGTGTGAAGGGGATGTGGAGTGGCTTGTTTGGAGACAAGCTTGTAGGAATTCATAACCTACAACGAATCAAAAGCAATCCTCTTTATAACTCTTTCCTTGCATAAATCACTGAATATTATAACTACATAAAAGTTTTCTTCATGTTGGTTGAAAATTTCACTAGAATTCAATGGAATGTGATGGACAACTGCTCCCAGGTCTGTTTCGAATATATCACCCCAGGAACTGACCAATGAGATACGGCAGTGGAAGACGCGAGGGGAGACAGGGAACTTTTGTAAGGGTTATCCCAGATACAAGGGCACAGTGACTCAGACATACACTGAGGTGACAGAAGTTATGGGATAGGTATGCACAATTACAAATGGTGATAGCATTGGGTAGAGCACTGCATCTGCATAGCTAATCTGCACACGTAGCGTTAGTCTATTTCACTTGCTATGAACACGCACGTGGAAACGTGTGGCTGACAGTTCACTCACTTAGTATCACACAGTTCTTACTCGTGGAGTGATGGGGAACAGCCGTGTGTCCGTGCCTCATAGGTAAGTAAACATGACTCCACTTGTACAGCTTCAACACAATGTAGTGGCACTAACAGTGCTGCTAGAGTTCAGATGCATGTAGAATAAGAATTTCTTTTTAGCTGTCAATTTTCCATTTTTTGTGTGGAGAAGGTGTATACTGTATACATTAGATTCACCAAGTGTTACTACAGAATAATGAAAAAAAGTGATAACTGAATATTGAATGTTGTTCCAGATCACTGTTGCAGTTGTGGAACTGTATATTTCCACAAAATAGCTGATGAATTAATGCTCACTTTTAGTCAGCTGCTAAAACTGCGCTGACGGACATATTTTGAACAGAATAAATGAAGAAGATTTATGCTGAGGAGTGTGACGACAGACTACAACCGTCAACGTTGTTTATAATTAGCTAAACTTCAAACACGTTACTCTGCAGGCTTTTGTGACTAAATCAAGCAAATGAACCAGTAGGGCTCACTATATTTGATAACACGAACAGAAAGAGAAAGGAAGCACAAGATGTAGTGGTGAAAGAGATGGGTATTATTTAAACAGATTTCTAACTACATAATTATTCAAATACATAGATCATTATACAAATTTCTTTGCCAATAAATTGTCTGTAATTTGAATGACAAACAACACATAATGCCAGGCTATTTTCTTTGTGTACTACTTCTACAAAATTAGAACTTTCACCCACGGCACAGCACAGTTTCTGTTAGATAAGTAACTTATTAATAGTTCATCCAGAAATGTGCCTTAGTGGCTCAGTGCAATAAGTTCCAGTCTACAAAACTGAGGCTTAGGGTTCGACCCCCTGTTGGTTCTACAATTCTCTCTGTTACTTATCACGTCTTTCACCTACAGCAGTGATGATAATACCAAGTCAAGTTGCTCCGTATTTTAGAGTACATGTTGAAATGCAGATCCCCCCACTAACTGGCTGTGTAAGTCTGTCTGGAGGTGGGAGGAAGTCAAGGGCACACTATGCCTAGTAAAGCATTCCAGTAGTGAAACCAACCTTCCCAGTTGAGCAGAGCTTTACTCTATTTGCAGCATAACAAATGAAACAAAAACTCTTCCAGGCAGAGAGCCTCAGCAATTTGAGCTGTAACGTACTAAGCAGCCGCAATGTTGAGCAGCCAATCAATTTAGCCAGCCAGTTGGTCAACCATAACTGATCAGCTGAGTGTGATGGATGTGGAATATATTATACCTTTTTTCTCATGGCACATGTACAAGACTATAATTACGCAAATTACTTTTCCATTGTTTTATTTGCTTTATGCACTGTGGATTACAAGTTCACTTACACAGATTTTGGAGCATACGGAAACTATAGTGACTCAGCTATTTTTAAGCAATCAATTTTGCATGAAAATCTCATTAATAAAAATTTATGAATGCTGATGCTGTGTGTCACTGTCAGAGATGAGGCATTTGGCATGAATGAAAATTTAATGCACCCTTATGGAGAAAAGAGTTTAATAAACAATAAAGAAACCTTCAACTACCAACAATCTCTCGACTATGCAGTTTATGGAATGCACTTTTGGCACTCTGGCAAATAAATGGAGAATTTTTCTGTCGCTCAATGGATGTTCTAGAGAATTTAACAAAATTATTTGTCAGATGCCTATGAATTTGAAGACGTATGGTAAGTCCCTCCAGAGCTGGAAATTCTCCAGATCCTACAAGCTGTCTAAACTCATTGTGCAATCTGTTTCAGGATCCAAGGATCGCCTGGCTGCTTAGGCAAGTGCACAGAGACTGAGGTCAGTCACATATGTTCTTCACGTGACAGCCTGGTCATGACTGGTAGTGTGGAGCCACAAAATCACAACTGCCCAGTGCACAGGCAACAATGCATGTCATTGTTTTATTGCCTGCTGCAGCCTGGCTGTTTCATGCTTAACAGCCCTTACACTACTGACTTGGCTCCATTCCACTTCCTCTGCGTCTGTCGATGTGTCTCCCTGTCCCACTGTTAACACTGTACAAAACTCTCACTCTTCAACAAGTTTTTAGATTGCAAACACTATCAGATATTCGTGTCTCCTCGATATAATTACACAATTTGTCTGTGTTATGCTATAAAGTAACTGAACCAAGCAAGAACTCAGTGGGTCCTAACGATTATCACCACCATTATTTCAATCTAATATATCCTAAAACGTTTATGGAATGCCGCTGGATGTCAAAAGTCATCCACAGTGTTTTCGGATTAACTCTGAGAAAGCTTGTCATTAGAACATGGAATAGTTTTTCAATCAGACATTGTCTATGCAGTTACATACAGCTTTGAGATTCAAAAATTTTGGAAGAGACACTGGGTTCGAGTATCTGGAAGGTTTCATAATATTGCAGCACACTTGCAACTTTTGTACTGTTGAAGTGCCAAGAGACAATTGGAAGAATTTTGCCTTTCTACACCAACTGCAAATAGTGCAGCACAGTCTGACCCATGATTTAAAAATTAGTTCACCTCTATCACTATCTATGACCAAAGGAGGCTTAAAAACAACTTCAGACACATAACAGCTGAAGAAACGCCAAAGAAATCTGGTCAAGAGTTTTGAATGACATTATGTTGTGAAAAGATTTTACTAGGAATGCGATTTGACAAGTGAAGTGGAATGACTAATTATTTGCTGAATACTACAGTGGAGTTGACGAGTTCTCAAGTTTTTGATGAAGAACATTGTGAGCTGAAAGTCATATCAAAGTGGATGAATTCAGGAGTGCACCACATGAGCTGGATGTATTTTGTTTAGGGTTACAATATTAAATCTCTGTAAATCGAATACTGTTTCTGATCAGGCATTTCAAAAAAAGAAGCAGTTGTTCTCTAAACTAATTTAAAACACACAAAAAGTTCATTAGTTTAATAAATGACAAATAATTGGAGCGGGATTTCAAATTTACCTATTATTCTATGACTTTTTATTTGAGGATGAAACAAGTGTGTTTATTCGTGTAACTTAATAATGTTTTGAGTATTTGTTATTCACCAATATAGAATAATAATTTGTATCTGTATTCATTATTCGTCATTTGTATAAATTTCACCCAAGTCATGCTCATCGCACATGTGCAAATGAGCAGGTACATGCATTCACGCTTCTGTCATTAGCATCAGTAATCTATGACAACTTCTGCAATCATTCACGAAGCGTATTCACACTTTCACTCGCACACTGCAGACGTGCGGGCCATGTGGATACTCCACACCCTTACAGGGCTCTAGTATTGGACACCCAATGTATGAAAGGGCAGTGAATTGTCAGTCATCATTTGTACACAGCTAATTCACATGAAAAGGTTTTATATGTGATTATGGCCTCATGACAGGAATTAACATACTTTAAATGCAGTATGGTAGTTGGAGCTAGACGCACGAGACGGTCCATTTCAAAAATTGTTACGGAATTCAGTATTCCCAGAGTCGCAGTGTCAAGATTGTGCCACGGATACCAAATTTCAAAAATTAGCTCTAACCATGGACAACCCAGTGGCAGATGGCCTTCACTTAATGACAGAGCACTGGCATTTGTGTGGAGTTGTCAGTGCTAACAGACGAGTAACACTGTGTGAAATAACCACATAAATCAATGTGGGATATATTATTAATATATCTGTTAGCACAGAGAGACAAAATTTGGTGCTAACTGTCTACGGCAGCAGATAACCACCACGAGAGCCTTTGCTACCAGCACATCACCTGCAGCACCTCTCCTAGGCTGGTGACCATATTGGTTAATCCCTACATGTCTAGATAACAACAGCCTGGTCAGATGAGTCCCAATTTCAGTTGGTAATAGCTGGTGGTAGGTTTCGAGTGTGGTGCAGATCCCACAATGCCATGGACCCTAGTTGTCAACAAAGTACTGAGCAAGCTGGTGGTGGCTTCATAATGGTGTGGGCTGTTTTTACATGGACTGGATCAGGTCCTCTGGTCTAACTGAACCGATCACTGATTGGAAATGGTTATGGTCGGCTACTAGGAGACAATTCGCACCCATTTGTAGACTTCATGTTCACAAACAACAACAATGGAATGCTTACGGATGACTACACGCAATGTCACCGGGCCACAACAGTTTGCAATTGGTTTGAAGAACAGTCTGGACAATTCGAGCAAAGGATCTGGGCACCGGGATCACCCAACATGGGACATGATAACATCAGTTTATGCACAGAAATTTGCACTCTCAACACTTTCACAATTATGGACAGCTATAGAGGCAGCATGGTTCAGTAATTCTTCAAGGGGCTTTCAACAACTTGTTCAGTCCGTGCCACGCCTGAAATGAAACTCCTGCAGCGAATATAAAGGTTGTGTTTTACTGTATGGAGGGGGCGGGGGGGTGTTTGATGTTTAGGCTGCAACTTATAAAATGCAGCACTGTGGACACAATAGGGGGGGGGGGGGGAGGGAGGGAGAACATTCAGAGCAAATAAATGACAGATTGCCTTAAAAAGTAATGAAATGCCATGAGAAATGTAAGGAGTTGTTAAGCCGAAGCACAAAGTCTCTTATTCCCTCCTGTAGTACAGAAGGACAATATAAAGAAAACAAATGCAATAGTTCCTAAGACATACATGAAACAAGAAGACCAACTATGGTCTAATTTACCATATCAACAATGGAAAATATGAAACATACTGAAAAACATACCACTTACACTAATATTCTATGGTAGACGATAAAGTTATGGAAAGTGGCATTTGGGTTATGAATCTGTTAAACTGAGAGAGGAAGACAAAAATCAGCTTTTGGAAGAAAACAAATGAAAGGCAAAACATTGACAATTTCACCAATTCTTCCAGCTTAGACCTAGTCATATCTGTTATACTACTAGTTTAATTTATTTCAATCACTTGCTTAGTGTTGTCATCCCTTTCCTCAACAATTACAGTGCTCAACAGAATGTTTAAAATAACTTTTCCATTGTGCACAAGCACTCCGTCTTCAGGCCACAAGTGGCCCAGCGGGACCATCCGACCTCCGTGTCATCCTCACTTGAGGACGCGGATAGGAGGGGCGCGTGGTCAGCACACCGCTCTCCCGGTCGTTATGATGGTTTTCTTTGACCGGAGCCGCTACTATTCAGTCGAGTAGCTCCTCAATTGGCATCATGAGGCTGAGTGCACCCCGAAAAATGGCAACAGCACATGGCGGCCGGGATGGTGACCCATCCAAGTGCCGGCCACGCCCGACAGCGCTTAACTTCGGTTATCTCACGGGAACCGGTGTATCCACTGCGGCAAGGCCGTTGCCAACTTTTCCATTGTGACAAGCTTTCTTCTGTTTCCTTTGTCAGTGTCCTCACACTTGCCTCATATGATTCTGCACTTTCCACAATACCCCTGTTCAGTTGCTCCTTTCTGACATTCAAGGTGCTGTCCCTCCATTATATTGGATGTTGCTACTTAGTTATGACCTTTGCTTTCCTTATATTTATTCTGTACATCTTGGAAGCCCTTCCATCCATGGTCAGGTGTGACACATTAAGCACTGATATAAGGCTGTCAGCAGTTCTCCGAAAACGGAAGAATGCTACAGATTAGATTGGTAGATCAGATAATAAATGACAAGGTACTGAATGGAATAGGGGAAAAAATTATGGCATAACTTGACTGAAAGAAGGTATAGGACACATCCTGAGGCATCAAAGAACTGTCAGTTTGGTAATGAAAGGAAGTGAGGGGGATAAAAATTGTAGAGGGAGACAAAGTCCTGAATACAGTAAACAAGTTGAAGTGTAATTGATTCCAGTAGTTATGCAGATACAGATAGGAAGATGCTTGCACAGAGTAGACAAGCACGGAAAGCTGCACTGAACTAGTCTTCAGCACTGATTTAGACAATCACAAGCAAACTTACTTCAATAATTACACAGAGTAAACCAAACTTTAAAATTGTGATCAACACATTCATAAATTAAAATCAGGAGCCAGTAACTCCTGCAAGTTCATTATTGTTATCTCACTTAGCTTTCTATTTATTTCAGTAAAAAACGATAAGAAAGGCACCAACAAATAGTGACTTCACTAGTAGCCACACTAAGAATAATGAACATGGTGACTGACTATACATACAAAATTAATTAGAAATTTTATTTACAGTGATACATACATGACACGATGACTATTGTGATTCGTTCTGTGGGGCAGCAGTTGTGACAGCAGCTGACTCTCCTCCTCCGGAAACTGAACTCCATATAGAAGCTGAGATTAGATAACCATCAATCAGTTACAAACTTAACTACAAATATTTTCTAAAATAGTACTCCATACAGGGGTGCATTGAAACTTTATTAGTGGAATATTTTTACTCATTATTTGTCACTTCAATTTTGAAGTTTATTCAACAGAAAGTTTGTTGTAGGAACACTTACTAGAAGTTTAGCACTATGAATAAAACATGGCTGACTGGATAAAGCAACTTGGAGGGAAAAAAATGATTTTGCAGGAGCAATAAAGAATTTCATACAGTCTTAGTATTAGAAACCAATTTAAGTTTTGTATAAATTACTTGTCTAATTCTTTTTTTAGGCTGCCATCATTATAGTTGTGCCATTTGTATTTTGCTTACTGCTCTAACCTTACTCTTCCCTTGTACTTTTCACTGCACTGGAGTCTTCAGCTGTATGCATTCATACTGCTTCAATTGATTTTACCTTGTATACTCAACTACCATGCAGCTACCACCTCAGTAATTTCTTTTCTTTTGGAATCCAGCAAACAAACATCATTGTCTACCACGCATTCACCTGGGCAAATGTCATGCTCACCTACAATTCGTTTTCTGTTCACTGATCCCATGAAAAGTGTTTCTGAAGCAGTGAAAACCCATTTCACATTGTGTCTGCAGACTATAATAACCATAAATTTTGATGATTGTGTTGTAACTGTCACACTGTCAATTCACCAAATTCACATACACCAGTAACTCACTTTATGATAAAAGTAGGGTCAAACACCAAACAGGCACTACAAACAAATTAATTTAGTGCTCCGAGACTCACTGAAAAGTGATGCGGTCTCTCATACTGGCCAGCACATATCGATTAGTCAGTACAGGAAGGGCCTCTCAATTTTTGGAGAAAGTGCTCGAATTGTCACAATAATACTTCCAGAGACTAACCTAACATGCTTTGATGAACTATCCTGGGTCTTAACTAATGAACTGGAGACATTTATATACTCTTTTCACAACTCCACAAAGAAAAGGAGTCAGTTGATGACTGTGTATCGGTTACAATACTGAAGACAGTGGTCTTTTATTTAATTTGATCTCTCAACTGTTTTTTGCCTTAGTCATTGAGAAGAAAATTACTGCCATTTGACGCATATTGTTATGAAAAGGCAGACTGTCGGTTAGTGGTGGAAGAAAGTGATGTCAATTCTGTAAAAGCAATTTCATTGTGTGAAGGAACAAGAGATTATGTGCATATGAGTGAAGAACGACTTTTATACCAATTACTACGGCTTTGTAGCTGGTGGTTATTCTTTCGCTCCTTGTGGTACAGATTTTGATCTTGTACAACTGTTGCTAAAGAGGCGTGGCCATACGTCATATCAGGGATAAGTGTGAAGTACGGCAAAAGTAAGTTTCCCCTTAAGGGAAGTAATAAAAATCAAATATTTCTCACTTTAAAAGTCTCAGCAAATCATATATAAAAAAGACTTCCTATCAGAAAGAAACTGGGAAGAGACACATTCACAGTGTCTGGGTCCTCACTGCTAGCATGTTCATGTTCATGTTCATACACGCTTTTTGAATGGCTCAACCAAGCTAACCTGCACCCAGATAACTCACAAATCTACCATATCTAACACTAGGTCCCAATAAAATATGCTTGCTAAATTAAGAGATAAAGGAAGACGTTTCTTGTATACCTGAGGAGTATAAACAATTTTATGATGTACTATGTTTGCCATTTCGTCCACAATTGCTATTCAGATTATCGCAGCAGGTCAGACATGACCGAAGGAACAGATATATACTATGTATGTACATATACCATGTCTGTTGTCAGTAGGTGAAAACAAAACTAAAGATTTTCTGCAAAATCTCTAAATTATTACAGCTGATAGGTACAGCAACTAAGAATCTTGAAAACCATGTAAATATTGGAGACAGTTACTAGTAATATTTTAAAATTAAGTTTGTACTTTAAGTGAACAGCACTTAATTTCCTTCATACTAATCGTCAATGAATGTTTCCCACCATTCCTGAATTTTTGTGGTTTTTATGTGTATTCTAGCAGAAATATGGGCAAAATCTAGTAATCTGCATCGAAATACATAATTATGTAGAAAGAGCCACAGTCCATCTTTATTTAATCATCCAAAGTAATGATATGAAATAATATGAAGCAAACCTGTGACTATTACATTGGGCAGTTTTTTCTACATTAAACACTGTTCATTTTACTCTAAAGTTACTTAACTGAACTGAGGCCCTGTCAACAAACACAACATTCGGTGTCTTAACTGGTGATAAAAAGAATGTCTATCAATTTAAGTAATAAATAAAATAAAAATGCTGCTATTGGAATGTCCCGGATTTTTATTTAACACAGCAATCAACGTAGATGAGAATGGAACTCACGTTTTTCCTGTGCTAGTGGTTGCTTCACAGTCTCAAAATTCAGAAAGACGCAGCCAACCTACTATACAGAAATGCCTATCTCTAGGTGGGAAGTGGGGTGTTTTTATTGACCTTTTACGCAGAATGCAGTTAAAAAATATTCCTTAGCGATCCTCTCATGGCAGCGCACTGAGACATTTTAGTTAAGCTATTTGGAAAGATGCATCCACATAAAGGAGAGTGCTTGGAGAATGTTATCTTTTTTCAAGAAATACTTGGTGGACACACATCTAGCAATGAAACTCCCTCTCGAAGAGGTCACAGATCACACCTGCCAACATCAGATAAACACCTACCGATTCTGCACCGTTTGAGAGTCAGATGTTCATATAACCAACATTCCTAAAATACTGACTGCTTCCTCTTAATGTTACAAAGGAAACAACATGATGTGACTCAATGACAAGTTGCATCCCAAAATCTCCAAGTGAAAATATGAAGTTGTACTCTACATGTGTGGCATTTACCAGACTCCTAATTATTCATCTTAAGTTAATGTTGTCTCTCTCTTGGACTTTCACAATGTTTTTTTGCACTTACCAATTTTCACTTTCCCTCCTCAATAATTTAACAACAACACATTAAACAGAAGGTTATTTCACAAGGAAACTTTGACAGCAAAAGATGCTGCAGGTAACAAGACAAAAATAAAATATACTCGCTGCAGAGAGAAAATCTCATTCTGGGTACACAAAAGCTATTCAGAAATCTTCAGGAGGATGTTGAAGATAAAATGAACACTTGGTACGTGGAAAAAATTGAACAATGGAAGCATGAAGAAAAAACTGAAGCTTATGATCCATAGACAGCACATTTAATCAATTTGGAGGCAGAAGGCACAGTAACCAACAACAGGAAATTTTCTAAACAATCTGAATTTCCTTTAAATGTTTCTTACACAAGTTAACACAACATATTTATGAAAATTATCACCAGCTACATAGAAAGAAACAAGGGGTTGTAATTCATTAGAAGAATGAAGAATACTGCAAACTTGTCTAAAAGCCTAAAATTGTGAGAGTTTTTAACACACTGTAACACAATATCCACAGTAACTGCCCTCAAGAAAGAAGGCAATGCCCGATATAAGTTAGTGTTGTAAGTGCTTGCCTCTGGTGCAGGTAAGTTTCAACAGGGCGAAAGAACTATATAGAGCAACTTTGTAAGTAGGCACAAAAATCATGTACTATCCAACTAAATTTTAAACTTGCATATCAATATGAAAATAGTGAAAATTCAAAAGATCATTGACACTGCGCGCACGCGGGTTCAAACATATTTTCCAAACATACACAGAGCGTAAAGGATATCATAGAATTGCCTATTGGGAACGATCTACTTGAATATATTAGCAATGGAACCAACAAGTACTACAGTCAAAATTGCAACAGAAGGAAATTAGATAAAAACATGCTAAATTTGTTGACTTTAAGAGACCTGAACTTTGATAATGGTTTGGGCTTGCTATCCTTATGAGAACTGTAAAAAAAAAAAAAAAAGCTAAGACCAATGATTAGTGGTTAACGAATCTGTTGATACACACACACCAACGTTTTGCAAAACGATGTTCCGCAACCGATTCAGACAAATATTATGTTTTCCACATTTTTCCGATGACAACAATAAACCAGATAATGCCGACCGCTTTTCGAAGTGAAATTCATAATCGATTATTTTTCCAAAAGTTTAAAGACACATTTAATCTAAATCAGAACATCTCTATTGATGAAGGAATGGTACTGTGGCATGAACAGTTATATTTTAAAGTTTACAATCTGTTGAAAGCTACAAAATATGGCATACTCATTCGGACACTGTGCGATTAAAGTATGGGACACATTTCCTCATTCAAGATACATTCCAGCAATGGACAGCCTTCAGCAAAAACAGTTATGGAACTACTCACACCTTCTTATGGAAAGTGTCAGCACCTCTACATGGGTAATAATTATAACAGTGTAGAACTTGCAAAGAAGTTACTTGAAAAGAAAATTCGTGTTTGTGGAATGATACGGCAAAATAGAGGATTTTCAGAAAAATTCAAGTGCGCAGAACTCCATGTGTTTGAAGCTTGTCACCAATGGAAAGGTGACAAGCAGCTGGCGACAAGCCAAGCAATCTGAATTAGCGCTGCTGGTGCCAAGTAAATAAATTTGTATGAGACTTGCAGACAGCAAAGTGTTAAGAACTGATGAAATCCATTACCACAAATTACTGTACAAACATTGTACTGTACATTTGATTTCCTTCACTCTGAAAGATTTTATACATAGTATTGGAGAGGACTGCGATCCTTAATCATGTATGCCAAGTACACACGTTTTTGTTTGTATTTTGGGGGTTTTAACATTTTCCTCAATTTTGCATTTTTTAGGTCTGGACCACATGAAAATGTAAAATACGAGTTTCACTGTAAATAGAAAGTGCAGAAGCATACTCAAAAAATTAAATTCCAATGTATCTGAAATGGAAAGTGTAAAACCAATATCTACTAGCATTTTGTCTTAAAATAGTGACACAGACTTTTAATGCAAAAGCTATCTAAAAATCAGAAGATTCTTCAGCAAACAATCCATAGATCCATGTCGGAAATTAACAGAAGAGATAATGAAATATACGAATGTGACAGGGTACAGACTGTAATGGAAGATTTAATTACCACTGTAATGAAAACAAAATGATGGACAGTGTGGGAAGCTAGGTGAAGAATGGAAAATGAGGAAGGAGCTCTTTGCCAGTTTCCAAAGGACAATGGAAGGCTGAGACAATAATCTGATGGGAAATGGCTGGACAGCATTGAAGAACATGTAGGATAATTATGATAATTATTGACATATAAACATTTCATTAGAAACTAATATAGCTATTTTCAAGCAATCCAACTAATCTGTTATTTATGCACTTGTTAAGTCGAGTTTTTATAAATGTGAGAGTTCATGTTTCACTGCTATAGTAATAATAGATAGTGAGGTTGACATCCTGTGATGTCTGCTATCAGTGATTCCTCTGGTGGCTAGCAAGAAATGCCAGAGGGCCATCACATGGGCCTGACCAACAACATAAGCTGGAAATAAATCCCAGCTGCCGGAACACATGTCAAATCCAGCTGTGCTAATGTCTACCCACACATATACTTTACTTTTATGGCCTGGCTGCTTTATGGATTTCAACTGGACTATTTTTTTCACTGCTGTTCTACAGATTGGCATATTTGCTGGACCCTGGGCTATTCACTTCATGTGTTCTACAATTTATGATGACATGGCTTGGACTGGAATTGTGAACCATCAAGTGATTACAGCTTATCTATATTTTCTGTATAATACATTTTGTGCTGTTCCATAACAGGTGTAACAAGAATGCCGTGTTAACATTTCTTTATAGGAAATAGAAGTTTGTTCTTAAAAATCCAATTTTCTTTTCACAGTTCTGTAACTAGCAGAATTTATCTCAACAATTTGTATTACTAACAGTATTTGAATTTCTATTCTTTACATGCAAGGAGTGCATAAAGAAGGCATTACTAATCTGTAAACCATTTCTTTTACACCATGTTTCAACTTCAGTTCCAATGTCCTGCATATGGTATTCATCAACCAATGCCGACAGAGAATATATTAATAGGTTGCATTTATATTGATTGCTTGAACATTTATTATTTTTACTCTAAATGCAGGTTTGATTCCCTACAAACTAGTTCATTTGGAAGTAGAAACCAAATCACAATTGAGACTAATCATTCACAATGTGTTAGATGTTATGCCAATATTAACTATGACACCAGAAAAATCAAAGTAAAAAGATTTCATAAATAATTATCTGTTAACACGGCCATGTCAATGAGAATTAGTATGTCAAGGACACACGCAATGAAAATTGCAGGAAGAGGGAAAAGTCAGGATATTTCATTAGCCAGTTGACATTAAAGACTTATTAAAAGTTATGATAATTTTATCACTATGGCACACTGAAATGTACTGATATGCTTATGTCAGGATATAAAACTACATATCCTACCACGTTATTGATATACATACCTATTATTATTATAAGGACAACTGTACAAACAATACCAATGATGATCATCATCTGAAACCAAGACAAATTAATCATTTCTTTTATTCTGTAGATAAAGAACTACTTAATAAACAAACATTATTACTATTTTTCAGTAGAATTACAACAAGAATGTTGAAACAGGTGCATCAACTACGAAAAATGTTGAACTATAACAGAACATATTAAATACTGAACACGACATTACATTTTTCCTTAAACCTAATGGACAAGAATGATATTAAATTAGTCAGAAATTACCTTTATGTTCTTCCACCAATACTTTCGTTTCAACTTTCCAGCCTGTTGCTCAAATTGTGATGCACCATGTCTCAGAGCATCTATTCAGAAACAGCAAAATAAATTACATATTAGACAAATTACAAATTTTACTTGCAGGAAAATCAATTCTTGGAAGGAAAGAATTAATTTCTAATCAAAACCTAGATTAATTAGTAAATGTGAATAAGATCATTAGAGCATTCTTTTACAATATCACAACTTCACTGCACATAGTCAGAAACTCCTCTTACTTAAATATAAATATCTCATCGCTGTTTCTTACATCTGCTGCATTAAAAGCTTCTGTACATAGCTAAGGAAGATTATGGTTTTTTGACAGTACTTTAATTGAAGATAGCAGAACATTAGATTGGATAAAAATGGGGAAATAAGTTTGCCATTGCAAAAGGTAAATGAGTATGACTGGTGAAAATCATAACTACTGCATCACCACGTGAATATAAACACAATTTTCCATCACTATGCCAAGTCAGTCATCCAATTAGTTTCTAACGTAACTCAAAGAAATAAAGAGAAGGAGAAATACACGTCAAAACTCTTCCTCTTCTTCTAGTGCTTGCAAAATACACTTTTCAAAATGTGTTACATTAATTTCATAAAGGCAAGTTTATTCCCATGAGCTTAGTTACTGCTTTTGAGAACCAAATGACTGCAAAAATTTGCAGAAATGTGTCTAAGAAGAGAAGGAGTAAGAACAAGTTAGATTAATGAAACGCAGACACCTCTGTTCAAAGAAAGCTGCCTGGTTTGACAAGCAGGCAGTACATCCTACAGCTGTCTCATCATGATGATCTTGCTGTAACTGCAGCGACATCTTGCACTTCAAGTATTTGCTCAATTTGCAATGCCAACTACTTAGTTTTAAATTAAAGACATGTTCTTACATGGTAATGACACCACACAGGGCACAGTACCAAGCACCAATTTGGTGTACAATAGTAAACAAAAAAACGACCATAAACCTATTTGACAACACTCATCAAATGTCTTCCACTTAAAATATTTTGTAAGTACCAGTATTAGCTCTTGTAGTTAACAACTGCCCTATTCTTCTGTAACTACCATAAACAACCGATTACTGATGAATGTCTAAAAATGTGATAAAGACAATGTAGTTCATAATTTTCTTCATGTTTTAGAGAGAACTTTGAAACGTATCTGTTGCTGATAACATTTCCAGAAGTAATTCTTCCACAGCAACTTTTTTCTTCTAGTTCATAATTAACTTCAATGCCAAAATCCTAGTGTAAGCCTCAAATTCATTGAAGCCACACAAACTATTCACACAGAAACTGGAACACACAACATTCAGGTCACATTGAACATGTTTCTCCTTACTTGTCAACAGTCTGATAAAGAAAAAAGTGTAGCTGTGGAAAGGCTATGCCTGAAAACCTTTATAGGCCACTGATTTTCACCTGCATACAGTTATTGCTGGCAGATAGCAACAACTGCCCAATTTTGTTATTAAAGTTAATAAATATTTTCATATTTACTATGTTGCATAACTTGGCACAATAATAAGAGTAATGCAAGAAGAGGTTTTCATGAAAGGTGTACCCACTGCAGCAAAATCAGCAATATAAGAAAACAAACTCATGTGACAACAAAATTACAACTGACTACATAGTTAACCACATCTTTCTCTAGTTTTCTTGAGAAAGAAAAGGTTTTCGTGGTGAACTGACACCAATGAGTGATTTCCGCTTCACCATACTTATATTTCCCTTATACACGATTACATAAAGGATACTTTTTTTCGTCTTGGCAGTTAAGGTGAAGTGTGACCTGATTTTGTTCTTTGCTGGTTTCACTTTTACTAAAAATTCCATGTTATGCATTTAACCAAGTTCTGACAAGGTAAGTGTTTATTTTCTGATGTATTAATATGTCAACAGAAAAATCAGATGGGTGATTTGCCAAGATCTTTCAATCATTGTACTGCACGGTTAGCAATACCCGTTCATTTAGTTGTAAGCTTCAAATATATGATGCCCACGACTGTGTACTAATAGTCAGTAAAGAGCCATTAAAGGTTTAGCTGTGATGTAACTATGAACTGTTCTGAGAAAAATGGAAAATGAAATTACACACCAACTCTTGTTCAGTGATGTATTGACATTGCACATACAAGGTCAAGTGAGTCATCACAACAAATCTTAGTGCTGCAGTAGAGACAGAAAGATGTAATTATCCACACGTTCATGTCCCCTGTGCTGTTTCACATAGCTAAGTGTACGGCTCTACCTGCTCCTGAAAAAGCTGTCACAGGTATAATGTACCTGAAAATGTTGCAAAACTAGTTGTTTCCTGAACTGATAGCTGTTACTCCAAACTTCAAATTCCAAAAGGATTGAGCTCCATCTCATTAGAATGAGGTAGTGCACCACAATCTGAACAAGAAACTTCCAAATTGGTGGATTGGGCATTGTGCTCCAGAGGATTTGGCACTCGGGGCCCCTGAGGTCTCCTGCCCTTCTAGTACTCTTCTTCGGGGATATGTTACGGAATGTTTACGTATCACATATGCTGGCAACACTGACTGAAATCCAGGATCATATCACTGCTGCACTCGCAAACACTGACTGGGTCATGTTTGAATGTGTGTAAGTTGAACTTTACCACCACATAGATGTTTCTAGGGTAACACGAGATGTGTAAGAAACTTCAAAATTTGCTTTTCCATACAGTGTATCCTTGCCTACTTTGCATGTAATGTTTTGTAGAATACATTTATCCAAAAGCTGAAATCATATTTAAACATCCTGCATTATTTTTATAAACTGAAGAGCAAACCTTGTTGAAGTTTGATTGTCAATGTGTGTGTTTCCCTAGCTGTGAAACTATTTACATTTTATGTCATCTGACTGCAGTATTTCTTCTCAGAACACCTCCAAGATTGAATGTGTGACCACTCTGCTGCACACTGGCCTTTCTGTCTGCCTTTAATATTATCGTAAAACTGAAAAATGTGGCCATTAGTACCAATGGACAACAAAAGGGTTTGCTTCATCATGGAAACTACATAATGGTGCTAGTCAATCATACTACTAATTACTGACTAACTCACTAGTCAAGGACAAATGTTGTGTATGTTCAAGATAGAACAGGTAAGTCAACCTAATATTCCCCACATGGTCCACCAAAGAGAAATCTTTGAAGCTGAAACACCCACAGGAATATGAAATTTATTGTGAATTTGGTAAATGAGCACAATTCTGCCAATGGGAAATCAGAATTCAGTACTCAATACATTTGCCACACGTTTAAAAAATACATCACTGTGCCACATCTGTTTACTACAATAAACATTGAACTATCATGTACTATACATACAATTTCAATGGAAAACTGGAAATGGTATGGGGGCTTTTAATACAGAATATGAAGTGTTACTCTGCAAGCAATACAGAGATGCGCAACATAGGGTACTGAGACCATGGGCTCATGGAAGATAGATAGATATCATTAGAAACATGCAGGAGCAGAAATGCATGGATAAGTCTGGTGGATATCTTTTCTAAATGGTGAATGTTAAAATGGAGAATGAACGAGCTGTAATACTTTTTAGCCACATTATATCTGGCAAATGAATCATACAGAAATGGCAAATATGTATAATATTTTCAGTACGTGACAGAAAGGGAAAGTGGAGATTAAGGTACACAGAAGCAGCCTCAGATGTTTACACACACTTTGTAAACAAGAATGATTTAAGTATTACTCTGAAAAATAGAATATTTTAAAATTCTAAACTTCTACGGATACCAGAACTAACGTCCACAACCTATGGATGTTAGTTCATAACAAGAACACACAATATCTTAGGTAGCAAAGGCAAATAATGTAATTAAACTAACTATTTTAAAAGTTTTGACACTCAGAATCTGTACAGTTATCAAGTACTGCCAAACCTCAATATATCTAAGACCTGTCTGTATCGAATTTTTCCTTCATTCCCTTCCCTTGGAAGCCCAAAACCTTGATATTTTTGAAGAAAACCCGCCTTTTGAAAGGCTCAAGAAGGGCAGATTTAACCTCTACATATCTACGATCAGAGGACAAAAACACTAAATCGAAACCACCACTAGATATCTAAGCCTTTCATATGGTGAGTTTGCACAAATAAGGGAATCCCAGTCCTGCCCCTCCCTGCATCAACGCAACAGTGATATCTGCATCGCATTGCAGCTCCGGCGACCTCCATGCTGGTGTGATTTTTGGCAGTGCAGTTTGACTGAGTGTGAGGACCAAGTGTGAGGCACGGGCTTTAAGCAGAACTGTCTGACAATCGCCAAAAGCAAAAGTCAATTGACAAAGTGAAAGAAGGAGTGAAGAAAAAGAAATATATAGCTGCAGAGTTTGAGATTCTGGCAAGAACACCATTGACCCTCCGCCACACACCGTCAGGTGGCTTGCGGAGTATGGATATAGATGTAGACAGTAACCAAAAATGAAGACCGCCTGATTAACACGGATGAAGGGACAGATCGGAAATGATAACAAAAGGTTCCGACAACAGAGGAACAATAATTGGTGGACTTCTTTTGAAAGAAAATGCAGATTACTTTGCAGCAACATTGAAATATAATACATTTAATACAAGTAATGGGTGGTTAGAAAATTTAAGGAAAAGACACGGTACTGTTTTTCAAAAAGTGAATGGTGAAAGTGCCACTGTACATAACAAATTTTGTTATGTTTGAAAGTTTGAATTGCAAAGATCCTTCAAGATGACAAACAGAATGATGTTTTTAACACAGACAAACTTTGACTTTTTATCAATGTCTTCCAGACAAACCTACAGGAACAAGCTAAGCAAAGATAGTGTTACTGTTCCATTAGCACAGAAAAACTAAAGCCACTTGTGATTGGGAAACCTAAGAAACTCCGACATTTTTCTGGGCAAAAATTGTTCCCTGTCGAGTAAACTGAACAAGAAAGCATAGATGTCAGAATCATTTTCCAACTGATTAATGGATTTTGATAGAAAAACGACTCCTGACAATTAAAAAAAGGTGTTTTTTGTGGATAATTGGAGTATGCACAATGCTATCAGTCTGTTAAAATCAATGACAAAGCAATTTTTACCATGTAACTATACTGAAATTGCAGCGCTTAGATCAATGAATAATCAAGAGTGCCAAAGGAAACAACAGGCATGAAGTGGTCCGAATGAAACGTCACTGATGATGACTTCCTTACGACTATCAACATCTTAGATGCTGTGAAAATGCTGGATAAAGCAAGGAGAAACGTGAATGGACAAATGATCGTCAATTATTTCCAAACATGTGAATTTTTGAGGACACATGGAAATGAGCAGCTGGTGGGGTCAATATGAAGCACATAAAATCTGTTTGATTCTGACATTGGTTTATGGGAATTCTGATGTTTTTTTATACAATACTTATAGGAAACATCTTGTCAGTACGCTCAAGTCCAAATGGACAAGTGGTGACTCACTGTAACACCACTCTCGCCCATTATGAAGATTCTGTGGATGTGGACAACGATGTCGCTTTAGTAGGATCACTAACAGAAGCCGAAATTATTAACTCCGTTAAGACAGCGAATGAGAAAGAAGGTGACAACAATGATGAAGGGGAAGGAGAGGAGGTCAAAGAAGCACCACCCATGACGGCCACGCAGGCCAAAGCAGCTCACAACACCGTCAGAGTGTATGTGGAGAAGTGTGAGGAGGGAGAGGATAGTGTGTTCTCAACCATCATAATCATAGACAATGATATTGACTTACAGGTGATCAAAAGCTTAGCTCACACTAAAATTACAGATTACTTTTAAAGCCAATGGTTTCTGGAAATGGGCATGTACATACTGCGTATTCTTTTACTGAATTTAATTTTTCTTAGGACAAAAGTATTTTATTGCGAATTTTTTTGAACTTATAAATTCTTGTCTAGTTTCTGAAGAAAAAGTAACATGCATAACAATCCATCTCGAGTTCTCTTATTTCCAAAACTAAACATACACCTACATCACAGTACAGAAATTGAAAAACTGTGGATTGTAAACTTACTCCCTACCCAGCCCCCCAAAACCTTGTTATAGCTAACATATTTTGCCTTCCCTACAGATTCAATATATTGGGTTTGACTTTAATCAATAACAGTAACAGTGCAATCATTAGAAACAGGAAATCCACAGGCTTGAAGGATTTTTGGTATCCTGCCTCAACAAGAATCCACACACGAAACGAAAGTCTACACCGACACATATTCTCAAAATTACTCAGAATCTGTAGATTTGCTCTGTGTACCTAAGCACTGGCTCCTCCCCCCCCCCCCCCTTTCCAGGCTAACATTGTGTTAATATCTTTTAAAGGCCATTATTTTCACCATTAACTGTAGAAATTCTTTATTTCATTGCTGCAGTTTCAACCTGTGGGACATTTTCAAATGGTACAGCCAAAGATTTTGCTTCAACACATGTCAAACTTTAAAATCCTATTACAAGCGTACATGTCATTGCCAAAATAGAACTTTTCACTGTAGATATACAACAACACCAGAGGAGTCTGAAGCTCTTTATGTCATGAAATGAGGTACATTACATGCAATGTTCATATCATCCACGTGAATCGTTTCAAATCTATCTAGTCTACATCATTTCACCGGGTACACAGCTTCATACTCTTCTGATTGCCTATTTTGACTACAACATGTAAACATGCTGGAGAATTTTGAAGTTTGAGTTGTACTGAAACAATAACTTTTGCAGTACCACTTGAAAATGGCCCAAAGGCTAAAATTGCAATAGTGAAATAAATAATTTCTACAGTCAAAGGCAAATATGCTGTGCTTTCAAAATTTACTTGCATGACCATCAACCCCGGCCATGAGAAGTTAATCAATTGTGCTAATTTTTGCAGACAGAGTTTGATGCCTAATTCCTGTAATTGTTAAAACTAAATTAGCCATGAGAAAAATTTTGAACATGTAGCAGTAGAGATCAAATTCGTAAAGCTTTTAGCTGTATGCTTCTGCTGATTGCCTCTTGGCAGTACATCACTATTCACTTCTTAACTAGACACAGAGCTACAACTCTACAGTACAAAGAACCAGAATATTTTGCTGTGTGTGGAGCTTAACACAGGTGTCTGAAGAGTTACCAGCTTGGCAAGAATTAGTGAATAAATTTAATGATGTAATGGGGATAACCTGAACAACAGACCTATAAGAATAATGTTTTCTAGTTCCCCTGCTATTGACAGTATCTCTATTAATACCAAAATATTATCATTATGAATATCACACAACATTTTGCTGGTGTACCAAATTATACCTAATATTAAGTAGCAATGGATAAGCAGAGGGAAACATTCCAACATATGTACAAACAAGCATCGATGAGCAATGAGAAACATCGTTCCAACTGTCACACATTTGCTCCATCAAAGTTACTGGAGGGATATTTACAGTACATATTATGATACTGTCAGTATGTCAGACGAACTGATGATTACTCCACACTATTGTTGTAAACCTGATAGGAAATGCTAGATCACATTTACAAAACACGAATGCAATGCAAACAAACTATAGTAAGAATTGGTTATTATTCGGCTAGGCTAACTAGCTACCTGGGCAGGGTGGCAGCACAGTCGTGTTTATGCCCAAGAAGCTGGGTGAGGAGGCAGTAGTATCACACACTTCACTACTATTACAAGGGGACCAATGCTACATGTCTTTATCTGCTGCTGAATGAAGTGTCCATTTACAACAAGAGCAGAAACAGGACACTATCCCACTTTGGCTGCTCATGACACTTTGCTGGCAGTATCCACAAAACTACCTTCAGCAGTGACAACTGTGTGCATTTGTCATTTGCCATTTCAATCACAGATGATGACACCAACTCTTTGTTTCAATCTGTGCCAAACAGTTATTATAGTTTCAGTGACCACCCGAATTTTTTCCCGCTGGAGGATAGGTGTGGGAGGAGGTTCAAATAGAGAAACCAACTAAAAAAGCTACTTTTATATAAAGCAACGAAACTATTGCGCAACTCGCTAAAGCATCGTTAAGTCAAAAGGCTTGCATCAGGCAAGGTGACATTTTATTTAATAGCAGCGGTTATTTTTTTCAGATTAGAGAGAGATACTTGTCATATTACAACCATGGCTCTTGTGAGGTTTCAGACCACTTACATAGGGTTCAGATCTAGACAGTACTGCCACAGTAGGAAGAGCTCCACGATTTGTCTAAATAATGCACTAAGAGACTAAACAGGCCATGAAGGCCCAATGGTACAGATTGGCTGCAGTGTCATCCCCAGCCCACATGCATCACTGGATGCGGATATGGACGGGCATGTGGTCAGCACATCACTCTCCCAGCCATATGTCAGTTTACGAGACCAGAGCTGCTACTTCAGTAATTGCTACTTAGCAACACATATTCAATGAAATATTTATTGTGTGCATTCTACTTACTCTGCTTTGGGGCAGATACTTGAATCCTGCTCCACTCGGCATTGTGTCCCATATACCACAATTTGCACACCACTGACTTGAATGCTATTTGCCAAAGTTTGCTTGCCCCTTCTGCTGGTGTCACTGTTGGAATTAGTCCATCTTTCTCATTCTAACTGTCAGTTCAATTTACAATGCTAATTGTATTTTCTGCCATCATTTTTCATGGTCGCACTTCAAGGTAACACTGTGCCCTACTTTTAATTGGAACGTGACTGTACCTAATCATCACATGACTAAGATAGTTCCAGTACACCTTGCTGAGTAATGACATTAGGGAATATTTGTTGTAGCAGCCCATGGAATTTATCTAGAGTCACACGGCAGTAAACTTGCCACAGAGGCACTGTGAAGACTTTTTCACATCATAGCACAATGTCTTCTGCAGACAGTCGTAACCGTACATCATCCGACAAAGACCAGGCTCTTATATTATATTTTGACTAAAGTTGAGTCTTGATCACATCATGTATGTTTTAATGATATAGGTAACCGGTTTCGGTTCTTTCTACAAAACCATCATCAGACCCATGGCTCCCTTAGGATGGTAGGCGGAGCTCTCCTCGCTGCTACGCAATCAACTGATCACTGTGTAACATCAGTTCTGTCACAAATAATGGCAGTAATTTCTTAAGTGCAGTTGTGTGTCTTGTCATCTAAAATGAAATCAGTTTCTGTGTATCTACCTCAGTTTTCGTGTGACATTACCTGCAAAATTCTTGGAAACCCTGCACTTTCATTTCATTTGTACTATGAATTCTCACAAAAGACTACTCTCACTCCGGAAAATCAATCTCTTGATAATGGTAGATGTTTAACAACATTACTGGCCAGTCGTGCTCAGATGTCTTGTATTTGTGTACATACGTCAACTTTTTCTCGTATTTGTTAAGAGTTAACTTTACATGAAAAGCAATGGGCTCCCAATGCATGCTATTTCCCATCTGTTACCATACTAACAGGCCAGGTAAGAGGATCACATCTCCTGTTCTTCAATGTTTCCATGATTAGAAGGTAACAAACAAAACAAACAGAGCTTTTTTTTCTCTCTCACACAAATAGTTAGAATCACCTCAAAAACAAAACAAAAACTGTGTAATATCACAATTCCCTATGAGCTACAAGGCCTGTTCATTGCACTTAATTATCAGTACTAGTGACTCCCAAGACTGTGACAGTGAGTGAAAATGAATATGGAGACAGGAAGACCACAATTTGAAACTTTCTAGCTGATTAAACCTGTGCACCATGACAGGATTCAAACCTGGGACTTTTGCCCTTAGTGTGCCAAGTGTGCTACCGACTATCACCCAATAACAACACACAACCTGCCCTCATAGCTTTACTTGCACCAAGTTTTAAGTCAGCACACACTCCAATGCAGAGCGTAATTTCATTGTGGAAGATCATGATTGTATGACGGAATGGCCTACCAGCATTGAATTACATATCTACAAAAAAATTAACATTTTTAACTGTGCTAGAGAAGTGAAGAGAGAATATTAGCGGATTTAGATAACAATTGGTTTTAGCTTTACTTTTGACTGACCCAAGATTACTTTACTACAATTTAGAAACTGCATAACCGTATCAGAAACCAAAATATTTATCACTGTGAATCAATATAAAAAAAAAAATCATTGATCATAACTTTACATTGACTTAAATTTCTGCTGTAACAGCTCAACAAAAACTTAATTGACCCTATGAAAACAGCATCAATAAAGGAAACAGACAGCCTTGCATTTCCCCATCAAATAATAATACTCAATACATCCACTATCTAACATTTATAGTTCTTACTTTCTCATTAAATTTCTGTTAGTATGTTACTACCAGTAATAATTACTCTATGTTTTGTGATTTAACACAAGCTTTATGAATGGGTTGCTTAAAGTAAAATATCTCCACAATTACAACTAATGCTGGAAACAGCTCTGGACCACAGTAGTAGTAGAAGGGTTTGGTGGGCGCACGACAGCAAGGTCTTCAGCGCCCGTTCAGTATCATAGTGAGACGGGTGTCAAAAAAAAAAAACACTCTGAACATTTACATAAAACGGAACATAAAACACGGGGAACAATCATTGAAAAATATGTGCTCACCCACACCGAAGTGTGGGATGAAGCAGGACGTCAGCAGTAAAACATGGACAACACAGGAAGAAAAAGGTAGAGGGAGCTAAAACAATGTAGCAGATGGAGGTGGCTGGCTGACCGCAAGGAAAAAGGGGAGGAGTCAGCCACTCTGCAATACACTAAAACCTCCAGCCTAAAAGTTTAGGCCAGAGTCCAGACACATCACAAAACTTAAAAACCCTAGACGTCCACGTCTCATCGTTAGCTAAAACACAAGGCAGATCCCCATAAACTTGTGCTTCTGCCCTTGCATCAAGGTATAAAATGCAGTCTGTTAAAATGTGCCGGACAGAGATTGGCACACCACAAGCATCACAAAACGGAGGATCCTCCCGCCGTAACAAATAGCTATGCATCAGAGGACAGTGCCCGATCCGAAGACGTGAGAGGGCCACCTCTTCCCGCCTGAGCAGCCGGCAGGAGGAACACCACGGCCGAGTGGTTGACTTTACCGACCGCAGTTTATTGGCCGTCACCGCCAGCCATTCGTCCTCCCACATCTCCATGCACTTCCTGTGGAGTGCAGCGATGACTGACTGCAAGGGGATAGGACACTGGACCACATCCTGCTCTCTGCAGGCCTCCTTGGCAGCCCGATCGGCCTGTTCATTGCCCCCATATGCCGACATGACCAGGCACCCAGCAGAAGGATACCTCTTTACCCCGCCGTTGGAGCAAGTACAGTTGGTCATGTATCAGCTGGACCATCTCCTCAGTCGGGTAGAGGTTCTGCAGTGATTGTAAGGCACTAAGAGAATCGGAGCAGAGAAGAAATCGATCACCCCGAACACGATGCATCTCCTCCAGTGCCTTCAGGATCGCGTGGAGCTCCGCTGCGAAAACGGTATATTCAGCAGGGAGGCGAATCCGGGGAACATGATCAGGGAACACCACAGAACAGCCAAGGAAATTCTCCTGTTTGGAGCCATCAGTATAAACAACAGTGAAACCGTGATGCACATCTAAAATGTTAAAAAACAGAGATTAGAATGTAAAATCTGGTGTGCCATCTTTCTGAAAATTAGTCAAATCTAAAATAAGTTTGGGTCTCCGGAGGAGCCAAGGTGGAGATCTGCTCCAACCGCGACGTAAAACACGAAGACCAGCCATAGACATCGCACCGAGGCAATCCTGTGCGCGAATCCCATAGGGCTGCGTCGCACGTTGCCGGTTATGAAACAAACATGCCAAAGGAGGCTGAGCAACGGTATGGTATGCAGGGGTGTATGGTGTGGACAAAGTTTTATACGCCTGGCGCACTGTAAGTAGCCGTCGCCGCATATGAAGTGGCGGTTCACCAGCCTCTGCACAGAGGCTTGGTATGGGGCTAGTTCGGAATGCCCCAGTGGCCAGCCGAAGCCCTTCATGGTGGACAACGTCCAAAATCGTTAAGTAAGAAGGCCTCGCAGACCCATACACCGTGCACCCATAATCGAGCCGAGATCGCACAAACGCCCTGTAAAACTGGAGCAGATCTGGACCACAGTCAAGAATTGATGTGAAATTTTTAACTTTTTAAACCAAGTCTTCTCCTCTAAGATTTGAGAAACATTCAGTTCCCAAGTACATGTCCAGAATACACGTAGAGTTCAGTAACATAGCTGCATGACAGAAACTTGCGACTGCAGTGAACACGTGGAAGAACGGCAATGAACTCTGCACTGCAATAGCACCATGAGGTTAATGGCCAAGTCGTCGTGGGCTCTCACAGACATGATACAAAATTCAGGTGTGAATTTTAACACTGTGGTGTTTGCAGTGCCAGTTCGTGTGGGGATCACCTGATAGCGCAAGCAGCAGCTCCCACTGTGGGCAAGCCAGAAGAAAGAGTAAGGTGTATTTCACACGAATAATTAACCATGAGTAAGCACTGTTAAAGATGGGCACCTTTAATAAAATGCAGACTAATAGTAAACACGAAAACTACCCAACTTGCAATGTGTGGTGCATTTATTTGCTACAAGACAAGAGTCCACGACTTCACATCTGAAATGAAATATCCATCAAGACAGTAGGTTGTAGCTTGTGATCCTCTACCTACAAATGCAGAATCAATTTAATCTTGCTAGGCAATGCATTCTATCACAATCTCCTCAATGTTAATAGAAAATCCAAAATTCAGACTCGAGAAACTAAAACCTTTTACCACTATTTTACTGTACAAACAAATTTATAATGATGAAAGCTGGGAAATGCTCACAAAACTTATTTTACAGTACCTTACCTGCTCGATTATCCAATTCAGACAATTTCTGGTCACGTTCCAACACTTTTTCAACGTTGACTCTCATTATCCCCACTACCTGTAAGAAACACAGATGTACTTTAGAAGACATTAGTTCTGATCAGAATCTCTGTGTGAAAGGAATCAACATTCTTTGTTTGAATGTAAGAATATCTCATTCTAGAAGTATTTGGCATTTCACATGCAATGAGCTTTGCAAGAGAGATGTAATAGAATTTTCTATGTACTAGGTGCACAGAAACTAACAAAAAAATGTCAGGCCATAAATTGAGAGAGATACCTTAACAATTCATAGGAATACGTTCCAATATTTATGTTGAACCTGCCTCAAAGTCGATTGAAGTCTCTGAGGAACAGGTGTATGACATGGCAGGGATATGGAGAAATAATTTTTTTGAACTGCAGAAACCTACTGATAAAACTGATGGCACTGTCAGAATGGAATGAGCTTCGCACTAGCACCAGGCCTCAGAATATGAAATTCCACTTTCATTACTACCAAAGTGGAGAAATTTCCCCTTCACTTGCTGCTATATTTAAATGCACTACATGTAACACATACCATTTTGCATCAGCAAGGTGTACGTCATTACCAATTTCCCATTGTTTATGTTACGATGTCTTGAAAGGTCTAGATTCTTAGCAGCAACTTTCATTCAACAACTTCAGACACTGTTTGACCATTTAATTACAGTAGTTGGTTCTTGCATATGATTGTAGTGTCATCTGTGTTATTGGTGACAATGAGGAAGAAGAAAGCTGAAACAATACTGCAATATAGCTTACAACTACTGAACAGAACCAAGGAGACTGTCAAGCCTGACCTCTTTAGACATTTCACCATCAACATCGTCATCATGTGGCCTCGTTCCATCAAACGATGTTATTAGTCTCCTGATTAAGGTAAGGTACAATAATGATCATGAACTGCCAACAACTCTGCTTTATTACTGGACATCAACTGTTAATGGAAAATGCTTTTGCTACCAATATTTAAATAAGTTAACTTCCACATACAACACCAAAATATCTTCCTCTACTGAATTCTGCTTTGAAAGCAGGTAGCTCTTAATATGATCACTACACATAAAAGTAGAGTCAACTTAATGGCCACTCAATAATGTCACTAGGCCTATTTGGAAATGGGACTCTACTATTCGTTTATTAACTGCAAGCCAAAAGGATGAAAGGCAGGTGATACTAGAGATATTCGATAACTTTTCCATTCCTGCTCTATTTATGACACTCCAGAAATGTAAGTGCTCATATTTTTACCAGTATTCCCTAGTACCCAGGCTTTTCAACACAGACTTTGTATTATACTATAAGTGCACACTTGTCTTTAGTATTCTAAGAACTATGTCAAGCAAAGTTCTCAGAATTTAAATACAATCTAAAAACAACACCATTTTAGTACATTATTCTAAGCAAATCACAAAACACTTATGATAATTCAATTTTCTTTGAAACTTTATGACTTTCACCACCCATTTTATTGAGCAAGAGGGTGCACTAGTGCAGCATTCACGAGACTGATCTGGCACATTCCAAAAACAAATTACCTCCTCAACTTTAGCCTGTGTTTGCTGAAGACGTTTCTGTGCTGCCTGCTGTTGAGGTGTGTGGGGACCACCGGTTCCCGACGTCCCCTCGACACCTCCAGAGTAAGGTCCAACATCTGCCCTGTATTGAATGAAAGCATACACATTAAAAACAATATAAATCATAAACTCATTATTGGAGCTGTTACACCACAGCTTCCCAGAACAGCAAATTAGTAAAAGAAAATACAGAAATGATCATTAGTGTCTCGAACATTAGAAGACAATAATAATTTAAAAAGTTCTCTGAAATGAAGAGTATCTTAGTGAATTCCATACACATTTGAGGTATGAACTCAGAACCTTTGATCAAAAGAACTTGCAACTGGATTGCCTTGTGCCCGATCACATTTTGAATGCAAGGTTTTGGTATTGAATAACACGTAGAAACTACTCTCTATGCAGTTGAACAGATACTCTCCCAATCAACAGACTCAAGTATATCCTCCAGTCTTTCTACTGGATTAGAGTTTTCACCCCACGAGTAACACTCTCGATAAGCTAACTTTTAACTTCGTTTGATGGCAAACTATAGCTTACATAGACGTAATTTTATAATCAACGTCCTGAAGACACTCATTGTACAAACCATGAAAAAATTTCCGGTCACATACAAACTCAAAGGTTTGTTGAATTCTCTCTACTTCGATCAGCTACAGAGCCGTAAAAACTGAATTAACTTCAGTAGGCGTAACATATCACTTCCAAGACTGTTTAACCTCTGGGCCATCCAGTTCTACGAAATTGTGGTACCAGTATCTGACACTGTACTGTATTAAATTCATACAGTTCCAATTTCACAAAATTGGGGAGTAAATAATTTGACATTGTACCAAAGAAATTTACAATGTCAAATACTTCACACAAATGAATTCTTTACCTACAGGTGGGTGACAGACGTTTTTTCCGTTTTTATAAATTAGACATATCACGTGACATTTAGCCCGACAGCATCGTTCATGGCAATCCAAAGTGTGGTTAAGTAATGAGATATACGAGCGTTTCCACATACAAATACTCTTTCTTCAAATTTGTCAAGTAAGGCATATTGTATTACAATACCAAATGAAAAACAGCACGTCATAACAATTCCAATATTTCCACACATTCGGCAGCAACACGTAAGTAAAAATATTCTTTTAAGCACCACAAAAAATTAGCATTACGCCAAGCAGTTCACTTCTTGAAGCAACAGCTCTCACATACCACCGACTTCGTAATGTAACTACGATCTTTTACAAACAGGAAGCTACATATAAATAAATACCATGCTTGGACTTACATTTTCAATAACAGTTAACAGCCAACAA
Source organism: Schistocerca americana (assembly GCF_021461395.2). Lineage (NCBI taxonomy): Eukaryota > Metazoa > Arthropoda > Insecta > Orthoptera > Acrididae > Schistocerca > Schistocerca americana. Next base: position 557,334,376 of record NC_060130.1, on the reverse strand, counting down.
TAATTACAAAAACTGAACAACACACTTGTTTGCGCTTGACAGGCACACAACTTCCTCCCACACTGAGTGATGGCAATGACGTCACGTAGTTACTCAGACAAGAAGCACAGAAAGCAGACGATTATGAAGGACAGGGCGTGCTCAGAAAGACGCAGTGTAGCCAGAGATTACATTTATATTCACTGGTTCTGTATCAATTTCTATCGGTTACAGAATTCAAATATGTAAAACAGGTGACGAAAAGATAACAGAAAAAGATAGCGACTGTAGGTAAGAAGTATCTAAACAACAGAGAATTCCAGAAATACAAAGTGACAACGTTCTGTTTGCAAATTTCAGATGGAGGCCACAGCGAGATTTTTGATTTTGTGATTGGGACACTGCAGCGGTACGGGTGGCAATAATATTTCGTTATCTACTGACCGGCGACTTATATACCGTAATCATTTTAAACTATTTATTTCGTACCGTATTTAAAAAAAAAAGTTTCAGAGCTTAATCCTGAAACTGAGAAATACTCAAGGATGTTTCTTAGTCTTTATGTGAAGGTAAATGAAATTTCAAATGATCATTCGTATTTTATTTGGAAAAAAGTTGTTTATTCAACTTTAATTATGAAAGATTATTTGCATATCAACATCGTTAGACTCGACAAATTTGGGAATTTTGTAGATCTCAGAATCATCTAGAATGGAGGTTATATTTACTATTTTTATGTATTTTGCGTCATCAGCGACCTTCATTTATATTTCTAGTAGTTTGCTGAGGAGTTACATATACGCCATCACTCTTTTGTTCAGATATCAGGCTCCTCAGCTCAGTCGCCATAGTAGGAATATTCCTCCACAGTTTTCGTATACACTTTTCATAAATTTCTGGATTATTCTTCTCTGTTTTCCTACGTCGAAATTTACGGTATCTTATTCTATAGAGTAATATGATCAGAGACTCTTACCTAATACTTGACGCTCAGAGCACCACATCTGAAATTCTTGTACAAATAATCTTTAGAAGCGTCATTCCTTGTGACTTTTCTTTGTCTGTAATCGCCTATAAATTTAAGCGTGCTTCCTTTGGAGTCAGCAGAAATTATTGCACCTATATCGGTTCACAGCATAACCTCGGTCCACTATACGATCAAATACACATGGGCCCCACCTGCCTGTTGTCTGCTAAAAAGCGCAAAGATTCCCATCGAAACCGAGAAGCAATGAATAAAGCTTGTTTATCTCATGTTTACGTCATGTCAAGTCAAAACATTCCAAAATGGATGTCAAACGACAGAATTCACATTGGCCTCATTGTCATGTCACGTCGCCATTAAGGATACTGTGGAGGAAAGTTTTGTCGTTAGTGTTGGTGAGAGAACTGTGTCGTCAGAAGATAACCTATTTTTGCCGCACCCACTCATGTTATAGTACTGGATTTTATGCTTTTAGGTTTCTTAAGGCCAGTTCCCACTGGCCATCACGGCGTCATCACGTCAAAGTACTCACAGTCAGTGGCGTCACGTCATTTTTAAGTTACCTAATCTCTACTGTTATGACGCGAGTATTCTGGTCCTCGCGAGACCATTCTCAACAGTTTTTATGCACAAAGTGCACATACACAGTATGATAACATATATACATTGGTGTTGGAATCCACATTGGTCGAAAATGACATTTATTGGACTCAAACGGTCAGCAGCTAGCAAGGGTAGCTTTTATATTAAAAAAGGAAGCCAGTTGAGAAACAACGCAGAAAACGAGTCTGAGTCCGAAAAATGTCATTACATAGCACAGAATGGGAATTTCACACACTCCATGAGGAGTTCAGGAAAGAGAAATCTGGATTTTGTAGATATTTTGGAAAGTCGAACCATCGTTTTTTTATTTGTTACATCAAATTATAGCCAGAATCACTAAAAGGAACACCTCACGAAAAATTTCTTTGTTTAAGATGAAATTTAGTTACATCTTTCTCAGTACCTTTCCCTTCAAGATTTATAAGTTTTCTTTACATCTTGTATTTGGCCTTTAATCGTTCAAATTCCTTATTTATACTGGACTACTGGGATTAGCTAGTGAAACCAAGTAAGTATTGATCACTGATGCTTGCAAAATTGTTTCATACACTATCCTGAGAACTATTTAAAAATAAAGAAGCCTGCCACAGACAAACTTTTAAACAAGCAATTCTAGTACATTACTTGATGTGTACTTCACACAAAATAAGCATTATGGCACTGTTGCATTGTCTGAAGATTTCAGTCCATTTGTTTATCAAATGTTACAAATGCCCGACAACACACAAATACATTCCACTTCATAATCTGTGATTCTGCCCACAGTAATTTTTTCACTTCAAGTTGCAGTCATACTGCAATCCATTTCATTGTAAAATATTAAATACACTACCAGTATGTAAAAAAAGTGCACATTACACATACTGTAGGGGGTAAGCAATTTAGTCCACTCATGACATAGAATTCAGACTGCTGCCTCACTGCTTCAATTAATCTCCCATCAATCATTATAGGTTAATAAATTTTAATAAAAGAAATAACGTAATGAAATAATAAATAACAAATAACAAAGACTTAGAATAACAACTGATACAAACCGCGAAAAGCGCAATGAAATCAATATGGAGGTCAGCACATTACTGTGTATTGGAAGGAAATGAGCTTTGGGGTGATATGATCAACAATGGATGATGACTTCAGCCAACAAAACTTTCTTCCCAAGAAACCGTCGATGTGCCATGATATAGCAAGATGCGATGGGATGGCCAGTGTGAATGCCACCATTTGAAATGCATTATGGAATATTTTGATGGGATGTGACATGACAGGCCGTGTGAATTGGCCTTTAGTCTTTATTTTATTATTTTGAATTTTTTTGTGCCTGATTGCAAATATTCCATGCCAAGCTGGATATTTTTTCCATTGAGTGTTCTTCCATAAGAGGCCAGATATCTGAAAGTGGAAAATGGTTTCGGTTTTACAATTACAGAACATATATGACACTTACAACAATCTGTAAATAAGAACATGAACTGCTGGAGCTGTTTTCATTAAATAACCTTTTTAAAGCTCTATTGAAAGAGAAAAATACGGTTGTTTCTGACGTTATTTGGTACATGGGAAAGTAAATGGATAAGGTAAAGAGGTTTTATGCATTTACTTATAAATATAGTTTGACATATTTGCATGTATATATTTTCGCTAATAAATGTCGAAGTTTTGAAATGTTGTTTCACTTCATGTCAGTGCACCATACAAAATTGCTCCAGAATATCCGTTATGAAGTTTGCTTTGGCCATTAATAAATTTTGTCGTTGTTAGTTCCTTAACTGCAATACAATAACTCAACTTTTTGTATCACTGGTGGTATTTCATAACCTCAGTTTCACCATTCGGTGCTGGGCTAAGCAAATTGATGTGACACCGCATGTGAATACACCCTGGTGTTGACTTCATGTGACATGATGTGGTGTCCTATCCCATTGACATTTAGTATTTGACGACCTACAGACATACAGCCAGTTAACCTTACCCACTATTTTTTCCATAGGTAGCAGATAACATCATAAAGAACTGTATTAATTTCCTTCAGTGGAGCTGACCTTTTCACTTAGTAAAAAGTCATTAAATGCAGATTGGTTCATCAATTTATGATCTTACTAACACAACTCCATTCTGTTATTGTAAAACCTAAATCATTTTTTGCTTTCAGATATCTGGCCTCTGTTATGGAAGAACAAGCACTGGAAGAATAAATCAAATCTATCATAAAACATACGTTTTACAACTTGGAGGTCATTAAACCGGCTGCGCACTGGAGTAACTGGGTGCAAATCAAACCTATTTAAATGGGGTTACAGTGATAGAGATAGGTGTGAATGCGGAGCAATACAGGACTTGGACCACCTACTGATCTGCCCAGACATGTCTATGACATGCACTAAAGATGATATTTTGAAAGTCAATGACAAAGCAATCTACATTGCTAATTACTGGGAAGGGAAGATATAATTGGTGCATCCGGACACGGAAGAAGAAGAAATAGAACATATTCAGGTTGTCACAAAAACAAAGCAAAATAATAAAATAAAGATTAGCCATACATAAAATACGAAATACACTATCATTACCAGAGTGCGGCGAAAGGTTAACTTCTGAATTAGCAGACGATGACACAGTTCCACCCACCAAGATCAATGTCGAAAATTTTTCATGATAAATCTTAATGGTGATATGAAGTGATGTGATGTGATGTGACATGATACTGACAGCCTGTGTGAATACCATTGTTTGAAACTGATTGTGGAATGTTTTGATGTGATGTACCATTTCGTTCCATCACACGTCAGTCGGTCTTAGTGCTTTTATTAAGAAAAGTTCACCCTTTAGGTGACTTAAAAAAACATATCCTCATTTATGTCAGTGAGGTATGTTTAAAAATTCTCACATTATTTTTTTCTGTTTTGGGTTTTAATGTAAAATGCATAGGCATCACTGCTGTACTGCAGTTACACTTCCAAATGGAACACATTTATTCAACCCATCTGATCGGAAATGGCTCATGTCATAATAATGATGGTGGAGATCAGACCTCAGGACAACTCAGTCACATGACATATTTAAGTATTCCATACATTGTGGCATCGTGCGAGGGCACTACATCCAACACAACACGTCTCAAATATAGTTGGTTTCATACATATATGGCATGCTGAAAATTAATGCCTCCAATTTTTTTATTCTGTTTTCAATGTCAGTTGAGGTATTACAGTCATGCATATTACTCAGTCGATTTTCTGACTTCGCTGGCACAAGTTGAAACTCTCTGATGCTAGAGGACTGTTAATCATAGTGTGCAATGTGGTGGTGTGTAATGAAACTATGTTGGTGTGTGAGAGACACTCAGAAAACTGAAAGCACAAATTCGTAGAGTTCCTCCACACATAGAGCGCTCTCTCCTTCAGTATGACAATGTCATACCAAACATGAGAGCTGCAACATCTACAACAATTTGACACCTTGGGTTCATTGTCATTGATTATCCTCCATACAGCTCCAACTTGGCCTCACCCGATTTTCGTCTGTTTTCAAAACCTACAGAACACCTCTGAGCACTTCAGTTTGATAGTGATGAAGCAGTACAAGTAGAGGTGAGAATGTGGTTCCATCAACTGAGTCAAACATTCTACAGTGATGGTATCAACAAATTAATCTCTTGTTGGAAGAAATGTGCTCATCACCAAGTTGACCACGTTAATAAACAAATATGTAGATGTGAAGAGTAAGGATGTAGAATGTTAATAACGTTTATATTATTTAAAAAGCTTTGTGTTTTCACATAAAAATTTCTGAGGTGTTACTATTCAGCATGCCCTGCCCTCACACACACACACACACACACACACACACACACACACACACAAGGAGTGTTTTTTTTAAGTAAGTACCATTTTGAAACAAAAGTAAAACAAGTAGACTTTTCTTAGCATTTTTTTTTTACATCAAAAACCTGTTCGTTAAACTACTTCTCTATATAATCCTCACCAATATTAAGGCACTTATCATATCTTACAGCCAGCTTTTTAATATCATTCTTGTAGACATCTGTCATCTTATGACATGACCATTGCAACATGGCTGTTTCGATATCTTCATCATCATCATGACATTGACCACCCAGATGCTTCTTCAAATGCAGGAACATGTGATAGTCACTGGCCACTAGACTGAGGCAGCACAGAGTGTGATCAAGTTGTTCCCAGGCAAATGATCCAATCAGCTCTTGAATTCGATTGGCTGTATGTGATTGGGCACTGTCATGAAGCACAATGATCCCCTTACTCAGTATGCCACACCTTTGGTTTGGGTAGCACATCACAGTTTTTTAAGGTCTCACAATAATTCGTTAAATTTATGGTGTCACAGTGAGGCAAGAAAATCCACAAGCAACACTCCCATCCTATCCCAAAAAAATTGTACACCTAGTTCACCCAGACCGAAATTGTTTGCCTGATATTCACTTTCCTGGATGATGTTGAATGCAGCCATTCTGTTGATTGCTGCTTTGATTCAGGTATAACGTAAGCCATCCATGTTTCGTCACCTGTGACAATTGCGCTTATAAACTCATTACCTCCCTCACTGTACCACTCTAGGAGAGTCAAAGAACTTGCTGAATGTTTTATTTTGTGATGCTTAGTCAGCATTTTCAGCTCCCATCGCGAGCATAACTTTCTATAATTTAAACGTTCTGTAACAATTTCATTAAGTACACTTCTTGAAACTTAGGAAACTCATCACACAACGTCGAAATCGTAAAGCATCTGTTCTCTCTGTTTTATTCATCAACTTTCTGTACCAAATCGTCAGTAATGTTTGTAGGTCGCCTACTTCGTTCCACATCATGCACATTCCTATGGCCATCTTCAAATGCTCTCACCCATTTCCATACCATCCTATCGCCCATAATGTTTTCTCCATACACTTCAATGAGCTGACGATGAATTTCAGCCACTGTTACGCCTCAGCACTAAGAAAACGAATCACAACATGCATCTCACAGATGGAGGGATTCTCAATCAGAGGAGGCACTTCAGATACTCACAAACAAACGTAAACACGACGAATGATTCCGCAATGAAGTCTGTGGCTTGCCAACTGAGTGTGGTACACAGCATGCATGCGCAAATGCCAATGGAGGTGCTGCAGCGGCGGAATATCAAAACGGCACTTTCTTTAGAAACACACCTCATGTATACATATCAAGCCACTGCAGCGTTTAGGACTAGAGGGATTCATAGCATTATTTGTTACCTATCTTCTTCCAGCGTTTGTGAAATGATCTTGGAAAAAGTTACTGTCTCTATCCCTCCATTTGCGCACATATATCTATTCTCTTGTTCATTTTGTCATTCCGTGAACTGTAGGATGGGGACAGTAGAAATTTATGCATTCTAAATCATTTGTTCGCTATCTTATCTTATCCAACAGCGATTTTCGGCAATAAAGGTGTCTTTTTTCCTAAGATGCCACCATCTTGAGTATCTTGACAATGCTCTCACAGTGACTGAACCCACAATTACAAAATATAGAAGTACATGTCTGAACTCCATCTATTTTAATTTTTAAAGGGATTTAGGATGGATCTAAAACATTTTAGCGGCGCTCAAGAGAAGCTTGCGTAAGAAACTTGTAAATTGACTCTTTGGCAGACGTACCAAACTTTAGAATTTTTCTCAACAAATGGTTTCGACCATTTCTCTCCTTAAAAATTATTTTATACATTTTTTTAACGTCACACTGTTACGTAACTTAATACAGAGTTCCATTTTGATTTGTTTAACTCCAATAGCACATTTCTGATTCTGTACTCGAAAGCTATTGGATATTTGTCTACTACTCGATAATATTGTCCACGAAAATATAAGGTGCAGAGTTGAGCACCAGGTAGAAGACAGCATGGAATTATTTTGCCTGATCATCAGAATAAAGAATAATAGTCACCAACTATAAATTTATCAGACACCTACTACAACATAGACTACCATTCACAACACCTCTTGTCTCCCTCCAGCCCACAAAATGGCAGCATCCGGTATTTGATCACAGAGCAATACAATTATCACTTTCTGAAGTCAAATGCAAGTAAGAATTGGAAATAATAACACAAACAGCCAGTGTAAATGGTTATAGCAGCTCCACACTAGACATAATTAAATACTCAATAATGATGAAACAATCACAGCACAAAAACTCAAAAAGAATAAGATTTTCCACACAATCCTATTCGTGGACAATATTTCATATTAGATGAAAGGGTATAGACCCATCTTTCGCCAACTAAAGGAAGACTGGGCAGAAATTGCCTCATAGCAGCAACACAAGGAACCCTCTATACTACATGGGTGAATACAAAGTTGAATGTTTGGACTGTGATTGTTTTGACATAGATCAGGCAGCCACATCATTTAAGATTAGATTCAAGGAATGTATGGCAGTATTAAGGACTTAACAGTACCACACATCGAGAGTAGCTACACAGCTACATGAGATGCAACACCAAGTTAATAACACATCCATCAGTATTCTATACATGCAACCTAAAGACAAAAAAATACACATCCTTGAAAAACTCCAGATATACAAATACAAAAAAAGCAACCTGAGTCTAGCCCAACTGACAAAAACGACATCTGCAACGGTGTCATCTCTTTCCTTAACAGCAGCCTGCATTATTAAATTTGCATCACACACACATGCGCGCGCACACACACACACACACACACACACACACACACACACACACACAAATTGCCCATTCATACTTACCAATAATCAGTTAATCATTTCCATGTTTACATCATATTTTCTATATGAACAACTGATTGGATTGACTACAAACCCCAAAAGAACTACCGACATACAAACAGCTTGTACTCCTGTCAGCTTGAGGGTATATACATCTGTTTATATTGTCATGTCGAAACCACAATCAAGTCTAAATCCAAGGGGGTGTCGTCAGTGAAGTGCAACACTTAACAACTGAAAGTATGTTTATTACTGCCATCAACGTAGAGATAGAACAGAACTGAAAGAATGTTTATCACTGTCATAAATGTACAGACAGAACAGAACTGAAAGAATGTTTATCACTGCCATCACTGGCCGGTGCTTGTTATAATAGTGCTATCAGTAACTTTCATGGGTGTCGAGAGTGCTTACACGAGCCAGCTGTGTTGCTTCTGTGGTTTTGGTGATTAGGTGTTTCGTGTAGTAATCCTAAGTATCGTCCAGTTGAAACAAGCACAGCGTATCCATTGCCGTTGCGGCTTAGCGACCGTTGAGTAGAAAGAATGGTGTGAAGCCTGTAGTGTCTTGCTTCGCAGTGTTGTATGCAAATATTATGACAGGCAGAACTCTAACCCAGTCTCTCTCTTTGACATCAGTGTACATCAAGAGCATATCTGCCAACTTCTTATTAAAGCGTTCTATGAGGCCATTTGTCTGTGGATGGTAGTTAGTTATTATTCTATGTGTGGTGGTGTGACATGAAATTACCCCTGATACTAGTGTCTACTGCAAAACTTATCCACGATCAGAGATGATCACACAGAGTACTCTGTGTTTCAGAATGGTGTCTTTCACAAGGAACTTGCAATGTAGGGGACTTCAGCAGTCGGTATAGCTTTTGTGACAGGTGGTCACTGCATAATATTATCCATCGATTCTTATTTGTAGACTTCTGGAACTTCTCCAAGAGGTCGATCCCTGTTTGGTGGAATGGCACTGCTGCAAGTGGCATTGCCCCGGAGGTAATTACGGCATGTGTTTCCATTGTTGGACTTCCTTACAGTGGCTCACATAATGTCTAACTTCTCGGTAGAATCCTGTCAGTGATACTTGCATCTGATTCTGTCTAGAATCTTCGACAAGATGTTGGAGATTTGTGTAAATACTTCAGGATAGCTGGTCATAGATGAGCTGGGATAATGAGCAGCCATTTCCACCACACTGGATCATAGTTCTTCTTATGTAATACTCTGTTATTTAATTTGAATTCTCCATTGGTCGATTCCTCCTTCCTCAAGGCTTCTATGATTTTCAGCAGTGCTAGATCTTTACCTTTAGGGATGAGTCGTGATTGCTTGTGACAACTAGTTATCCACAGTTCTCCTTGATCACCTACAATAATTATGATCATCGCCGGCATGTATATTTCTTTTATAAGCCTGAGTAGTCTTTTGCAATTGACAGCTTAACTGGTCATCTCGACTCACGACTGGAACTGGTCTCGTTGATGATAGTGGAAAATTTGGAAATCTGTCGTAAGGTCTTACGGGACCAAACTGCTGAGATCATCGGTCCATAAGCTTACGCGCTAGTTAATCTAACTCAAACTAACTTACGCTAAGGACAAGACACATACCCATGCCCGAGGGAGGACTCGAACCTCCGACGGGGGGAAGCGCGGGACCGTGACAAGGCGCCTAAGACCGCGCGGCTACCCCGCGCGGTGATGCTAGTGGGATAACAACGTCGTCAATAGCAAACAACTGCCCAAAAAAATCTTTGTGATGCGTATTTGCTGGAATAATTCGCCGGTCTGGAGCTCTTGATCTTCCACAGTGGATGACTGCTTGTAATGCCTGCAGGAAGTCCCATCCGAGAATAACATTGCGACTACCTTCTGTAAAACGACAAATTCAGAGGGTTGTGTTCTGTGTAACATATATTCCAAGCAGCTGGGCATATTTCCCTTTTGTGGCTTTCAACACATTCGCTTTCGTATCACAGAACAGTCTTCTTTGGTTGAGGAAGATAAGCATCCGACATTATAGAAAACGAAGCCCCTGAGTGGATGAGCGTCTGGATAGGTAGGCCGACAGTGATGACTTCTATGTATTGATGAGAATTCCTGTTACCTTGGCCAATGTCGTCTGTGGAGTACTCGCATCTGTGGTGCCTTATCGTCATAGATAGTTACCTCGCTTAGTTTTCCTAAACTCGACGGCAAGGCGAGTGATTGGTACTTCTGTACAGATACAGGAAATGTCTATGGCGTACTGGTGGGCGACTTTGTCTGCGGTATAGTAATGAGCTTCGGCACACAGGTCGACGGTAATCGCAGTTGACTGCTGCGAATAGAACTGTTGTGTCTGTTGATGTCGCGTGCCGTGATAGGCAGGAAACACCTGTCCTCTTGCAGAGCAGTAGCGTATAACAGATCTAGGATGTCCACAGTGTAAACAGTCAGTGTGTCGCCCTCCTCCTCCAAATGTCTGAGGTCGGATGCTGGGTTGTCGTTTGATGGCAGTGGCGTGAGTCCGAGTTGGCCAGGTGCTTTCTTTACGATTTGTTTGACTAATGGTGGCAGTGTGATTCATACAGCTCTTCTTCGACATTCTGTATTACCTCCTGACATATGGGGTCGACATTCGTGCTCTTGTGTACTCGGTCAGACATTTATGGTTGCCATACGCTGCTGTATCTCTTCTCTTACTATGTGGCGTGTGAGAAAGGTGAGCTCATGGTGGTCCACCACAGCTGCCGTAGGGACTACATTTGGCAATTTGTCATATCACTTTTGTCTCTCTCGCTTGCTTGCTTGCTTGCTTGCTCTCTCTCTCTCTCTCTCTCTCTCTCTCTATTTTTTTTCGCATTTCCTCGATTAGCTGGCACCACTTGATGATTGATTACTCTATCGTTATGACAACCTGTACCAAAAGAGCAGCCGGCCGGAGTGGCCGTGCGGTTCTAGGCGCTACAGTCTGGAGCCGAGCGACCGCTCCGGTCGCAGGTTCGAATTCTGCCTAGGGCATGGATGTGTGTGATGTCCTTAGGTTAGCTACGTTTAATTAGTTCTAAGTTCTAGACGACTGATGACCTCAGAAGTTAAGTCGCATAGTGCTCAGAGCCATTTGAACCATTTGAACCAAAAGAGCATGGTATACGTCTTCTAAGACGCCTTTCTTCAAATGTGAGATTATGTCGGCTTCTGTCATGTTAGGATTCGCTAGGTGGCATAGTATCAAAACATTCTGTATATACGACTCTGTCGTTTCCCTGTGTCGTTCGGCCCAGTTCTTCAATTGATCTTTCGCTAAGCTGTTGATAGTTGCCAAACGTGTAAGTTCGTCCAGGAATTTGTCCCAACTACTGAGCTTCTCTTCGCTGTTTTCGAACCACTGCTGAGCTGTGCCGTCCAAATAAAAGTACGCATTCACCAAATACACCATGTGATACAACCAGTTGTATTTGGCGACTCGGTCAAATCCTTTCAGCCCATTCTTACGATCCTGAGCATCGTCTAGAGCAAACACTGTAGGATGCCCGATGTGCGCAACACTTGGGACTGAAAGCACGTTTATTACGCCCACCATCGCACAGTCAGGACAGAACTGACTTCCTAGACGCAGAGTGTTGCTATTTGTAAAGATACTGAAAATTCCAGAAAACCAGTATTTACACAGACACAGAGTAGTGTAGAAAACACAGACATTACGAACACAAGATTTTTCAAGAGCCTTCCAGAAAGGATTATTACTACACAACAAATAATTTCTGGTTGTCAGGTTTGAACTGGCGACCCACAGCATTACTGACCGCTACACCACACTCCACATGTCAGAGCTCATGGCAATATTATTAAGAGTATATCTATCTGCATATATTATTTTAAATCGTAATCAGTGTGTTGCTTTAACCTTTACTTCGATATAAATGTAATAGATTTAATCTTAACAACCCACACCTCTAAAAAGCACTCCGTCTTCAGGCCACGAGTGGCCTACCGGTACAATCCGACCGCCGTGTCATCCTCGTGGGAGGGTGAGGATAGGAGGGGCGTGAGGTCAACACACCGCTCTCCCGGTCGTAAGATGGTATTCTTGACCGAAGCCGCTACTATTCGGTCGAGTAGCTCCTCAATTGGCATCACGAGGCTGAGTTCACCCCGAAATATGGCAACAGCACATGGAGGCCAGTTTTGCCTCCTTCTGTCACCTGTAACCATTTTCACCCTCTGTCTCTGAATCACACACTCCCAGTAGTAATGTAACGTAGTAATAACAAATAAATTGTTGTTTTATGTATAAACTTCGCTACTGTTGGCGAAATAATTATAAAACTTCACGTTTCTTACACGTCATCCTCTTTACTCAAAGGTATACAGGGTTTTAAGTTACGTAAACTTGACAGAAAAGAATCTGTGGCCAGTGGAGACATTTACACTTACAATTCTATTCATCTGCGGAACCAAATATCTCCACAACATGTTGAGACTTGTTTTGGAACAGTGTTTTGTTTTGCTCTACATTCTTTGCACTTATTAGTTTCTAGCAGCCACCTTTGTTCCGGCACAAAGTAATTACCCGAATGGTATGAAAATCGGTAGGTGTGATGCACACGTACAGGTAAACAGACGATTACAGTTTCAGGAAAATAGGATGATTTATTCCCGTGAAAGAGCTCCACAAATTGACCATGTCAATAACGCGTTGGTCCATCTCTGGTCCTTACGCAAACAGTTATTCGGCTTGGTTTTGATTGACAGAGTTGTTGAATGTACTCCTGACAGTTATCGTACCAAATTCTGTTCAATTGGCGTGTTAGGTAGTCAAAGTGGTTGGAGGACCCTGCCCATAATGCTCCAAACGATCTCAGTTGGGGAGAGATTCGGTGACCTTACTGGCCAAGTTGGCGTTTGGCAAACACGAAGACAAATAGCAGAAACTCTCGCCGTGTGCGATCGGGCATCATCTTTCTGAAATGTAAGCCCAGGATGGCTTACTACGGGAGCAGCAAAACGGGACATAGAATATCTTCGCCTGCCGCGGCGCTGTTAGGGTATCGCGGGTGACAACTAAATGCGACCTACTGTGAAAAAAAAATAGCACCTCAGACAATTACTCCTGGTTGTCGGGCTATATGGCGGACGATTATCAAGCTGGTATCCCACCATTCTCCGGAGCGTTTCCAGACACTTCTTCGCTGGTTACTGGAGCTCTGTTCGAAGCAGGACTCATTGCTGAAAATAATTCTACTCCAGTCAATGAAATTCCAGGCCGAGGACGTGTCTGGAGACGCCCCAGACAGCGGTGGATACCAACCGGACTGTCGCTCGCCATACGTCCCGACAACCAAGAGTGATGGTCAGAGGTGCCATTTCTTTTCACAGGAGAATCCCTTTGTTTGTCATCTGTGGCACCCTTATAACACAGAGGTACTTTGACAATATTCTACGACCCGTTTTGTTGCCCTTCATGGCAACTGATCCTGGACTTACTTTTCAGTAAGATAATGTCTGACCGCGTACGGCAAGAGTTTCTACAGCTTCTCTTCGTCCTTGCCAAATCCTAGCTTGGCCAGCGAAGTCTCTGGATATCTCTCCAATTGAGAACGTTACAGCGTTATGAGCAGAACCCTCCAACCATCTCAGGATTTTGAGGATCAAACGCGCCAGTTGGACAGAATTTGGTACGATAACCCACAGGAGGACATCCGACTGCTTTGTCATCCAATGCTAAGCCGAACAACTACTTGCGTAAGTGCCAGAAGTGTAATTTCCTGGTAGTGTGAACTGTGTGTCACACTGGGACTCGACCTCGGAACTTGGTCTTTCACCGGAAATGCTCTTATCGACTGAGCTATTCAAGGACGAGTCACAACCAGCCATCACAGCTTTACCTGCCACAGTTTGCCGCAGTAGTACACGAAACCCTGCAGAACTGCAATCCACTTGCGTCATATATGTATAATGGAAAACTATATATTTGAGGGGAAGACAACAGATGGTTTTGTGAGGGTGAGCGCTGACAGCTGGGTTGGGTACCTCACTCAAATGATGCCAAGGCTTAATTCAGCGATCAAACTGCGACTGACCGCTATTAGAGGCAGGTCGGACTCAAATGGTTGTCAGGAATTGCTTCTGTAGATCACAGGCTGTGGCACAGTTTTTAGGCTTAGATTCGGCAAGCAGAAGGTTCAGTGAAGTTAGAGAACCGACCCATGAGGGCAACGTTTTAGATCTCCTAGAGACCTTAACTTTGCGAAAGAAAGTACTGGGGGGAATCAGTGACCATAAAACAGTTATTGTATCAATGACTACAGGTGTTACGAGGAACATTAGGAAAGGTAGGACGATATTTTTGCGTAGCAAGAGTGACAGGAAAGAAATTGCAGATAATCTTAGCTGCTGACATTAAATATTCAGGTGTAGAGGCGAATATGTGCAGCACAAATGGATAAGATTTAAAAGAATTGTAGAACACGCCTAAGATCTGTATGTGCCAAGTAAAGTTGTAAGGGATGAGAAAGACCCACTATAGTTTAATAACTGCTACGAAAACAAAGAGAGCTTAATCAGAGGCTTAAGTGCAATAAAAACCGTGCAGACAAACAAAATCTGAACAAATCCAAAATTTGCGTAAGGAGGTCAGTGCGAGAGCCTCATAATGAATTCGAAAGAGGCGGAAGTACTGTACATGGTCGCCCAGAATTGCGTCACCGCGTAAGATCGCACGAGCACCGAAATGGCAGATACCGATATAATTAATCGCGGAATAGAAAACTAACTAAAATTGTTCAGTAGCGGAAAGTCAAATGAACCGGATGAGATACCTGTGACATTCTTCACAGATTATGCGAAAGTATTTGTTCTCCGTCTAGCAATAGTTTATCAAAAATCAAATGGTTCAAATGGCTCTGAGCACTATGGGACTTAACAGCTGTGGTCATCAGTCCCCTAGAACTTAGAACTACTTAAACCTAACTAACCTAAGGACATCACACACATCCATGCCCGAGGCAGGATTCGAACCTGCGACCGTAGCAGTCGCGCGGTTCCAGACTGCGCGCCTAGAACCGCGAGACCACCGCGGCCGACAGTAGTTTATCGTAGGCCTCTGGAGTAACATAGGTACCAAACAACTGGAAAAAAAACTCAGGTCGTTCCAGTTTTCTGAAAGCACCGTCCAACAGATGCATGTAATTACAGACCTATATTGCTAAGGTTAAGAGCTAAGGTTGGAGAGCAAAAAAATGTCATCTATAGACAGAAACATGGATTCCGCAAAATCTTGCGAAACTCAGCTCGCTCTGTTGGCTCACGAGTTCCAGAGCGCTGTAGACAATGGTGTCCAGGTTGATGTCCCATTCCTTGGCTTTTATAAGGTATTCGATACAGTTCCGCACAACCGTTAAGTGAACAAATCAGGAGCTTATCGAGTATCGGAGAAGATCTGCGATTAAATTCAAGAATTTCTAGCAGACAGAACTGACAACGCCGCTCTTATACAGGCGTGAAGGTAACTTCTGGAGTACCCCAAGGGAGTGTTTACTGTGTACAGTACAAATAAATTATCTACTGGATAACATCGGACACTCCGTGAGCCTGTTCGCAGTCGATGCTATTGTCTGTAGGAATATTGCAGTATCAGAAGACTGGCGAAATGCAAAAGACCTGCAGAACGTTGACTGTTCGTGCAGGAATGACAGTTGAAACTGAGCGTAAATAAATGTAACTTCCGGTGCACAAATAGGCGAAGAGATCCAAAACTATTCAATTACGCCATATGCGGTAAAACACTGGAAGCTGTAACAACCGTAAAATAACTTGGAGTAACCCTCCAGAGCGACCTTAATTGGACTGACCACATAAGTTTAGTTGTAGGGAAAGCAGATGCAAGACTGAGATTCACTGGAATATTCTTAAGGCAATGGCTTTAATCCACGAAACAAGTAGCTTACAACCTCTAGTTCCGCCGATTCTTGAGTATTACTCGTAAGTCTGGGACCCTTACCAGATTGTATTAATAGTAGAGATCCAACGAAGAGCGGCAGGTTTCGTCTTGAGATTGTTTAGTAAATGAGAGAGCATTACGAAAATGCTCAGCAAACTCCAGTGGCACGCCTTGCATGATACGCGTTGTGGATCACGGAGAGTCAGGCGTCAAGAAAAGTTGAGTTAATGTAGCAGAGGAAAGAACAGTAAAATGACCAGATGGGAGAAGTGGCCATTAATTATTTGATGTCATCAACAGTGCTGCTTTCTTCCGAGAAGTGGCCAAACTAGGTGTAATCGACACCACTAGTGTTGCCAGTGAAGTTGACAAGGGGAGTTTGCTCCGTAATCTTTCTGTGAAAACGTTTAGGTTTTTCGATCCTTTGATGTAAGGTAAGTCAAACATATTACTTTAGTTGCTTCACTTTCATGTAGAGCAATAAGTTTTTACTGTATCATGGTTCACGCAATGCCTTTTGGGTTACAAATATAAGTCGCTGTCGTTTCCTTCGGTTGTACTGTTTCACGTGTGGACCGCTGACTGAGACATGGCGTCCGATTGAGAAAACTGGCGACGCTACATGTCGGGAAAAGTAGGCACCTTGGCTACTTTCCTGATGGATGGCCAATATTCCTGACAGTTCATTTTCAGTCTGCTTATTCCAATAATAATTAGCATTTTATGCATAGTGTAACAACTGAAATTAAAACATTACAAATCGTTTTATATACAAAACTAATATCCATTGCTCTGCTCTACTGCAAGGGTTTGCAAGAGTTTCAAAATGCCAAGGAAACACATCCGGTAAATAGAGCATCAAACATTGGACCCTGTTGCGATGCAAAAGGCAACTGAAGCAGTAAAGAACGACAAAATGCCTTTTTCAGCAACAGCAAAACAATTTAATATTGCATGTAATACTCTAAAACGAAGAGTTCTAGGAAAAAGTAGAGATGCAGTTGGCAGTAAAAATGTTATGGGCAGCTTAGGAGCAGTGTTCAGTGAAGAGCAAGAGCAAGAAATCCTTAATACATTTTTGAAATGGAATTATGGTGAATGATCTGGGGCGATTAGCATTCCAGTTGGCAGAGCGTAACAAAATATACATCCTTCCAACAAAGAGTCTGAAATGGCAGGTAAAGACTGGGTGGCAAGCTGTAGAGAGCGACATCCTAATATCAAACTTAGGAAGCCAGAATCTACCTCTTTGGCTAGAGCGGAAGTGTTTAACAAGGTGAACGTACACAAGTTTTTCGATATCATTAAAACATTGCAAGATAAACGATTTCATCTTGCTCATTGTATTTATAATGTAGATGAGACCGGTCTTCTGAGAGTTCAGTCCGGGAACAGCAAAGTGTTTGCACTCAAAGGAAGGCGACAGGTCGACCTTTGTAGTGTGCATGTCTGCAGGAGGAAATTTCATCCCCCCTCCCCCTTGTAATCTTCCCTAGGCGAAGAATGAAAGTTGAACGGTAAAATGTGGCACCGCCAGGAATCGAATTTCAGCGCCAGCCTAGTGGGTGGATGCAGAGTGAAAGTTTTTTGGATTGATTTGAATCTTTTTTTAAAACATGCAGAGCCAGCTGCTCAAGATACAGCTCTATTAATCGTAGATGGTCACTCTACCCATACTAAGAACATAGATTTCATTGATAAGTCCGGAGAAAATCATACAACCGTTGTGTGCTTGCCCCCACACTGTAGCCACAAGCCTTTGGATGTGGCGTTCATGTCTCCTTTTAAAACTTTCTACACACAGCCTTGTAAAACATTTCTTCGTAGCAATCCAAGAAGAACTATTACACAGTTTCAAATAAGTGCACCTTTCGGTGAAGCGTTTCTTCGTGCAGCCGTTACAGTGACAGCAACCAGTGACTTTAGAGAGTGTGGAATTTTCCTCTAGACTCTAAAGAGTTTACCTATGAAGACTATACTGCATCTGAGGTTACTGATATTCCTTTGGGTAGGGACACTAATACTGTGCCTATTTCAAATATTGGTTCTTCTCAGTGCGATACTGCAGAGTCTTCTGCAAGTGCTGATCCCTCTAGACGCCAAACAGCCGTATCTTTTTCAAATTGGCCTACCGTTTCATTTCCGGAACCAACTTATGAGCTGTCCTCAAGTGCAGGCTGCCTTCAGATTATAGGTGATAAGCCTTATCCAAGAGAAGGTTTCCCTCAGCGTCCGACCACTCAACATTGCCCTTTGAGCATCCAGCAAGTGGGTTCCACATATGCCCAAAGAATGTAAAACATCTGACTAAGAAACAAATTGTGAATCACAGACAAATTAGGAGTAAAAAAGGAGAGACTGCCATAATCACTTCTAGCCCTTATAAAAATGTGTTGGCTGAAGCTAAAAGAAAGAAAATGAAGAGATTTTAATGAAAAAAAGGAAATTTGAAGAAAAACAAACCGATAAGGCCAGTGGTGTACAATGTAAGGCAACGCAAAATAAAGGTAAGAAGCTAAAAATGAGACCAAACGCTAAGAGAGTTTATGCTCAAAGAAAAAAAAACCTTTTAAAGAATAAATGGAAGATGAAAATTCCACTGAGGCTCAAGTGACACAGACTGCTTTTACTGCAAGGAAGCGTTTTCTAGATCTAAAGAAAATGAAGGATGGGTAAGATGTCGGAGTTTTAAATGCTGGGCTCATGAACTGTGCACTGGATGTGATGCACTGTGCACTGTGTCGGCACGATGCCGACTTCAGGTGCGAATTTTGTGCATGACATTGTATTATTTCTGACGAGATAAACTGTGAATGAACTAGACTGAAATAGTTACACATAGTTTGTCGACGATTTCTCTATTTACATCTTTAGGAATAGTTAATAATTCTCTTTTGTTGACATTTTGTGCTAACAATGTATTGCAACACGTTTCTTTCTCATTTATATTATTGTACTCCTACTAATGATAATGGTGAAATAAAACTATAACGCTACTAAGTTTTTTTTTTAAACTGAACAGTCTATTTGGGAATGGTCGCAAAGGACTGGCCACGTTACCCCATTAGGTAGGGAAACGTGGCCACAATTGAAGCTTTCAGAAAAACGTTTATATATTCTATAAATTATACTTTTATCTTAGTTATAACTGTTTGGTGTAATACATTATAGCACGTAGATTCGAAATGTATATGCCATAAGATTCTGTTAACAACCATGGTTTCATGAAAATTCAACTTCACTTAGAGTGGCCACTTTACTCCACCTTCCTCTGCGTATAATGTCAGTTCGGTCTGTGATGTAACGATGTGCGACAATGTCTCGCAAAATGATCGCGACAATAAAATCGCAGAACGGAGACTTAGCGGCAGTTACTCTTACCACGCACTATTTGATAATTTGGTAGGAAATGTGTGGTGCTAATAGAAGTACCCTCTGCCACACACCGCAAGGTAACTACGGAGTATAGACGTAGAGGAAGCATGACAGAGCTAAGACACGCACCGATGACCGACTTAGCTGTTATGTACCTGAAACAGTACAAGCCCTATCCCGATTAAGGTCTGCCCTCTTTTGCTTCATCCATAGGAAGGGTGGCACTATTCGAGCAAAGTTTGCAGAAGGCTTCGCGAAGTTGGTATGAACGCTCAGCGAGCAGCCACGTGTGTGTGTGTATGTGTGTGTGTGTGTGTGTGTGTGTGTGTGTGTGTGTGTATGTGTATGTGTGTGTGCCACTCACGGATCATCGCAGGACACAATCTTTGCAATAGACATCCCAAGATGTATGACAGACAGCAGATCAGTGGAGTAACATTCTCTTCAATTGTCAGCTTAATTTGTTGAGGGAGGATGAATAATTGGGGTTTAATGTCCCGTCGACAGGTCGGTAGTTTGCTGAGTGACAGTATACACTATCTTATCAAAAGTATCCAAACACCTATTTGTAATGCTGAACTGACCGCCAGATATCGCGAGAGGCTGATGCGCCAGTAAAAAAGGAAGCGGGGAATATTGCTCTGCCAGTAGAGAAGCAGTAACAGCAGAATGGGTAGGTCAGGAGAGCTCAGTGATTTCGAACGTGGATTAGTCATTCGATATCCCCTGAGTAACAAATCCAAGTCTCTATTTTATTTCATTTATTACGTTCG
This sequence comes from Schistocerca americana, assembly GCF_021461395.2. NCBI lineage: Eukaryota > Metazoa > Arthropoda > Insecta > Orthoptera > Acrididae > Schistocerca > Schistocerca americana. The sequence goes on along the minus strand of NC_060130.1, from coordinate 557,313,983 downwards.
CGGTTTGCTGATTCATTGGTTCTCAATAGTTCTTCTGTCATGCGCAGCAATTTTTAACACAAGCGAACTCTATGCTGTGTAGCTTTTCATTGCGACATACTTTAAAAAAAGTTCATGTAGGTCTTTGCAAATAAATGAAAGGCAGTTTGTTTTTTGTCATACGCGTTTCATTTCGTTTACGTGTGAAACATATCCAGCGTCTTTAGTTTTCATACATACACTCCTGGAAATGGAAAAAAGAACACATTGACACCGGTGTGTCAGACCCACCATACTTGCTCCGGACACTGCGAGAGGGCTGTACAAGCAATGATCACACGCACGGCACAGCGGACACACCAGGAACCGCGGTGTTGGCCGTCGAATGGCGCTAGCTGCGCAGCATTTGTGCACCGCCGCCGTCAGTGTCAGCCAGTTTGCCGTGGCATACGGAGCTCCATCGCAGTCTTTAACACTGGTAGCATGCCGCGACAGCGTGGACGTGAACCGTATGTGCAGTTGACGGACTTTGAGCGAGGGCGTATAGTGGGCATGCGGGAGGCCGGGTGGACGTACCGCCGAATTGCTCAACATGTGGGGCGTGAGGTCTCCACAGTACATCGATGTTGTCGCCAGTGGTCGGCGGAAGGTGCACGTGCCCGTCGACCTGGGACCGGACCGCAGCGACGCACGGATGCACGCCAAGACCATAGGATCTTACGCAGTGCCGTAGGGGACCGCACCGCCACTTCCCAGCAAATTAGGGACACTGTTGCTCCTGGGGTATCGGCGAGGACCATTCGCAACCGTCTCCATGAAGCTGGGCTACGGTCCCGCACACCGTTAGGCCGTCTTCCGCTCACGCCCCAACATCGTGCAGCCCGCCTCCAGTGGCGTCGCGACAGGCGTGAATGGAGGGACGAATGGAGACGTGTCGTCTTCAGCGATGTGAGTCGCTTCTGCCTTGGTGCCAATGATGGTCGTATGCGTGTTTGGCGCCGTGCAGGTGAGCGCCACAATCAGGACTGCATACGACCGAGGCACACAGGGCCAACACCCGGCATCATGGTGTGGGGAGCGATCTCCTACACTGGCCGTACACCACTGGTGATCGTCGAGGGGACACTGAATAGTGCACGGTACATCCAAACCGTCATCGAACCCATCGTTCTACCATTCCTAGACCGGCAAGGGAACTTGCTGTTCCAACAGGACAATGCACGTCCGCACGTATCCCGTGCCACCCAACGTGCTCTAGAAGGTGTAAGTCAACTACCCTGGCCAGCAAGATCTCCGGATCTGTCCCCCACTGAGCATGTTTGGGACTGGATGAAGCGTCGTCTCACGCGGTCTGCACGTCCAGCACGAACGCTGGTCCAAATGAGGCGCCAGGTGGAAATGGCATGGCAAGCCGTTCCACAGGACTACATCCAGCATCTCTACGATCGTCTCCATGGGAGAATAGCAGCCTGCATTGCTGCGAAAGGTGGATATACGCTGTACTAGTGCCGACATTGTGCATGCTCTGTTGCCTGTGTCTATGTGCCTGTGGTTCTGTCAGTGTGATCATGTGATGTATCTGACCCCAGGAATGTGTCAATAAAGTTTCCCCTTCCTGGGACAATGAATTCACGGTGTTCTTATTTCAATTTCCAGGAGTGTATAACAAATGCATTACGTATTTGTTACAACTGTGTTGATATGTCACATTTTCTCATCTCACTCCCGTGATTTTCAGGTTAGAAACAACTGTTACAACACAAGTTTCGTAAGGTTGAATTATCATTCGGTGTTACTTACGATTCCAATGTTGTCAGCTCAAGTGTGTCATCCTGTAGATGAGTTCTCTAGGTTTTCATACTCCAGATGACCGGTTTTCGGCGTTTTCTCGCCCACACCTGAAAAACAAGAGAGTTACATGAGAAAACCCTAACATATTAGCTTTGTATTGTATTGAACTGGGGACTTAGAAACGACGGAGAGGCTTGGTCCCCGCCGTAGCCCGCAGTGGTAGACAACCCCACAACAGGCTAAGCAGTCCACTCACCCCACCGCCGCCCCACACCGAACCTAGGGTTATTGTGCGGTTCAGCCCCCAGCGGATATATATATAGTGCAGGCCACTGGATATGATTTATAAGTAAATGAAACGAAATGCGTATGGCAAAAAATAAAACTGCCTTTCATTTAGTTGCGCAGACGGTCATTTCAACCCTTCTAAAGCTGCCTTAGTCGATTGTTGGTGATGTAACTGTGAAGTGGAACTGCGAAGGAATAACCACAGTAAAACAAGGGCCAGGGAGACTCATGTACTGACGGACAAAAAAAAAAGAAAAAAAAATGGTTCAAATGGGTCTGAGCACTATGGGACTTAACTTCTGAGGTTATCAGTCCTCTAGAACTTAGAAATACTTAAACCTAACTAACCTAAAGACATCACACACACACAAGCCCGAGGCAGGATTGGAACATGCGAACGTAGCGGTCGCACGGTTCCAGACTGTAACTCCCAGAACCGCTCGGCCGCTCCGGCCGGCACTGACGGTCGGGGACCATCGAATATTGCGGAGGGTGCTAGTAAAAAATCACATGAAATCAGCAGAATGAATCACTTTTAAGTTCCAAAGTGCTGCTAACAGTACAACTAGCCCAGTGACTGTGCGCAGGGAGTCGAAAGAAATGGGGTAGGGTGGTCGAGAAGGTCGTCATAAGCCACACTCCTGTAGTCAATGAAGCGTAGGGAGCGACATCAATGGAAGGGTATGGATTTAACGAATGCCTGGAATGTGTTACCCGCCTTCGTTTGTAGTACCAACAATGAAGTTCGGAGGAGGTGGTGTTATGGTGTGAGTGTGTTCTTCGTGGTTACGGTGCGGTCCTCTTATTGTGCTTCAGAGAACGATTAAAGCAGAAGCATATGAATTGATTTTACCGCAGTAGGTACTGCGTGTAGCAGAGAAACATTTCCCAGACGATGATTATATGACCAAGACAATGCACTCTGAGATAAAGCATACGTGTGAGGCAGTGATTTGAGGACAATAATGTTCCTGAAATGGACTGGCTTGAGCAGAGTCCCGGCCTGAACCCAATGTAACACCTGTGGCATGAGTTAGGACGTCGACTCCGCCCTACACCCCAGAGTTCAACATCACTGCTTTTCTGGTTTCGTCTCTTGAGGAAAAATGGACTGCCATTCCTCCATCAAAATTCAGACACCTCATTGAAAGTGTCCCCAGCAGGGATCACCCTGTCATAAAGGTGAAGGGCGGACACATCCCATATTAATGTCCACTAAAAGTGTCAGGATAATTTTGATGAAGTAGAGTAGTTTTTAGATATAACATGCATATAGAAACCTTTATCACTCATTACACACCTGTTCGGACGAATCAGTGTCTCTTTTTGGGGTGTACGTCTCTAGTATACATTCTGTAATACACTGCACAATTACAGCTGCGTAGGGCTACCGACGTGACCTCCCTGTTCCAGTGAAACAGGTGATAATTTGATTCTTCAAGACAACGTTGCTCATCATTACAGAAAGGCCTCGTATCACGGGCAATATTTTCAACAGCAACAATTCAGTACACGGAGTGGCCAGCTCGATTTCTAGTCCTGAATCCCATAGTGCACGTTTGAGGCGCTGCTGGAAGCTTGTTGCTGCTTGTAGTCGTCGTTCCCAAACAGTTGTCTCGCTGGGAGCCACAATATTTGACAGCATCACACATTGCTGTATCACAGTCCGAATTGACGTTATTTGTAATAGACCAAACTAAAACATTTATTTTGCACGTTTCAAACCTGTCCTAAGTTCGTCCATAAACTCTTTGCCTGAACAGTGCTTTCATATTTAAATTATAGCGTGCAGGGCTAATTTCATCACATAACTTTTCGATTTACAGTTTTTTGTGTTTTTGGAAAACTATTGTATATAGAGAGAGCAAAAACATTCCTTTCACGCATTCTTGAACCACTCTCGACTTTACCTGTGTTCCTGAAAACCCTCTGCGACCAGGAAACGTAGTATGGTACTTTCTGTCCACAAACAATTCTTCTATCCGATAACGTATTTGCAGAAATACTTTGCTTGCTTGTATCTTTATTATCAGTCGAAAAAAGGGAAAACATAACTATATGGAATTCGCCTTTCGAGTGAATTTGCACAGTCGGCTCAATTCCGATTAACTATGAATTTAGATTGAGTAAATGTTATGACTTCTTATCTATCTGGACTACTCGAAGGATGCAATCGATGGACAAAGTGCTTCACACAACTAAGATAAAATTCACGATGACGAAGTGCCTACTATAAGTCAAAGGTTCTTTTTACTTTTTTTATTCGTGTAATATAGATAGATGGGTAGTCTGCAATGACCTAAGTGTGAAAATATTAAAATCTGAAAGATAATGATTGTAATGATACAAGTGGTTTAATTGCATGTGACTGTGAAGAATGTGCGAGCATCCTTCTCACTGATAAAGGACCAAAGGATATATTCAGATTTTTGTCCATTTTTCAGTGCCAAATATGTGTTTCAGTACTTGAAACATGTAAAATCGTTTGGATGAAGAGTTTTTTTATATAAATAAGATACATGATTTTTGCGTTGCTTGCACATGTTAGGGTGTCTCAACATGAAAAAATACCGTTTTCTTACCTTTTTCCTGGTGAGGATATTCTCATGAAACTAATCACTCTCTCTCAGTAATTTTGGGTTTAACGTTCCGAAGTGCCTATAACTTTCCTCTGGAATCGTGTAAAAACGTGGCACCCCGAGACGTCACCATCGGGTTCGGCTACGTTTCAAACAGCAAGGTGTTCACATGTGCGAATAAAAGGACGGAGCTCAGAAGTTTATATGAGTGTAAGATTGGTTAGTGACGTCATGACGTCACATTGGCATCAGATTTCACGAGGTCCGCCCAACGCCACCGTGGGCGTATCACAAGAAGGGAAGGTCGTCAACCCCGTCCCTCCCTCTTACCAACATTTCATCCCATCTCTTCATGCCCCTGTGACTGATGTCCAGCGTTGAAATCACTCGGTTCTCGTATGGGTAGCTCAGGAAAATATCTGAAACACATTGCCGCCCGCACAGACATGAAAAGACATCAGGAGGTGGTATAAACAGCGTCATTGAAACCATCCCTTCTCTTTGGGCGTTTATTTACATACATTTTGATGTCGGAAACAGCAATTTCAAGTGTAATGTACAACAGAACGACGTTATTGACAAAGTTGACACTGCTGAATCCCCAGGACGATTCAGTCCTTCTCTAAAGTCATCGTGGTGCTTCAGCTCCACTGGACATGACCTGGCCCTTTTGGGGAGTAGTGTGACCTTAAGTTTTGCACTGGCATAGAGGGTGGAATCACTAGAGACTGTTCTAAACCATTCGACGAAATTTGAATGCGATCCGAAGCAGCAAAAGGTGTTTACGCTTCTTCAGCCCTGCTAGTTGCCAACCTCCTATGGCACGATGACTGGGGGGAGGGGGGGAGGGAGGGTACGACATTGATGTGTGCATAAATAAAACGGTAAAAGGTCCCTATAAGACCCCATTTTGCCAGTACTCCCAGTGCCACCAAAGCACCTTCGTTGAGCACTTTAAAAAGTATTCTCAAAGAGACAACCCTTGACCGATTCCTAGTAGCCTGCAGGCAGGCAAGCCCTTCTAAACACTTGAGATTTCGCATGCCCGGAAGCAGGAACTAGCCCAGTAGTGTACCATCAATCTGCTGCAGGGTGTTGAAGAGGTTGTCTGCCCGCAGGTGCCTAGGAATCGGTCAAGGGTTGTGTCTATACAGCCATATCTAAAGTGCACAACGAAGGTGCACAGGTGGCATCAAGGTTGTTTCCGAGCTGGCAGGTTTTAGAGGGACTCTTCACCATTTTATTCACGCACATATCAATGCCAACCCCCCAACCCCAAGGCCACCAGTGATCACACAAGAGGAAGGCGCCAAACAGCGTAAACACCACATTTGCTGCTTTCATTGACATTAAGATTTCGTCGAATGATTCACGTCAAGTTCAATGACACTCTAGCCCTACGATGACTTTAGAGAAAGGTTGAATCGTCTGGGGCGTGTTAGAAGTGTCAAACGTTGTCACGAACGTCGTTCTGTTGCACATCGCTCCTCAAACTGCCGTTTGTGCGAAATGTGCGTAAATGAACGCCCCAAGGGAAGTGATGGTTTCATTGATGCCCTTTAAGCCACCTCCTCGGGGTTTTTCGTGTCGATTGTGAATGGCAGTCTGCTTGAAATGTCTTCGTCAGCCACCCACAAGGAGACCGCGTGATTTCAATGCTGGGCGTCGTGATCGAGACTTCAATCGCAGAGACATCAAGAGAAGGGGTGAGATTTGGGTGAGGGTGGAGAGGGTGGGAGGACCTTCCCATCTTGTGACACACCCACGGTGGCTTTGGGGCGACCTCTGGTGAAATTTTGTGCCGATGTGAAAACAATGACCCAACTTACATCTCACATGAAATACTGAGCTCTGGCCTTTTTCTAGCTTGTGTCGACACCTTGCTGTCTGAAGCGTCGCTGAGCCCGAGGGCGACGTCTCAGGGCACCACGCTTTTGCACCATTACAAAGACAGGTTCTGGGCACCTTTGAGCCAAATTTGACACTTCTGCAAAACAATGAGGGAAAACGGCAGATTTTAAAAAAGTGACCCTTACATTATTTCAGTAATGTAATTTAGGTTTTCCCTGATTTCCCCAAATCGCTTGTAGTTAGGGTATTTCAGAAAACGTTACGGCCTATGTTTCTCTATGTCCTTATCCATATCGAGCTTCTGCACCATCCCTAATGATTCAGACCTCGACAGGATGTTGAAGGCAGAACTTTCCGAACTTCCTTCTCTTTCATTACAGATACAGCTACTCTAGCAATGTCTGATCTTCAGGTCGTTCAAAACTAATGTTTACCCTGTTTTAATCTTAATAAATGTAACACAAACGTCAAGTTCCGTGAACTCTGCCTATATGCAGAAGACGTTACGTTTACAAACTTTCAGCGTAGCTGAATCAACAACAATACATCGTCTTAAATTCTGTAGAATAGAATACTGGAGTTACAATTTCTGAGCGAGCATATTCACAGGTGGTTATAGTTGCGTCTGTTATGGCATTCAGAGCCACTAAATTCTTAGGTAACGGATGTCTCAGTATAACATCCGTCACAAACCTAAAGAGACGGTATACCATGATGGGAGTAACTGAGACAGATTGGGAATGTATTCTCATGGATATTACAGTTGCTGTTTGTCACTGTTTTGTTGTATTGAAAACGATGTGTTGTTGGTCATGGTTTGTGTTTCTTATATCCTTAATGGACACATTTGTGTTATACATGTGTTTGATGCTTCTTGTTATATGTCGTCTGAGTGTTACAATGGTAAACGTTAACTTGGTGTACCGGTGAATGCTTTACGTTTCCTCTTAGTCAACTTGACCGTTGATATTCATAATCCTGCCTTACGGCCAGATTTGAACACACTATACATATAATACAAAATCAAGGTGGTTTTTCGAGTTGGCGATGAAAAACTCAGATTTTAAGTAAATTAGCAGCTTATTTTACTGCATTTTTCCTTTTTACATTAACATGCTTAATCAAAAAACTTTCCAGTGAGTAAATTCCATCCGTAAATTGAGATTGTGGATGATCTACAAAATATCTATTGACGACTGCTGTAAGCTTTTCATTCGACTCGAAACATTTTCCATCCACAAACTTCTTTTGGAAAATGAACAGATGATAGGGGTGCCAAATCTGGAGAATGTGGTGGATGTTCCAAAAATTTACACTGGAAAACGGTCAGTTTTTTTATCTCCCTAAGTAGACGCATTGTCCTGGTGAAAGACAGTTGTTTCTACATTTGCCATCTAGGTCTCTTTTTATCCGCACACGTAATTTATCATCCATGTGGTCCAGAAGGCTTCGCAATATTCACCAGTGCTCGTCTAGCCCTTTGCGAAGCATTAATAAACGGCAGTTCCTCTTGTATTCAAGATAAAACTGGTCATAACAATTCTGTTATGTGACATTTACTTCGTCTATATGAGTACTGGACCATCTACTTTCATCTTTGGTTTAATTTCTTCTTCGTTTCCGTTACGAACTCTCGTCAATTATAAACGAACACTTCCCTTGAAATTTATCACCAACCATATTTTGAGACAGAAGCTCTCTCGACTGGAAAAAACTAATGAAAACATAGCGGTATTCGGACAACGATACTCAGCAATAAACACCCACTGTTTTACGTCGGTGTGCTTTATGTATGCACATCTCAAGATGGCACGATTTACAATGTAGTAATCCCTACGATCTATAACGACTCTTCTATTTCTTGGAATGTCTTTCTATTGTTTATAAAGGACAACCTCAGATAAAGAATGTCATCAACCACGATAACAAACAAGAATAACGATAGTAATAATAAAGGAAGTGCACTTAACAGCAGCTGTGCAGTAGGTCTCCAGAGCCAGCTCTCTACTGCGACGCAGCTCTGCTTAAGCTTTTTATCGTCCCCTCTATGCTTGACAGAAGGCAATCATTTCGTTTGCAGCCATTAGTTTTAAGTAGCGAGGAGTCCGGTTACCGAGTAGCCATGCTACGCCGCATCAGACGTGCTACGTTTCGCGCACGCGAGTGCGCACACGGAACTACCAAGACATAAAATACAACTATCTTGGTGTACATTCTCTTTTTTTGTAATATGGTCTGAAAGTATTATACTGAGGTAAGGAAGGCATACATGTTTTCTGAGTCATGTTTCATTGTAAATAATTGTACGACAGTATACTGTGGATGAAGAAAATTTCTGAAACATTTCCGCTTACTGTATCTCATAATTTCAAGACGTCATTGTTGGAGGGAAAACAATTACATTACTGTTCACGATCATGAATCTTAAAGTGATCTAAAAGTTTATCGCCGGCCGCGGTGGTCTTGCGGTTCTAGGCGCTCAGTCCGGAACCGCGCGACTGCTACGATCGCAGGTTCGAATCCTGCCTCGGGCATGGATGTGTGTGATGTCCTTAGGTTAGTTAGGTTTAAGTAGTTCTAAGTTCTAGGGGACTGGTGACCACAGATGTTAAGTCCCATAGTGCCCAGAGCCATTTGAACCATTTTAAAAGTTTATCAGATTTTCCGCCAGCAGCTGAAGAGGTGCAAATACCTGACGAATGTCGAGATTAGTTGTCTTCTTCTTTCCAATGAAACGTGAGACACTGCGATCAGCTTTGTGCCTCGGTCATCTCATGGGTTCCGTACAGGGTTCAACTGAAAGTAGGCTGCAATAGTTACGGAGAGATGAAGAGGCTTGCACAGGAAAGACTAGCGTCAAGAGCTGCACCAACCAGTCTTCCGATTGAAGACCACAACAATTTTCATCTCAAAATATCGCAAATACAGAACATCCCATATAATGTGTTTTATATATTGAAATCTTTGTCTGTATTTAGGGTATTCCTTATACTTTATTGTTTATTTCACATACAAAAAACAATAGAGGTTGTGAGATATAGCTCTTCTTAACATGAACGTTTCTTTCTTTCATCTTTCACTTCCCCACTCCGTCTTGGATTTTGAAGATTTAATATACTAAACATTTGTCTCTATTCTTCCCAGGGTTTAGAACGTCACATTCCGCCTTGTACTGTCTAAGGTTTCGATTTTTTAATGTTTTTCTTTGCATTATTACAGGCACGGTCAAACCCGCTTCTTTTCTACCTCAACTTTTCCTTCAACAAAGCTGGCCGGTGTGGCCGAGCGGTTCTAGGCGCTTCAGTCTGGCACCAGGCGACCGCTACGGTCGCAGGTTCGAATCCTCCCTCGGGCATTGATGTGTGTGATGTCCCTAGGTTAGTTAGGTTTAAGTAGTTCTAAGTTATAGGTGACTGATGACCTTAGATGTTAAGTCCCATAGTGCTCAGAGCCATTTGAACCATTTGAACCTACAACAAAACATTTTGGGTGATATTGTAATCAACAGTTCGAAAGCCACAGATGTCAAACTTATTTGTCTACGTTCTTCAGTCCAAGCCAGTGCACCTTCTCTAAAGACCTCTTTGTAGACGAGTCGTTAAGACTAACCTTCCTCCCTTTGTAACACAAAACGTTTTGAGGCGAATTGTCAGGAGTCTGGCTACAGAAAAAGTGAGCGACCATACTACATACCAGAGTAAAATGGGTTGCTTCTTACACAGATCGTATGTATTTTGTCAAACTTCGTAATACAATATGGAAAAGTGACAGAAAAATAACGCAAAACTTATTTTATACTTTGATAGTAGAAGTAGACAAGTGTAGGGCATGACTTTAACTGTTCAAGAATGAACTGAAGTATTTAAAAAACGTATGGAATAAAGTAGCCGTTGTTGATTGAAGCAGATTTTTATCTTATTATAAAAAATGGAGGCAAAATGTTGAAACGCCGTAGGAAAGCTAATAAGATAACATTTCCTCTGCCCGTACATAGATCAAGCTCTTAATGCGAGGGTTGGAACTTAAACAGTGGCAACTATTTATTTACAACTTATACAAAAATAGATAAAATTTCAAAGTTTTACTGTTCTTCAGAGTAGTCGCCAGCGTTGTTTATAACCCGTTGCCAGCAATGTGCAAGTTTTAGAACACTCGTTGCAGCGCCAGTTGTATCGATAGTTCGAGTGGAGCCGTCTATTGCTCGACGAATCTCTTCAACAGTTTTGCAGTGAACGCCACGAAGTGCTTCGTTCATCTTAGGAACCAAGTTGAAGTTACAACCACCAAAGTCCGGGGAGTGTGGTGGGTGATACGGCACTTCCCAGCTCCATCCATCGAACAAATTAGTCGTAAATTGCACACCATGCTCCAGAGCTCTGTCATGCAAAATAATAGGCGATTCCTGCAGAAAGTGTTGCCGTTTATTTCTCTAAGCTGTCCATTTTTGGAACACAACCTGTGACCAGCTTAGATGATGTCCACCAAGATACCACTAATATTTTCTAGGGAATCAGCTGGTTAAATACAGCCTAAAATATAACGGACCAATCTCATCACTTTCTCTTCTGCGAACGTTTCATTTTTGTGATTGTAAACTATCGTTACTATTCCTATCTTAGGCTACAAAAAGTAATCCTCACACTTCTTTCCAACTGTGTTCAAAAGAATAACTTAGGTTCCGGACTTTTATAGGAGGAGGTGGAGTACCAAAATATTTGACGGTTCTTCTAGCAAAATAAATCACTGCTTTGTTCAGTTCACATGATGCTGAAAGTGACCCATTTAGAAAATACGTCATGCTTTGCCTAGGTGTAGAAAATCTTCAATTAAAAATAATTTTTCCTCCTCCGTGCATAGAATCAATCAGATACTAAAAGTAGAAAGCAGTAAACGAGTATATCAACAGTGACAATGATACACTTCTATCTTTGATGAGATGAGCTTTGTAAACTACGTCGTTTCAGCCAATGTCTCCGCTATATGCTCCACGAAATACTACGAAGTCTTGTAAGAGATTGAGGAAATGTAATAATTTTTTCATAATGCGGGGCCGCAATCATAATATAATTATTTAAAGTCAGTACCGCCATTAGACTTGTTTATTTACAGTGTTACATTTACACTTACACAATCATGATTTCGGCTTCAAAGTGCCATTATCAAGTGTTTTAAGTGTTATAAATTGCCTAAGATGACATACTGTCGTATTAAAATACACTGTTAGACACACTGTCAAAGAGTCGATATTTCTGGCAGAGCCTACTGCTTTGTTTCATTACTGAGTGCACCATCTTGACTCAAGATCTTGACTCGTACTCAGTAATGAAACAAAGCAGTAGGCTCTGCCAGAAATATCGACTCTTAGACACCACTGTCCTCCATTTCAACTATGGATGTACGAAGATCTTAGACAATTTGTCTAATAGTGTATAACACTTGATAATGGCACTTTGAAGCCGAAATCATGATTGTGTAAGTGTAAATGTAACACTGTAAATAAACAACAGTCTAATAGCGGTAATGACTTTAAAGAAATTGAGGAAATGCTTTCGTAACTTCTGTAAAAATGGATATCGTCAATTCTGTAGTAATGTACTTACTTTACTCTTAATTGTGAGTAAAGTCACAGGAGCGAGTACTGAAAGTGTCGTTGGTACATCGTAAAAAATAGCTGTTAAGGCTAAAATACGAATAAGAACAACCTGACCAGCAACCAGAGGGAAAGAAGTGTTTGCTGGATGTTATTTTGACACTGATCCGCAGGAATAAAGCTAGGCTAGCTTTAATCAGTTGAAAGAGATTGTATGGAGGGAACTGTTTTATCGTCTTCATTCCTACCTGCAAAGAGACAGTAATTTGATTTATGCTTATGCTTTTGTTGTGCGTACATCGATTTGGAATAAAAAAAGGTAATTATGGTTAGCTGCAGCTGCACGTGCTGCGAAACCGACATAAATGCAAAAATTCTCAAATAAGGTACATCTATTTGCCAAGAATGTTTGTCGTTTGCGTACTCAGTTAGCAAAAAGCAAGGGCAGACGTTTTAAAAATAAAATCTTAGGAAGCAGCACAATATGTTTAAATTGTGAGTGACATTTTCCACTAATACACTACTCGTATCTTCGGCAATTGCTCCTAGACCCCGCAGAAAACTAAAGGTTTGAAGGGATTAGGCTCTGATTCGATTTCCGTTGTTTTAGCCTAATACTCGTCCTCAGTGTTGCACCCAATACCCTCATACAAGCGAATATTTGCCAAATTTCGTACTTTTTGTATAATAATTGTTCCTGGACATAAACACTGTGATACCATATCACGGGTACATAGTAATCGATCTTATACTACAAGAACAAGCTCGCAGTGCGAATACAGAAAATACAGAAACATCGTAAACCAACAAGTCACAAGAACTGTTTCTAACCGGAAAAGCTAACACAAACCTGTATGCTTGACAACACAACCGAAGACTAATTTTGTAACAAACGTGTAATTTCAGGCCATTGATGGTTTTGGGACAAAATGCCAAACGAATCTCGTGTAAATATACATCGCATTTTTAAATCGACTTTTTCGAGGGATAAGGGCGAACATGAAAAGAACACAAATGTGAAAGGCTAAGTGGAGTCCTCATAAGAATAACTGATCACATGTGAATCGAGAGAAATGGGAGAGGAAACACAAAGATATTGTCAAATAATTATATAATAGCATTTACATTAACAACAGCTACGGTTTATACTGTATCACGCTGCTAAAAACACTTGCTACTATGATTCGCGATAGCAATCACTGCCCAAGAACGAAAATCTTTCGGGCTCAAAAATAGCTTATTCTCGTATATTTGTACCTGCTGAATTCAAAAATCGCCGTAAAAATGACCGATGAGCTCTTGCTTTGGAGATACAATGTAATGCCTTTTTTTTCTAGATCTGCATTCTTAGTTTGGGGGCAATCTGGTTGCCACACGCGTTAAATGACAAAACGCAGAGTCCTCCTGCTACTTTTAGGTTATAAACATTATTACTGTCGCTCTGACTGTGAGGTTAATATTGTTTGTGTAATAATTAGTGCAGAATTTCTGGTTTTCGATTGCTTTTGAAATGTAAAATTCGTTAAATCAAATTGCCACGAAAACGTGCAGTCAGTCATTAATTTTTTTACATTTGTGATGAAATAACATTTTCGTCACAGACATTCAGTCTGACGCCTCTTGTGAAAACTGCCTTTCACCATTATTTTGGCATGAAGTAGGGTACCGCGGCAAGGTATGGGCTCAGCACGTATGTTGCAATATTGTGCGGCTGTACTACGAGAATGACCGAAAAAAAAAAAAAAAAAAAAAAAAAAAAAAAAAAAAAAAAAAAAAAGAAGTATGACATCTTCTGTGCCTACGGTTTCGCGGTAGCCTACAAACCCCCTAAGATAAACGCCACTTCTGCTTGACTCCACCAGCAAAGGTAGGATTGTCAATGAAGAAAAGGGGAACAGTTTAATAACCTAATCTTCTATCTGTTATTCGACATATACCATATTCAGATAGATTATCAGTTACTACTTCACCCGAAAATTATATGTTTGAAGTACAAAATGAAGACAGTGTGGAAGAAGAAGAACATAACTAGCCTTCCACATCACATGAATCCGATTTTGATTCAAAAGATGATAAGCCGCACACACCAAACGAAGTTGAGTGATATCATTCGAGAGCTAGATTTGACAAAGCATGAGGCTGAGCTTCTAGGGTCAAGACCACAGAATTGGAATCTTCGCCAATGTGATGTCAGGGTCTCAGAGTGCAGAAAGAGTCGTAGGAATGTGCTCATGATTAGCTGACTGGAGGCTGTCTATAGACTCATCCAAGAAGCTTAGTTTCAAAGCTGTATTACTTCACAATGGAAACACTTTTCCTTCTATTCCCGTTCGTCATGCAGTTCATGTGGAGGAGACCTATGCCAACATGGCAGTCCTCCTCGACTTAATCAAATATGCTGAACGCAAGTGGAAAATCTGTGTCGATCTAAAAGTCACCGCAGTACTTTTATGTAACTAACATATACCATACACTAATTACCGTTACTTTTTATGTGTGTGGGACAGTAAGGATAGCAGATCACATTATATTTAAGCAGCCTGGCCTGCAAGAAATCTTAACTCTAGCGAGAAAAATATTATTTCCGAACCCCTCGTGGACCCTAAAACGTTCTTCCACCCTTTTGTATAAAGCTGAGTTTGATGAAAAATTTCGTATGACCTGAAAAGGACAGACATTTACTTAAGAGCTATGGTCGAAGTAGAGAGGATATAAAATGTAGACTGGCAATGGCAAGGAAAGCTTTTCTGCAGAAGAGAAATTTGTTAACATAGAGTATTGATTTAAGTTTCAGGAAGTCGTTTCTGAAAGTATTTGTATGGAGTGTAGCCATGTATGGAAGTGAAACATGGACGATAAATGGTTTAGACAAGAAGAGAATAGAAGCTTTCGAAATGTGGTGCTACAGAAGAATGCTGAAGATTAGATGGGTAGATCACATAACTAATGAGGAGGTATTGAATAGAATTGGGGAGAAGAGGAGTTTGTGGCACAACTTGACCAGAAGAAGGGATCGGTTGGTAGGATATGTTCTGAGGCATCAAGGGATCACCAAGTTAGTACTGGAGGGCAGCGTGGAGGGTGAAAATCGTAGAGGGAGACCAAGAAATGAATACACTAAGCAGATTCAGAAGGATGTAGGCTGCAGTAGGTACTGGGAGATGAAGAAGCTTGCACAGGATAGAGTAGCATGGAGAGCTGCATCAAACCAGTCTCAGGACTGAAGACCACAACAACAATACTACATTTAGTGATACAAAAGTTAAGGAACATTTTTTGTTGGGCTACAAATTCGACAAATTGTAAATTATTCTACGTATTACCGTGTTTTGGAGGGGAAAGGTTCCTTATAGCGAATCATTCAAGGATTTTTAGGTAACAAAAGAAATGAAAACTACGGTCAGTTGGTCACAGGATTTCTGCAAAAATACCGTGAACTAGGATGCAACTTGTCCCTATAATTTCATTTTCTTCACACGCATCTAGGCTTTTTCCCTTCTAGTTGTGTAGTTGTCACTGATGGACACGAAGAAAGATTTCATCAGAATTTTTCTGTAATTGAAAAAATATATCAGGGCCGTTGGAATTAAATAATGCTTGCGGATTACTACTCGTCTGTGTGTAGGGGTTTTCCAGAACTGACAATAAGCAAGCAAAAAGACAACGATTTCATAAAGACCCAACCAATTGCTAGAATTCTCCCATCTATTTAGAGCTCTTAGAATGTAACTGTCACTAAAAAATGTTAAATGAATTTTCAGTGTTGTTGGCACGTGTAATTAAAATGTATCGTATTTTCTTAATTCATTAAAATAAAATATTACCACCTGTTATATATCACAGAAAACAGAGCTAATAAGTTTTTTCTTTGTCGTATTCGTTTTTTCAATTCAAAATTAGTTGGATTTGACTCAAGCAATGGAAGAAACGCCCAAAATTTTTTGTTTGACAGTTTAATCTAATAAGGATAATGGTGGAATAACGTGCGAATCCTCTTTTCTGTTGTATTAAGAACGTAATCTTGATGTGAACAAGCTGTGGAGAACCTACGTGATCGAAAACAAAGCATCTCTGTATTCTTAATGACGTGTTGATGTGACATCTGCGGATGTACGAAGCACAGCCCTACCAAGCGAAGTATCCGTCTGATGATGAGGATAGTGCTCTGCCCTTCTGTTCTTTACGTGAAAATAGATGCAGCTATTAATGTACTGAGGATAATGAGAAAAGATGCACCAAACCACGGTTTGTGAAAAATTGCAGCCCCAAGGGCGGAAAGTATCACTGAAAGTAACTTTATATCTCAGATAAAGTGCATGATAATACACAAATGATTGAGATTCTACATCTACATCTGTATCTGCATAGATACTCTGTAAATCACATTTAAGTGCTTGGTAGAAGGTTCATCGAACCATCTTCACAATAACTCTCTCTTATTCCAATCTCGTACAGCGCGCGGAAAAAGCTAACACCTATATCTTTCCGTGCGAGCTCTGATTTCCCACATTTTATTATGATGATCGTTTCTCCCTATGTAGGTCGGCGTCAACAAAATATTTTCGCATTCGGAGGAGAAAGTTGGCGATTGAAATTTCGTGAGAAGATTCCGCCGCAACGAAAAACGCCTTTGTTTTAATGATGTCCACCCCAAATCCTGTAGCATTTCAGTGACACTCTCTCCCCTATTTCACGATGATACAAAACGTGCTGCTCTTCTTTGAACTTTCTCTATGTTCTCCGTCAATCCTATCTGGTAAGGATCCCACACCGCTCAGGAGTATTCTAAAAGAGGACGGACAAGCGTAGTGTAGGCAATCTCCTTACTATATCAGTTACATTTTCTAAGTGTCCCGCCAATAAAACGCAGTCTGTGGTTAGCCTTCCCCACAACATTATCTATGAGTTCCTTTCAGTTTAAGTTGTTCGTAGTTGTAATTCCTAGGTATTTAGTTGAATTTACGATCTTTAGATTTGACTCATTTATCGTCTAACCGAAGTTTAACCGACTCCTTGTAGCGCTCATGTGGATGACCTTACACTTTTCGTTATTTAGGGTCAACTGCCAATTTTTGCACCACACAGATAGCTCTTCTAAATCGTTTTGATCTTCTGATGACTTTACTAGACGATGAACGACAGCGTCATCTGCTAACAACCTAAAACGGCTGCTCAGATTTTCTCCTAAATCGTGTATATACAGAAGAGACAGCAAAGGGCGTATAAAACTACCTTGGGGAAGGACAGAAATCGCTTCTGTGTTGCTCGATGACTTTCCGTCAGTTACTACGAACTGTGACATTTCTGACACGAAATCACGAATCCAGTCACATAACTGAGACAATATTCCATAAGCACGCAGTTTCGCTACAAACCACTTGTGCGATACAGTGTCAAAAGCCTTCTGGACATCTAGAAATATGGAATCAATTTAAAATCCCTTGTCAGTAACACTCAACACTTTGTGTGAGTAAAGAGCCAGTTGTGTTTAAAAACAAAAAAAAAACGATGTTTTCTAAATCCGTGTTGACCGTGTGTCAATAGACCGTTCTCTTCAAGGTAATTCATAATGTTCGAACACAATATATGTTCCTGAATCCTGCTGAATATCGATATTAATGATACAGACGTGTAATTTGGTGGATTACTCGTACTACCTTTCTTGAATATTGGTGTGACCTGTGCAACGTTCCAGACTTTGGCTGCGGATCTTCTGTCGAGCGAACGGTTGTATATGATTATTAACTATGGAGCTATTGTATCAGCATACTCTGAAAGGAACCGAACTGGTATACAGTCTGGACCGGAAGACGTGCTTCTGTTAAGCGATTTAAGTTGCTTCACTTCTCCCAGGGGATCTAATTCTACGTTACTCATGTAGGCAGGAGTTCTAGATTCTAGTTCTGGAATATTTACTTCGTCTTCTTTGGTGAAGAAATTTCGAAAGGCTGTGTTTAGTAACTTTGCCGTATTTGAACTTAGAAAACCGAATCTGGCATTTACTGACGTCTAATGCACTTGGATAAACATAGTAAACGTTTTTGGTAAGAACTACTGTGTTACTACTGTTGCAAAGCTCAAAAAGCATATGATGCAGCATATGTTCCGCTTCTAGTATTTGGCTGACCATTTCACCATACATGCAAAAAAAAAAAAAAAAAAAAAAAAAAAAAATTAACATTATTTACGAGTAAACAAGTCACTCTAACCTTAACATGTCTTTGACACTACTTTGAAGTGCCCAGTGAGCTGATATCCCCCTACTGTTATTCTCTTCTCCTGAGAATGTATTCTTATGGAGAAGCTAAAAATACATCTAAGACATATAGCGCCTCAAGTAGTTACAAAATGCACCGTTGTTCTTCCAGAGACACCCTTGTAATCCAGAGATTTTTCGAAGATATTTAAAGCACGTGGCGAAGTCGAAGTGCAGTTACAAAATAATAGAGTTAAATAAAATTCTAACCGTGTTTCCAATCAAAGATTCGTTCTGCTTATGCAGTGACGAGTTGAATGTTAGGAGGCACGGTCATATACGATAGTTAATTAAAAAGTCAGTGAATTTAATCTGCTAATCTGTACGTGCAGTTACAAAAGAAGAGAATTAAATAAAATTCTAACCGTGTTTCCAATCAAAGATTCGTTCTGCTTATGCAGTGACAGGTTGAATGTTAGGAGGCACGGTCGTATACGATAGTTAATTAAAAAGTCAATGAATTTAATCAGATAATCTGTATGTTAAAAGTAATTTCACCCAGTACAGATGAAGCCACCGATAGCTGTGCCCAAGTCGAGGACTATCGAACGGATTGGACAGAGCAGTTTTCATGATCCCAATCACTTAATTCATAAAATACACAGGATGACGTTAATTAGTAGAAGTTCCAGAGACCGTTAGCTTCAAATTCAAACGAAGACAACGGACAATTTAATCTGATGACAGGGGAAACAGTGACAGGAAGAGCTCATTTATTTCTTGCAATTCAATTCACAAAGTACAAACATCTACACCCTTTCCATGGTCAGAGCGCACACAAAAATTCCACTAAATAAGCAGATCTCAGTTTTCAACAGTCACTGTTTATTTAGCAAAGAAATTGTCGTGACGATCAGAGATATTCGAGCCCACACGGAGACTTACCAGCCGTCGTCCTTCCCGTGAACCATACGCGACTGGAACAGGGAAAGGGGGAATTGAGGCTAGTACACAAAGTACACTCCGTCACACACCGTAAAATGGCTTAGGGGGTATAGATGCAGATGTAGACGTACAAGAATTTCAGCTGGGCTTGGATAGCGTGTCGCCGCAGCTTCTCGCGTCAGTTAATTTGGTAAATAAAAATAGGCTATTGGAGAAAGTGTTCTACTAAGAAAATAAAGAGCATCTCCTCTCCTGTCACATTACACGGGCAATTTATTATTCAGGAGCTTGGGGCATTAAGCGGAAGGCACTTCAAGGGTGATTTCACTAGCCATTTCTTCAAAGGCACGTAAACAAAGTGATCCCGAAGAGGTCCCGATGAAGCTTACGTTTTTTGCTGTTCTATGGTTTGGTAACAGGAACGATTAGTTGTCTCTTAAAGAGGCATAAAGTCGGTCAGGTCTCCAGGCCTCCAGCAAACATTCGACAGCTCATGGAGAAAGACGGCATAGGCCTCAGAACGCCACGGATATCTAAAATACCGCGTGGGTGTGGAGAGTTTTATGCCGGACAGCCCGTGCGTACTATTGAACAGCGCTGTGTAGAACACGAGAGGTGTTTCCGTCTACGACATCCTGAGAAATGAGCGGTATCAGAGCATGTACTGGAAAATGAATACCGAACTGCAGTCGACGAGACATCTGTTATGAAACGTGCAAATGGTTTCTGAGATAACGTCATAAAAGAAGCGATCGAGATAAAAATATCTGATAACAGTCGCAAGAAAGACACCAGCCTGCTGCTATGCACAGCTTGGTACCCGGCTATCGGAAGGTTGAAGCGGTCGCGTGACGTAAGCATTACCATATACTTAAATATGACACTTGAGTGAGCATCAGTGACGCCACAAAGTGCAGTGTAGCTGTATAATGGTAGCAGATACCACGCGAGGGTCACCATTTGACAACGGGTGTGGAGTACCCGGCCGAGAGCTCGTGGACATTTAATCATTTTACGCTGCTGTAGGTTCGAGAAAATTAATTATGTATGTCTATGATTTCAATAATTATAACAAAGAAATTCAGAGCAATATAATATTTGCGAAGTTCACATCCAAAAATTTGAGAAAATTTGAGAGTAATGCAAGTAATTTAAGAACTATACTAGCAACAAACTCCCACAAGTTTGACAACTTGGCTGGGTGTTAGAGGTAACGCTGCAAGCCCACCCACGTGGGCAGACCCTCATTAAAGCATCTGAGAACTATCCTGTTTTTTGCCGAGTTCAGCGGCATTCATGGGCGTCCGCAGAAATTTTCTCAAGATAGGGTTAAATTCTAAAACTCTCTATTATGATATAACCGATCAGGGGACTGTGGCTACTCACCATCACCGATTTCGTCTGAATTTATGTTATATGCATTGTTCGGCCAAAAATGAAAGCAACAGAGGTAGGAGCTTCAGATAGTCAAGTGTTTAGAAAAAAATAACATTTCTGACGCGGGTCGGGCAAGGCATGAGCAATTTACGTTAGCATGCGTCGACAGCACCGCGTAACGCAGCGGCAAGAACGAGGACTGGTAATAGGAATGTCGTAGGTACGAGTCCCTATGTATACACTTCCTTTCGGTTTCGTTTTTTACGTTATTTGCACTGCAAATAATCTAAATAACGCTCAATATATTGTATTTACCAATATGTTCATAAAAGGCAAGAAAAGGAAACACAAGTAAAAAATTGGGATTTCAAATACATTTCCATGGAGGGATTGTAAGGCAGACACTTGAATTTCTTATACAAAAAAGATATATTTATCACAGTTTCAATTCCTTATTTACAAGTGCTCTGTGATATTCATCGTAAAAATAGTGAAGTAGTAAATTTCTCGGTATCTTGCATACGTTATAAACATAGCATTTTTACAATTTCATGGTTGTTTTAAAGTTTATGTGGCAAAACAAAACAGTTTACATTCATGAAATATTCTCTCTCCTCGAACAGTTGGCGGCAAAACCACGAGTAACGCACCATTTCGCCAAATATTGGCTAGAATAGCTGGTGATGTACAGCGGAATGTATTTTGATACAGTCTTCTCAAGATGCGATTTCTTTTTCCCTCTTGATGAGATAAGAGCAGTTTTGAAATTTTTTGACCAATTTATTTACCTGAGGATAAAAACAGACATCATAGAGTTGCACCAGCTGAGTGTATTAGAGTGGAACCTATCTTGAAAATTTATTCACAATCCCAAATTTTCGTTTGCTTTCCCTTTCCACGTTTTTATTAAAATATTAACACACACAGTGGCGGGCGCATAGATAACTGCCATTGCCTGTGGACTGACTAAAATATCTGTTTTTTTCTTTTTAAGTTATAGTTCGTGTGTACAATTTTGTAGTTGGAATTTCAAAACTTATTATGTTTATTAGACTTTCTACATCAAATATACATATTTTGGTATTGTTAGTGTCACATCTTGAATATGCAGTGGAACTTCAATTTGACAGTAATCATCACAGGAAAAAAAATTGAAAAGAAATGTAGTATTTAAGTTTATAAGCAGACATGTGATCTTTATGTTTATATTTCTTTTGCAGCCCATTTTCATCTAAAGAAACTTACAAAACACAAGATCAACGCAATGTGTTGCATTTACGGTGGAGTACAGTGTGATGCAAATTGAAGCATGGAGAGACACACAGTCCAACATTACATTCCTTGGAGTTACGCTCGCATTCATTTCCTGATGTACCTGAAGGAGAATCCTTCATAATAACACAATCTGTGAAAATAATACGATAAACGATGCAGCAATTCATCTTACAAAAAAAAAAAAAAAAAAAAAAAAAAAAAAAAAAAAAAAAAAAAAAAAAAAAGAATTACTACAATTTTAAGATGACGTGTAATCTTAATCGTCATCAAATACTTAATTTTTATCGTCTGTAGACTCGTCATGGTCTTCGTAAATCATGTTCTCCAAACGTTTCTCCTCTTCTCCACTGCATATTTCAAACATAAATTCCACAGAGAAGCACACAAAACGCACGAAACGTAGAACTCGAACGTCACCTAATGCCTATGAAGCAACATACGATAACAAAGGTTTCAGAAACGATGAATTGTTCAAGTGATACCGCTACTGCCATCTACGAAGCCTGCAGACCTCGCAGATGATTCTCGGAGTCGTAAAACATCGTTAGAAACCGCGGAAAATTAAGTGGCGTCTCGTAATATTACTTCTCTTATTTGTAAAGGTCTGTCTTTATCACAAAAGTTTTAGAATTCACTATTACCGGTTTCGGCTGCTGCCATCTTCAGACTCTTACGAATAAAAAACAGTGGTGTAACTAACTAAGTTCAATTAGCTGAACCAAAATCTATAACAGGCCTCGTGATATATAAGAAAAATGAAAGAAAAAAAACGTGATTAACAGTCATGCATAACAGCCATACATACCACAAAATATTCTGATGTAGGTATCAACGTCAAACTCTATACATGCAGGTACATAACAAGTACTGTTGATGGCCTGGATGTGTCTGGCATTTATACAAATAACCGATGTCGTCAGAGGGCGCTACAGCCATAGTGCATGAGTGCATGCGTATCATAAATTTAATAGTTAAAATGTACTATGGGTAGTCATAAAATGAAATTACTTCACATAGCAAAATGAGCGTCTAACAATAAAACATGAACTGACATACAATATGTGGAATTAGATTCATACTTGAAATTCACATAAAAGTTGTAAAGAGTAATAATGGTAAGCTCCTAGCCTTTACAAATGTAGTTCACAGTATGATTGCGAATTCGTTTTATGTCTTCAATTAGTAAATGTTCGATGGGAGTCATGTCGGGCGATCTGGGTGGCCAAATTATTCGCTCGAATTATCCAGAATGTTCTTCAAACCTATGGGGAACAATTGTGACCTGGAGACATGGCGCACTATGATCCATAAAAGTTCCATCGTTGTCTGGGAATATGAAGTCCTTGAATGGCTGCAAATGTTCTCCAAGCAGCGGACGTAACCATTTCCGGTTCATTTCAACCAGCGTACCCAGTCTATTCCATTCCATTATGGAGCCATTACCAGTGTGCGCATTGCCTTGTTAACAACGTGGGGCCATGGCTTCATGGGGTCTGTGCCACACTCGAACCCTACTATCAGCTCTTACCAACTGAAATTGGGACTCATCGGACCATGGTTTTACAGTCGTGTAGGGTCCAACCGATATCTCCACGAACCTAGGAGAGGCGTTGTTAGCAAAGCCACTCGCGTCGGTCGTCGGCTGACAATGCCCATTAACGCCAAATATAGCCGCACGTCTCACATAGATGTCTGAGGTTATTTCAAGCAGTGTTGCTTGTCTGTTAGCACTGAAAACTCTACACAAGCGCCGCTGCTCTCTGCTGTTAGGTCAAGGACGCTGCGTTGTCTGGGGTGAGAGGTTATGCCTGAATTGTGGTATTCTCGGAACATTCTTGACACAGTGTATCTCAGAATACTGAATTCTCTAACGATTTCCGAAATCGGATGTCCCATGGGTCTAGCTCCAGCTACCACTCCGCGTTCAAAGTATGTAATCTCCCGTCGTGCGGCATAATCAACTCGGAAACCTTTTCACGTGAAGCACCTGAGTACAAATGACAGCTCCGCCAATAGTATGTCACCTCGTTGTAGATGAAGGAAGTGAATGTTGAAAGTTCTGTTTGCGTGCTGAAATATAAATTTTTAAATTTGTTTTTTATTGTTTATGTAATATTGTTTACAACTTTTTTTAAATTTCGTAAGTAACATAGTACTCAGATTTGTGCTTTAACATTAATGTTGACCTCTTTTCCCCAAACAGAACTGACTGACTAAAGTTGTAGGTTAGTGAACGTGTTGAGAGTCCAGATCCTATATTTAAGCAGCATAGAGGCTTTTATGAGATTTGGACCAGTACTGTTCCAGCTAAAACTTGACTGTTGATTGCTGAATGTGTAACTTTTAGCTTTTCTGCTCACTGCTAATAATCGCAAGATTACAGCGAAGAAGATAAGAAAAACAGCACGAATTCAGCGTAGACAAGACACATTATTATTCTGAAGATGCATTTATTTGTGAGCTTGAGTTTCGAAGTACCGATTCTGCCGACGTTTATTTGGAACAAGAACGCGAATGTTCGGAGGATGGAGAGAGTACCAGCGACTGTTTTAACAGGGATTATTTGTGGCAAGCGGGATATTTGATTTTGCGGGGTGACTTGGCGCCGTGTTATTGATCTGGTCGTCACGTGATTTCCCCACTTCCTCGGGAGAATACTCGAGCACGGGTGAGGAAAAAACCAGCGCCACCGCCCCTTGTTAGTGCTCTCGACCATTCATAAGTCGCTGGCGAGCGGGAACTCGCTATTTTTATCTGCTCTGCTGCCGACAACAGCCCAGCATTTCGAGGAAGTGGCGGGAGCTGCCTGTCCCTCTGTAGCGACTCTGTATCACGTTCACTGCTCGTTGCTGGAAATAACTGACAAATCGTACGGTTGCTATATCCCAGACAATGGGATTACCGATATCTCTTATTTGTTAGAATTCCTCTCTGAAGTATTCTTCGTGATTTTCATGTGCAAATTTTCCTCTATATTTGATCGTTTCAAGAAACGTTCACTGAGTAGTTGACAGCTAGTGCATTATTTTTCCTTCTCTCGATGGCACTACGACGTCCCCTGCAGTGACGCGCAGTAAAATGTTAATGGATATTCATACCAAAACAGTTTGAACTGTAAAGAACGACAACATTTTTTTTTCAAAGTCGGTATGCTTCTCGAAATTGCCAATATACGTTCCTTACAGATCTACATTCCATTGGAACTACTGACGGCCTTGGGAGAGCCAGTCCTGACAAAACTCTACCATCTGGTGAGCAAGATGTATGAAACAGGCGAAATACCCTCAGACTTCAAGAAGAATATAATAATTACAATCCCAAAAAAAGCAGGTGTTGACAGATGTGAAAATTACCGAACAAACAGTTTAATAAGCCACAGCTGCAAAATACTAACACGAATTCTTACCAGACGAATGGAGAAACTAGTAGAAGCCGATCTCGGGGAAGATCAGTTTGCATTCCGTAGAAATACTGGAACACGTGAGGCAATACTGACCTTACAACCTATCTTAGAAGAAAGATTAAGGAAAGGCAAACCTACGTTTCTAGCATTTGTAGACTTAGAGAAAGCTTTTGACAATGTTGACTGGAATACTCTCCTTCAAATTCTAAAGGTGGCAGGGGTAAAATACAGGGAGCGAAAGGCTATTTACAATTTTTACAGAAACCAGATGGCAGTTATAAGAGTCGAGGGATATGAAAGGGAAGCAGTGGTTGGGAAGGGAGTAAGACAGGGTTGTAGCCTCTCCCCGATGTTATTCAATCTGTATATTGAGCAAGCAGTAAAGGAAACAAAAGAAAAATTCGCAGTAGGTATTAAAAGAAGAAATAAAAACTTTGAGGTTCGCCGATGACATTGTAATTCTGTCAGAGACAGCAAAGGACTTGGAAGAGCAGCTAAATGGAATGGAGCGTGTCTTGAAAGGAGGATATAAGATTAACATCAACAAAAGCAAAACGAGGATAATGGAATGTAGTCGAATTAAGTCGGGTGATGCTGAGGGAATTAGATTAGGAAATGAGACACTTAAAGTAGTAAAGGAGTTTTGCTATTTGGGGAGCAAAATAACTGATGATGGTCGAAGTAGAGAGGATTAAAATGTAGACTGGCAATGACAAGGAAAGCTTTTCTGAAGAAGAGAAATTTGTTAACGTCGAGTATAGATTTAAGTGTCAGGAAGTCGTTTTTGAAAGTATTTGTATGGAGTGTAGCCATGTATGGAAGTGAAACATGGGCGATAAATAGTTTGGACAAGAAGAGAATAGAAGCTTTCGAAATGTGGTGCTACAGAAGAATGCTGAAGATTAGATGGGTAGATCACATAACTAATGAGGAAGTATTGAATAGGATTGGGTAGAAGAGAAGTTTGTGGCACAACTTGACCAGAAGAAGGGATCGGTTGGTAGGACATGTTCTGAGGCATCAAGGGATCACCAATTTAGTATTGGAGGGCAGCGTGGAGGGTAAAAATCGTAGAGGGAGACCAAGAGATGAATACACTAAGCAGATTCAGAAGGATGTAGGTTGCAGTAGGTACTGGGAGATGAAGCAGCTTGCACAGGATAGAGTAGCATGGAGAGCTGCATCAAACCAGTCTCAGGACTGAAGACCACCACAACAACAACAACAGATCTAGATAATTTGTTTAGTTTAATCATTATTGTGTTGATTTTATGCGTCATGTCTAACGAACAAGTGTTTCACGCTTCCTAAAATTATTTTCAATCAGTTTCGGAACTTCTGTTGCATTCTCAGAAGTAGACACTCTGTGTCAACATTTTCAGCCAGAGGGCAAATAACGCTGTACAGCTATCAGCTGAAACAAATTGAAGCAGACAATCGTACAAAGAACCTCGTAACCTTTACATTACTGAATGTGGAACATAACCTCCAAAACGCATTTTAAATAGAGAAAACAAGGGAAACAGCATCATATTACGGTTTATCTTTCATGTAATTATTAGTTCTGTTCAGTTCAGAAATGCACATTACATACGAGCAGCAAGTTCGTATGAAATGCTTCGCTACTCAACGTTTTCAACATATGTATAGTATAAAGGAAGAATGGATTTTTATCTATTGATGTAACTTCCAAGCGTCACCTGTTTGCTTCCGTCAGCAATCAGCTTTATCTTTCGTTGCAGATCCCTTATCAATCGAGAGTCTTTTGGATGCAAAGTAACACTCAAGAGGCCGATAATAGTTTACCGGCGTGAAGTGTTTCGCTCATACTTTTGTGCGTTTGTCAGTTTTTCTGCATAACTTATCGATATGTATTTCGTGTAGTCTTCCTTTTATCCTCCATACATGATGTACTCGAAAATCTGAACTTATGTAGTAATAGATCCAAAAACAGAACAGCTGCGACAGTTGTGGTATTTATTTTTGGTACGAATCAAAACGCATATAACAAAATTTATGTCCGTTCTTATATGTTGCGGGGCTTACATCTTCTTGAATATGGCGTCTGCTTGTGTTATTTTCTTATTTAACGCTTTCAGTTGTTTGGTAATATCTACAGTGACTGGTTATTTTTTTTCTATTGATACTCTCTCACACACAATAATCTCTAAATCACTGTGAAAATGAAAGATACATACAGAAATCGAATAGGCCACACGTGTTGTAAACTTTTTAAGAGTAGAGAAAAATCTAGGAAAATATACTTCTATGCTCGAAACACATAAATGGTAGAGTTATTTCTTCTGTTGTCTCTCTAAGGAAATTAAAAAAATGATAAACATGTGAAGGTCAAAGGGTTGTAAAATTGGGTGCATCATTTTTCTTCGAAGCCTTGTAAAATAATATATAGGTAAGCAGATATAAGGTGAAAGGTTGACACCAATTATATTCTGTTAGACAGACGCCGCATTTGTTGAGTGATGGCCAAAAGCAACAGCGAAAACGAATTTCTCAGCATGTTTGGACAGGATAAGTTAGGACATACAGTTTCTGGTATGCAAATCTTGTTACTGTTTATCTTTCAAACGAAAAACAACAAACAATAAATATGTCACACAAACTTGCTGGACCAAGTCAATGGAAAACAGTTTTAAGAGGCCAATATTACAAGAGCAAATAAATCTTCTTTAATCAGAAGAATACAACCCCCCACAAAGGATATGACTGCTTGAAGTACACATTTTTGGAAGGCGTGCACTAAAGAAATTTGTGACTGGCAAATGTTTAGGGTCGAATGAAGAGATTATGACTACCTTAAATGGATAGTATTTAGACTTTAGATAGATAGATGTGTGAAATCTTACGGGACTTAACTGCTAAGGTCATCAGTCTCTAAGCTTACACACTACTTAGCCTAAATTATTCTAAGGACAAACACACACCCATGCCCGAGGGAGGACTCGAACCTCCGCCGGGACCAGCCGCACAGTCCATGACTGCAGCGCCTGAGACCGTTCGGCTAATCCCGCGCGGCTTTAGACTTTCCACAATCACATTACAGGGCCGTAATCAACTCACAGGAGAAATTGTGAGAAAAGGGAAATGATCTAACAACGGACTTAAATCGGAAAATAAGTACGTATTAAATATACATTTTCTTCAGTCGGATATCAACATCTGTAATACGGTTTTGGAAAATGCATGAGACAGAACTATACTGCCTTCATTTATTATTCCACCGGTTCCGGTCATAAACCAGCATCTTGGTATTTAATACGTCCGGTTCCTCTGTTGGTACTGAACGGACCTGAGCTTCATATTTATGAATTTTCGTTTTGTTTGATGTGCACGCTTGTAATGAATATACAAGTAAATGTGTTTCCACGTCACAATTTGCTTGACATTTGAGCTATATTGTTCATTCTTTCATACCAAGATGATTGTTTATTACCTAAACCAGTAGGCTCTGAGCACAATGGGACTTAACATCTGTAGTCATCAGTCCTCTAGAACCCAGAACTACCCAACCCTAACCAACCCAAGGACATCACACACATCCATGCTCGAGGCAGAAATGGAACCTGCGACCGTAGCAGTCGCGCGGCTCCGGACTGAGCGCCTAGAACCGCTCGGCCACCACGGCCGGCCTAAACCAGTAGTAATAATAAATGAGTGCAATACACCTCTGTGTCATTCATTTTTCAAAACTCTCTTTTACTGTGGAAAACCTTTTATCTTAAATTTGATATTATATTGCGATTTCAGATTAACTTCGAAGCGAGAAGATAGAAAGGTTAAGATTTATCGTCTCTCTCATGATGAAGTAGTTGGAAATGCGGCAATGGCGTCGAAAAGCATGGGGAACGAAGATGACAATCCTTTCCAAAGGTACACTCATGTTCAGAAAAAAACAGAACACCTTGGACGACTACAGATAGGACGTTCATATTTGTAGGACATGTACATTAATATGTTTTGCAGAAATGATTAGCATTCTAACTGTGTTGGCCAACGAGTTTAAGTTCTGTGGGTGCTGTTCTTGTCTCTATAAACGTGATAATGTAACAGCGTGACTTGAGCAAACGTGCAGTGTGCCTCGCAGACGTATGCGCGAACCGTACCGTCAAATCAGCGTGTTTGAAAGAGGACGCCTTATTGGCACGAGACAATGTGATGCATCTATCTGGGAAATTGCTTCTAGAGTGGCACGAAGCGTTTTAGCAGTGCAGCGAGTGTGTGCAGAGTGGTTTACGGAAGGCCGTAGAACACGATGAGATGGGTCAGGTCGCACTACCCACACCACCCCTCGAGAAAATAGACACCTCATCCAAATGGCATTGCGGGAGAGATATTTGTCCTTCTCGGCTCTGGCGCAGCCGAGAAACAGTGTAACACATCGTACACTATCAAGGGTGACAGTCCGTCGCCGTTGATTACGGCGTTGATTACGTGAACGTCGACCATTTCTCCGCCTATCTTTGACGAATGTGCAGAATCACATTAGACGCCAATGCTGTATGGAACGACTTTACTGGGGACAAGAATGGCATCAGATAGTGTGTTTGGATGAATCCAGCTTGTGTTTGTACGAAAATCATGGCTACATTTTGGTTCGTCGCAGATAGGGGAAGCGGCATCACAGTGACTGCATTCGCACAAGAGATAAAGCGCGAACTCATGGCCCTACGTTGTGGGTTGCTGTTGGGTACAACCATAAATCATAGTTCGTGCATGTCCAGGACACTGTGACCAATGTGATCTATGTGAATGACATCCTACGACCCGTCGACATGCCCTTTCTGCACAACACCCCAGACGCCATTTTTCATCAAGACAATGCATGACCACATGTTGCTGCATGAGCACGTACCTTGTTGGTGTCAAATGATGTCAGACTTTTGCCCTTCCCCGCAAGATTATACGACTTGTCGCCGAACGAAAATGTATGGGATATTGTGAAACGACCGGTGCAACTTTGTGACCCAGTGCCTACAGTACAGACGAACTTTGGAGCCAGTGAATGCAGCGTGGATGGCTATACCACAGGACATCATTCGCGCCTTATAAGCGCCGATGCAATCGCGCATGGAACAAGTTATCAGGCCCATGGCGGATCCTGTGCCTACTAGGCTAGGACACACGCTGACTCGAGGTGACTGAAATGCTAATCATTTCTGCAGAACATACTAATGTACATGTCCTGTGAATATGAGCGTCCTGTCTCTAGTCGTTCAAGGTGTTCTGTTTTTTGCTGAACATAAGTGTGTAATTTCGGCATTTGTGTTAGCGATTTAGGACATTCGTAGGAAACCTGTCCAGATCGGGATTTGAACCGTGACTGTTTTAAGCGCTGCGCCATCACCAGTTATTAAACTTCGAATTACTGAAGCTGGTTTTCGCTTACAATAAACCGTGACAATAATATGGATTGTGGGAGTCGTGTGAATCTTCAACATGCTTTACGAAAAAGTTAACTATGACACGATCATTATTTTTCTCTTATATGGCACATACTGTCAGATTTTCGACATAAAAGAGATCCGCTGTGTGCAAGCCTGCTTTGTTTGAAATAGTTTTCATTACATTGTCTAAGAATCGTGTGACATACAAGCCCTTGTAGTGACTAATGAAGCCAATACACGGTGATAGCTGACTGTAATTTAGTATACCGCCATTTGGAACCTTTAGAGAAGCGAGTTTGCTTTTGTGTAAATGGAAGGGGCCGGGTAGTTAATGGCGTAATAAGAAACATCTGTTGCGCAGGCCAAAATGTGCCTGTAATTAGCAGCCACAGCAAAGAAGGAGTAGCTGTGCTAGAGCTATTGGCTCGACCCCAGTGGAAACGAATGGAGCTAATTTAAATCTTAGCTTACTGCAATTATTTAAAAGGTTTAATTATAAACAACTACTGCTGATATAGAACTTCTAATCACGAAAATCAACACAGAACTGATCTATCAAAATATGCATAAATTAGTGTGCTAAGTGAGAGTGGTGAAAAGGTGATAACACACATTTAATGGAAGGACGCTCCATTGTCTATATGTAGCCATGAACAGCAAAAATAACAAGGCAAAATGAAGCAGCCAGGTGGAAAGCATTTAGTACAATGGGGCGCAAAAGTAACTTTCGTATGATGTGTCACTGCCAAGTAACTTAGCTCAATGAAACTTAAGACAATGCATAGAAAGAACTGCTCTAGTATAGTACAGAAGGTAAGTAAAAGAACTATGCAATGAAACGAACGAAAATGGCACTTGGAAGTCACCGCGAATCATGACGGTCCCTTACATTACAAAACGACGGATACGGTTCATTGTTGTGTGACCGTCACGGACGACAATGTACGCTCTGCAGCGTGTTCCTATGCTAGTTAAAAAGTTGGTCAGGAGTTCTTGTCATAGGGCGTTCCATTCCCCCACCAGCGAGGTTGACAACTGCTGGATGGTCGTTGTTGCATGTGGACGTGCCCACGTCTCCCCAACGCATCCAGTATATGCTCGATAGGATTCAAGTTCGGTAGTACAGGCAGGCAAGTTCATTCGACGATTATCGTCTCGTTCCGATAGCTCCTTCACCTGCGCTGTCCTATGCGGTCGCGCGTTCTTATTCGTAGTGGTGAAGTTACGGCCGAATGCACCCCTGAAAAGACGCACATGGGCAAGGAGCATAATGTCACAACGAAGTTGACCGATGAGTGTACCGTGTTGTAAGATTTGGAAGTCAGGGGGCTAATGCGACATTATTCCTGCCCACACCATAATATCTGGACCACTCAAACGGTCATGTTCGACAAAGCTGGACTTACCCTTATATAACGAGAGGTGAGAATACGTAGCACACTAGCGAACATCGTCCAACATAATCGTTTCGGTTGTCCAGGTGTTACGGTGTGGGGAGGGATAATGTTGCATGGGCATACTTGGCCTCCAAATCCTTGAACACGGTACACTCACCGGTGAACGATATTGTGACACTATACTCCTTCTCAATGAGCGCCTTTTCAAGGGTATATTCGGTCCTGACTTCATCGTTTTTGGATGACAGCGCTCGACCGCATAGAACAGCGCAGGTGGAAGAGCTCTTGGAACCGGAGGATATTCGGCGAATAGACTGGCCTATCTGTTTCCCCGACTTTAATTCCATCGAGCACGTGTGGGGTGGGGGGTGGGAGGGGGTGACGTATTGCAAATCGTCCACATGCACCAACGACCATCCAGCAGTTGTCAAGCTCACTGGTGTAGGGATGGAACACCCTAATAGAAGAACTCCTCACCCATCTTGTGTCCAGCATGGGAGCACGTTGCAGGGCGTGCACTGCGGTTCGTGGTTATCACACACCCTATTAAGAAGTATGTCCTAGCTTTTGTAATAACCAGGTGACCACTATGAATCGCAATAACTTCAGCGTAATTTTTGTCTCTGAATAAAACTGTTATTTCTTTTCGTGTCGTTACATGTTTCTTTCAGGTACCTTCTTACTATACTGCAGCTGTTTTTTTCTGTGTATAAGCCAAGTTTCATTGACTTGTGTCACTTGGCAGTGACACATCACACGAAAGCTACTTTCGACCTCAAGTTTTGCACACCAGTGTACTTGTTTAGCCAGGAAGGGAATACTGCGAATATCCTGGATTTCTAAAAGAAATATTCGGTTACTGTAAGAAAAAATAATACCAAAAATCCATAGTGGCACAGATGACAAAACATCAACTGGCTTATTTGAGGATCATGATGCTACGAGGACGATCACTTGAGAAAGGCGCAAGGCGCAAAAAAAGCGGAGATAGAGGGCAAATTGAATAGAAGAAGATTCAGCATATGCTGATTTGAGAACACCACAACTGATGCCGATACTGTGCTATCAATGGAAAACTTATCCGTCTAGCGGCATAAATAAAATCCTTCAAAGGAACTAAAATTACGCTCACCAAAAGCCCAATCAGGTGAAGTGGATATCTAGGACAACGGCGAAACATACTGC
Source organism: Schistocerca americana (assembly GCF_021461395.2). Lineage (NCBI taxonomy): Eukaryota > Metazoa > Arthropoda > Insecta > Orthoptera > Acrididae > Schistocerca > Schistocerca americana. The sequence goes on along the minus strand of NC_060130.1, from coordinate 557,280,725 downwards.
TGATACTTAAAATGCATTGGATCCACAGCATCTTGGTGCTTTATTTTTTGTATTGCTTATACAGTGGGATGAACATTACGGACTTTAAAATGAGAAACTTTTAGCTCCATTTTAGCTCCATTTTTCATTTCACAGTATTCACGAATAGCTCCCTGTCTTTCTTTGAAGTATTGCACGGTGCAGGGAAGGAAGGATGTGAGAAAGATTAGGGCTTTACGAATCGTCGACGGTTGGGTCATTACAGACAGAGGACAAGCTAGGACTGAGAAAGAATGGGAAAAGATATCGGCTCTGTCCTTTAAAAGCACTATCTTTGTATTTTCCTTAGGCGATTTACAGAAATCACGGAAATCTAAAACTGGATGACTACACGAGGATTTGAACCAACGTCTTCCCGAATAACATGATACAGTGCTGCCCTCCTCCCCAGACATACATTTCGCTTTTTGAGGTTGCAAGTTTGACGTTACCAAAAAGCAAGAGAAGTTGTGGCTTGGCTACGTATAACCATTTCGAATTTCGGCCATAAAAATTCTCATTCTGTTCAAATACAACGAAGAGTACGTGAGAAGTCAAAGCATGTGTACGGATCAGGAACTAATCAGGATAAGTGACGAACAGTTCTCTTACCGCTGGTCATTAATACATTTCTGGCGTTTCTAATGTACACTATCTAATCAAAATATATAAAATTATACTGTAATACCACCTCCTCCGTACTTCACTGTTGGCGCTACAAATGATGACAGGTAACATTCTCCAGGCATCCGCTCAACTCATATTCTTTCATCGGATTGCCACAGAGCAAAACGTGATTCATCATTCCAAATAACTCATTTCCAGCCTTCCACTGTGTAGTGACGTCGCTCTTTACGATTCAGTGCCGTCTACACAAATGTGTGGCTCATGGGAAGCTGCGTGATCATTGTAGCCCATTCTTTTGAACTCCCTACGCACAGTCATTGTGCTAGCTGGACTGCTGGTAACACTTAGGAAGTCACGAGTGATTCCTTCCGTTGATTTCAAACGGTTTTTGAAACCACCCTCAGCAAAGTTCGACAGTCCCTGTACGGTAGTACGCGAGGTCTTCCTGCTCTAGGTTTAGGTGTGGTTGTTTCTTCGATTTTCCATTTTACAATCACATCAACAGTCGACTTGGGCAGCGTTAGAAGAATTGAAATGTCCCTGATGGATTTTTTTATTCAGGTGATACCCAATGACGAGTCTACGTTCGAAGTCACTGAGCTCTCCTAAGCGACCAATTCCTTTGTTACTGCTTTCTCTACTGACAACACAATACTCCCCACCTCCTTTTATATCGGTGGTCAATTTCGCATTACAAAAGGGTGTCTGGATGCTTTTGATCAGATAGTGTATACTGTGAAACAAGGACACAGAGGATTGCCTCCTGCTTGGGGCAGATAAGGTTAACAGAAAAGCGGCTTGCAGCGAATGGGAAGATTTCGGTCGTGAAGGCAAAGCAACAAATGTGCTGCTTGCCACTGCATGCATATCCATCGCGAATACAGCAAACTGTCATCATCTTGGCCAGAACTGCACGGCTCCTGCCGTATTAGGAGGGAATCAGTAGAAATACCTTCCGTAACCAACCCCGAAGACCAAAGATCGTAGCAAGATTCTGCACTCGTGTACGTACTAAATATGTGCAGAGCGCTGGTAAAAATCGTTCCAGCTGTTTGTGATGATACTCTGTTGTTGCGTATTCATTATCTTTGATGGGATGGTTAGTGTGACAATTTAACAGACTTGCTATCATGGTCTCGCGAACAATGTAACAAGGATTGTCGATGCAGTAACTTTGTGGTCCTTCGCGATTATTAATCCACGGATTGATAAGAGAAAGAAATCAATTTCAAGCAGTGCTATGTGAAATTTTAAATTTCGTTGTTCTAAAATGCTCCAAACAACGGCAGTATGTGGCTATGAACCAGAGCAATGTGAGGAGTCCTCACGCTGTCAGTGAAAGATAGTGTTTTTAGGTAAAAAAATGCACATTTACTTCGACGTGGACCCTTTTTACTTCTCTGGACTATGAGTAAACTTTTTCTGGTGAATAGACTCCATTCCTCTTGTAGGTTTCTGGACGTTTTACAAAATATTCATACCCATTTCCGTCCCATACAGATAATTTCTTCGCGGTGCGTCGTCTTTTTATGTCTTAAACTTAGAGTATGTTTTTGCTTGTAGTTGACTGAAAGATTTGCATGCTGTTCACCAGGTACTTTTCAACGTAATTAATAAGACAGATCCCGTTGGTGCTGTGGAAAAGACTGATCATAAACATTCCTGAAGATGAAACAGATTTTGCCTCTTTTTGTGAAACATTTTCGGCTCTTTCCCACTGCCTTGACTGCTCTTTGGCTTCTGATGCAACACTTGGTCGCATTTACCTTCATCCAGCGTTAATCAAAATGGTTCAAATGGCTCTGAGCACTATGGGACTTAACTTCTGTGGTCATCAGTCCCCTAGAACTTAGAACTGCTTAAACCTAACTAGCCTAAGGACATCACACACATCCATGCCCGAGGTAGGATTCGAACCTGCGAACGTAGCAGTCCCGTGGTTCCGGACTGAAGCGCCTAGAACTGCACGGCCACCGCGGCCGGCACAGCGTTAATCAAAATACAGTACTTATATTGGACCAAACATTCGCATTGTCAATTCTTCACGTTAAATCTACAACTCTCTTTCTTCTGATATCCCCATGATATCAACTTCTTAATATGCCTTCAATTGCAGATTATACAATTCCTCGATGTTGTCGTTTGTGGTTGCACCTCTCAGGGCGTTTCTCACATGTATCACCTTGCGGAGAAGTACGGCCACGTTAAAATTCAACTGCTGAAACTGAATAAGCGGACTTCATGTATACTGTCATTAAGTTTGGATGAATTTACATTGGCGAGAAACTACCCAAACCAAATAATTTTACGAGACACAGTTTTTCAGTTTTTCCATTTCAACGAAACTTACACAAAAAGACTAATAAAGAAATTGTTTGCTCGAAACTTTTCCGTAGAACCAGTTGACACTTCATTTATTATTGCTCAGCATGTTCGAGTATAATAAAGAAGAAATTGATATTTACCCCATCATTGTGTTAGACCGAGAACTAGTCATCTTGTCTAGACATAGATGTGAGTGTGGAAGCAAATTGCTCTACTTTGCCCATTGTAGAGTCGCTGAAGTTTGTAGGAAACGTGTAAGAAAGAAGACAACAGCTCTGCTTGCTAACAGTGAGAAGCTCGCCGCCGGCTGTGTCGCGAAGCCATCAATTAATGGAAGCAAGTGGCGCGGGCCGAGCATGACTCACTGCCAGCTGCACGCGTAACTTCGTCTGGCCACTAGCAGAATAGAAAGAACTTCCTCCTGTTTTTCCTTACACACACACAATATCTACCTACGTCGCTAAACGAGCCCCGGAGTTTACAACACCGTAGCGAGTGGAAAGCTTTTCAGGGCACTTTCTGTTCATATTAACCCTTGTCATTAGATTAAGGATTCTCTCCTTTTTTCACGCACACGTGTATGATGATCAAGAAAAGACGGAAGTTAAGGCAAAATGACTAGACTCACAATTACAAACTCACGTCGTCGTTGACAACAAGAGTGGCAGGCAGGACGAGTGTCTCCGATATGAAATACACGAGTTCAACAACTGGATTCATGCCCGTTAGGCAGCCGACGGTTATATGCACTTATCAAGCTTCAAAGGTACCACATATCCACGGGCCCTTACCATATCCACACCTCATTCCCAAAACATCAACCTCCTCCTGCTATAAAGTACCCAACAAGCATTTACATTGCTAGTTTAAAACTCCCTCTGGGTGGAAAACTGCGATGGTCATCACCTTTCCAAAACCCAACAAAAACCCACTCCTCCCTGAAAGTTATAGACCTGTCTCCTTATTGACAGGCCTCAGAAAAATCTCTGAACTGATAATCCTCACTCCGTTGCGCCATTTCCTCACAGAGAACGTCTTGATGACGACACAGTTTGGTTTCCGAGCTGAGCTTTCCACTATCGAACAGTCAATGTGCTTGGTAGAACACATCTATCTGCCCACGGCAAAGAGAGAATCGAGAGTAGAATAATGCCTGGATATACAGGCTGTTTAACAATTCATGTTACACTCTTCTAGAGGTTGTAGAAGAAATTTAGTAGATCAGGTTTTATATAGGAGCCCATGTTCGAAACATGATCCAACGACACTCTAGAGCGCTAAAGTCTATAGGCGCTGGCGCCTGTAAATGCATGTATACAGAGTGATTCCGCGATGATGTTGCAAACTTTGTAGGATGATGGAGAAGTATAAACGTATCAATTTAAGGTAAGGGTTCCTGTACTGGAAACGAACGAGTCTAAAGCTATAAGTTGAACCATTCTGATAGCTCTGACAATGGAATACATGAACTGCTACTGTTGTTGCTCAGATTTAGGGTACGCAACTTTCAGAGGTGGTAGAGTGGACGAAAACAAAGAAAAAATTTCCAGTAAAGACGAGCTCTAAAATTCATTCCTGAGGAATTATGCGAGGTGCCGGGGCTAGCAGTGTATTTAACACTAAATTCTAGAATCTACATATGTAAATGATGCTCTAAGCCCCCCCTATTCTAACTCCGACTTTTGCTGTTGCAGAAGGATTAAAAAATATACGCGAACTGACTGTAGTCAACCCTGCAAGTGGAGTAGAAAAGAGTTTGGCACCTGCAATAATTTAATTTGATAAATAAGTTAAATAAAGGAAGGTTTCATTAACGTAGTGAGAAATGATGGATTGCTCTACCGATTAACAGAATGAAAGCTCTGTCCAAAATAACAATATGATTTATTAAGGCTAAACACAAAATAATAAACAAAACACATGAAACATTTATAATACATCAAATTGGCTCAAATTGGATACTCAAACAAATGCTGTGAAGGTGAAGTTGTCCCTAAACTAGATTGTGAGGTTTATGACGAAGTGGTATGTGGAGCCAATTCCTTGCCACTCAAATCTTAAGAGAGACACACAGCTAACCCAACATTATTTGCTGCTACTCAAGACAGAACAAAGTTAGAAAAAGACGAACAGGCGCGCGCTGCTGAGCTCTGATTATCACCTAGGAAAATCCCTATCTGTCGGTGCTGCCGACATACATTACCAAACTGTCTTCTTAACTGCCAGAACACGATCTGGCGTACCGGAGGCGATGGCTGGTTGCTTCGACGTCCTCGACCGAAAGGCGAGAGCCGACTACCTAGAGCACCCGTACAGGCCGAACACACAACATTCCCGCCCCCACGACAGTGGCCGTGGTTAAACGTTCCAATCAGCAACTCGAAAACCGGCGGAAAATTCCACTCTATTGCCGGAGCACTACCATTCCACCAATGGAGATTCTTGGCGCCAATTTCTGCACTGATTTTGCTACGTCACGGAGCTATGCCCTGAGCAAGCCAATCACAGCTACTATTTTGCAGAAAGCGCGGGAATTTTCCCGCCACAACTGCCTGGGTACACAAGTCATTCCCACGCCTCGCTGGTAGCCTGCCAGAAAGTGTTTTCGCTAAGTTTCTGCGAAGTAACGGAACCTCTAGCCCAGCCGCTACTTCAGGCCCCTCCGGGCGTGTCTTTTGACAATGTCGCCGTCTGGAAAGCATTCACTCGACTCCCTCACACCCTTTCAAAATCAGCAGAGCCCGCCTGTCACCGGACCACCCGGGTGACGAGAGACGCTGCGTGGGAAGTCCGCGTGTGAAGGAATAGCAACTTTCCACTGCATGCAATTAGAGAGGAAAATCGTAAGATAGAAATATGAGAGGGGCCTCATGCCACCTCTCAATTATAAGCACTTCCTCACCTTCACTAGGGTCACATCTCATACTGAGCGCATTAACCATTTGTCAGAATGTGTGTGCAAATCCGTTAAGTTTAAAAAAAGAAGAACATTTTTGTCTACCGTTATACATGTTGCAGTTGATTACTTTCTGTATTCTTTACATTGTTTCCACTTTTCTATCATCAGTTTATACTGTTTTGTGGCAAAATAAACGCAACCCTGAAAAAATGTTCGTTAGTGGCTTTAATTTTGGACACCAGTGTATAATGAACATAGTTCCGGTAGAGCAATTTCACCTATATTAGTGGTTAGCACACTAGTCTCGCATTTGGAGGACGACGGTTGAAACCCCCGTCCGCCCATCTGGATTTAGGTTTTCCGTAATTTCCCTAAATCGCTCTGGGCAAATGCCGGGATGGTTCCTATGAAAGAACACTGCCGATTTCCTTCTCCTTCCTTGACACTATCCGAGCTTGTGCTCCGTCTCTAATGACCTCGGTGTCGATGGGACGTTAAACCCAGTCTTCCTTCCTTCCTTCAACTATATTCTCACTGCTAAAGGCATCAATAAAATCCTTTCGTTGTTTTCATTTTATAAATATGTATTTCTTTGTGTTGAATAACACCGGAAGAAAGGAGAATTTCTAGCAAGGCAAGATAAACAGGGAATTCACTGTCACCAAAAGCATAGGCAAGTAGGCAAAAAGATGCGAATTGCTTGTTCAAGGGACAAATGATATTTAGTACTGTTGCATCTCGAGTAATTTCGCAGTACAGCAACAACTCCTAGATGACTTTTCCTCTACCATCTGTCACCGACTCAACTTCTCCTTGACCCTGTGTTACTACAATACTAGAAACACCCTGTAGACATTAATAAAATCCACAGACAAATTAAATTATGCAGGCGTACTGCAGTTCTTAACCGAAACAAAGTTGTATCATTAACTCCAAAATAATGCACTTAAACCTCGCAATACCGAGATGTGGGAGGATACTTTTGAAATGGCTCTAAGCACTATGGGACTTAACATCTGAGGTCATCAGTCCCCTAGACTGAAAACTACTTAAACCTAACCAATCTAAGATCATCACACACATCCATGTCCGTAGCAGCAGTGCGGTTCCAGACTGAAGCGCCTAGAACTGCTCGGCCACAACGGGATACGAGTCTGGGTGTTGTGTGATGTCCTTAGGTTAGTTAGGTTTAAGTAGTTCTAAGTTCTAGGGGACTGATGACCATAGAAGTTAAGTCCCATAGTGCTCAGAGCCATTTGAACAACGGGATACTTTTTAAAATTATGAACAAAAATGTTTATTGTCTTTAGGGAACTCTTCTACCAGTTTGCAGAGATCTTTTTAATTTTTCAGTTAAACATAATCATTAAATGTAAGTCTCAGTAGTGGATGTCACTTTTCCCATTATTTATTTATTTAGTCGCAGGGCTAGGGGCCCCTTCGAGCAGACCGTTCGCCGGGTGCCGGTGTTTCAATTTGATGCCACTTCGGCGACCTGCAGTCGATGAGGATGAAAGGATGATGGTGAGGGCAACACAATACCCAGTCCCTGGTCGAGGAAAATTCTCCAACCCAGGCGGGAGTCGAACCCGCGCACAGAGGGTTAACAGTCCGTCACGCTGACCATTCAGCTACCGGAAGCAGACAATTTCCCCAGTGAATATCGCATTCAATATGTTTAGGTTCAGGGCCTTTCTTAGACAAGAGTTTTTTTTTAAATGTATGTTAAGAGTAAAAGTCAACAACAATTAACGAAATTTGCATTTTTAAATTTTGTTTGTGTTAGTCATAAATTTGATATTACACATTGATGAAAGTGCGTTGATATTGCTAACAATGTACTAAAAGGTATTTTCAGGTTCTGGACACTACTTACATATCAGTACCTCATTAAAAACTATGTTGTTAACATAATTCAACAACATTAACGAGTTTTGTTTTTTAAAAAAATTTTTGGAGTGAACATAAAGTACCCTTCCTCCCCTCCCCCGTTAGTAAAACACGTTATGGAAAATGCCTTAGTATTGTTAGGATTAATAGATGACAGTACCACAGAAAGTAAAAATTTGTCTAAGACACTCATCATTACTGACGTTAATCAGTTGTCGTTTCCGTGCCACATGGTACTAAAATATATTGACGGAAGTGGAAAGTATTACACGAGAAAGACCAATTACATGATCAAACTTTGAATGATCAGACTGTGACTTCGACAGGGACCAATACACTATTGTTTTCGTTGTAGCATGGAAGCAAAAAAAGCGTCCGAATGTCATTTTGAGGAATTTCTTGCTATGCATGAAATATATGCTGTGTCATTTCATGAAGATTGCTGACTGAAGGTTGGTATGAAAGTATACGTCTTCTCATCGCATTCCCTTATAGGCTCCGTGTGTGACAAACAACAGAATCGGGAAGGGCAGTGGAGTACGCGAATATTCCTCAAGGCTTTTGTGGTGTGAACTGCGATATGAGGTTGCATTATCCTAATGGAATGTGCCGTTTAGAACCCTGGTCATGTAAGCTATGGTAATAGGGTTTACCATTATTGCCACATACCTGCGTGCATTCGGAATTCTCCACACCATCACTGATTTCTGTGGCCTTTCAGCAGGTCGTCTACGGACACGTTAGCCTGGATATGATCCCGCAGACGGAAACGATCACTCATTGCTAAAGACCACAGAATGCTATTCACTCTCCCAGTTGACTCTGTCTCTACACCATGCAAGTCTCTGTCCTCCCGTCATCTGTTATGGTGTCACACTGCATTTAACTAACGTCCGGAATTCAACTGTTGTCAGCTGTCTATTCGTCAGAGACAGCTGAACAATCCTACTTTCTTCTCCCCCTTGTCATACTGTTGTCCTAAATTCATCTCGTCACCAATCGGTCTACAGTGCTGTGTCATTTAATGAACATTGCTGGTTGAATGCTAGTATGAAGGAGTACGTTTTCTCAGCGCAAACCTTGATAGGCTCTGTGAGTGACAAATAACAGAATTGGGAAAGCCAGTGGAGTACCCGAACATTTCTCAAGGCGTTTGTGGCGTGAGCTGCAGTATGGGGCTTGCTTTATCCAACTGGAATACTCCACTTAGTACCCTGGTCACATGAGCTATGATAGTACAGCAAACTGTTCATTCTATCTGTCGGTATAATGCTCCCAAGTCCCTCATGCCAATAATTTGACGTATCTCAAAGTCCAGAGTCTCATATTCCTCTAGGCATGCTGTGCTGTAATATCCGCCTAAAGTTCCAGTGACTTTCGGTTGATCCAGTAGCCATCATGTACTCATCCCATGTTTCATGTATGGAAATGCCTTTTTCTGTACCGAAAATAAATTCAAATATGGATAAATGTTTAATGTACATACCTGACAGATTTTGAAATATTCGAGTTAGTTTGGTAGCGTATGGTTCATGGTCTAACACTTCCTGTTTATTTAAATGTAATTGGGTAATCTGCAGAACGTTGTGAATATCGTTATGAAAACGGTTATGTAGGCTGAAGGAAGATACTGCGAGTCTTTTTTATGAGAACTGTTGGTATTGAGATGCCTGAGCATCGCAATTTTGGGACCATTTTCGTATACACGAAGAATAAATGAGTTAAAGTCGGGATAAATGCAAGATGACGTCTCACGATGAAGGAAATGACTTTCTATGAACGAAGTAGACAAATCAATGGGCGAAATCGAGTTTAAAGAATTCATCGTTCTGCCATGGAAAAACTGATTAAAATGCGGCAGCAGCGCAAAGGATCGCCACTCTTACTTCCTTGTCACAGAATAAGGAATTAATCGAAACCAGATCAGAAAGTTAAGCAAATAGTTTCGAAGATGGTAGCAACTCGTTCTCGCTGTATCTTTTGTGTCATCTGAAATGAGTATGGAACTGTTATTCTGGCTAGCGACAGAGAAAACAATAGAAATGAAGTACCATACTTACGAAACAGAGTTCCGTCAGCAGGACGTGTATTTGTAAAATTGGAAGCAAAATGCAGTGAATGACTGGAAGAGTCATTTTCACCAATTTTAAGAAATAGGGCAGTGAGAAGCATTACAGGTCTGACATTATGGATATGAAAGGGAGACAGCTATAGAAATGAGCCACTGAAATCGCAGATCAGTGAATGAGCCATAAAGAATCATTAACAACTTCTGTCACGCATTTTGGAGCTCTGGGAACCCAGGGAAGTACCTTCTGTTGACTCCTTTTAGCTTAGTTCTTAATATTTATCTCATTTTTATTTCGTTCTGATAATGGTTTGCAAAGGTCAGTTCCTGCGTGTTTACTGATCTTCGGCGTTTTCTCTTACCTATTGCACCCCTATTTAGCAGATTTATCTCAACAACGGTATCTGGTTTCCGTAGCGTGTGATCCAACCACCTCCTTTTTCTCTTCTTTATGGGCAATCAGGCAGTTCTTTATTAAATAACCTCCCAGCGATCTTAATACGAAATCTCATTTATTCATCTAGCATTAATGATCTTTCGAAAGCATGTTGTAACACATCGGCTGATAGTAAGTGATGAATTCCTCGTCTGTAATGACCTTCTCATTTACTAGATATGTGTCAAATTCAAGATTTGTTAGCCATATGTATAGCGGAGTGTGTTCTTTTTTTTTCAGTAAGATGGAAATTACAGAACATTGCAGCCACCATTGCTCGAATGAAATGAATACCGAAATTTGTTAGAATCTTGTTACTTGAATTCCTAAACGTTTCTCGGAGATATTCGAAGCTGTTTGACCTGCAGACGCTGAAACTTATGTTTTCTTTATATTGATAATTTTATTTCCTTATTTCTTTTCAATTCGTACATCGCACTCTCCTGTGGTGAGGCAAACAATAACACGGGCTTTTTTCCATATGTGAAAAAGTTCACTTTAAATACATCACTTACTTGAAACTTCAGTCATACTTATATTGGATGAATTCATCGCGTTCATTACGAATTGTCCGCATTTATTACTTTGATACTACTTACATTAACGCTATTTGATCAAGTTTCATTTTATCCGTTCGGTATAATAACGTAGCAACCGAACAATCATCACGACAAAAATTTATGAATCCAAGGAGAAAATAAACTGATACTAATTTTCCTATTCTGTTTATACGGTGTCTAGGATGTAGAACGCTTTCGTGTACCATAGAACCTGGCAGCAGTTTCTGTGCGACGCTATTGCCGTTGGTAGGTTAGACTGTTTCTCGTAAGGTGGGATATGTACGCCATCTGTTTGAGAAGTGACTAACTACGCACGCTTTGCCTGCGAACTACACGGGTTCCCACAAAGCGACAAAAACCCAACTTTGGAGGCGCATGGAATGCAGAATACGTCGCGATGAATGTATACAAACAAACCATCGTCTCTTGTAATTCTTTTCCCGTACTAAACGGTTGTGGTAACCCAAAACACAAAAGATTAAAAGGCAGATTACGGTTCAGCCTACCACTGACAACGAGATAATAAAAACTGAGAAAGGATGGAGAAAAAAAAAATTGACCGCGTATTTTCAAAAGCAGTCATCTGAGCAATTGCTTTAAGCTATGTAACAGGGTGAATAAATACTCTACTGACTAAAATCCAGTTCAGAGGGAAATTCATCCTTCATATGACGAACACATGGAAACAGATTTAAAATTTGAAATCTGTCCATAAAATCACTACCAAAATGTGGTAATGTGAGACGCCACGAGTGAGAGCTGCCGTACACAATGAAATCAGATTAAAAGTCTGTTTGGTTTATTATTGAAATCTTAACTTTACAGCTCTATGGATCCGATCGATTGCCCATGCAGTCACCACAGCAAAGGACGAATGAGACTATACATCAGTCATCGAAATATTATGTATAAAAGATGGAATCGTCAACTGACCGGGACAACTTTCCTATCCAGAAAGTAGTGGTATCTGGGAGCAATGGTCGTCATCGCAGATGACAACCAGTGGCACAAGGAGGTACCTGCTGCCGACAGTGGTGAACTAGCAGTTAAGAAGATGAGAAGTACATTTTGATGTTAACTGTGCGTGCATGCGTGTGCGTGCGCGTGCACGAGCGCGTAGGTGTGTGTGTGCGTGTGAGAGAGAGAGAGAGAAAGAGATAGAGAGATAATATAGATGAGTTCTTGTGTTTTGAAGTGAGAATCAGGCTCCATAAGTCGAAAGGTAAACATGGAACATGGGCTTCAGAATGCATAGATTGAAATGGTTTTATGTGAAATTAAATCTGTTAACAATCTCTCCAAGACGAACCAAACTCAAATATCACTACTTTGGTACGGTGGTAAGCGATCAGATTTAACCGTCTGCTTCACTCTCCATATTTGCTTTTGCAGTCTGACCCCGTCCTTCATGTTTTCGGATATGACAGCATTATTTGTGTTTTTTTTCCTTTAATACGTTTGCTATTAAGCAACTTCATTCCGAAACGGCCTCTGTCAACGACATAGATTTTTAAAATATCTAGTTACACTTCTGTATTTTGTCAGTTTCAATATTTAGTCCATAGACAACATTTCTACGTAGATATCGAGTGCAACAAAAAGTCTTACACGTGGAACACATTTTTAAAACTGTAATAATTGCAAAACTTACACGATATCATTGTGAATGCCTCTTTATTCACCTTTACGAAGAACTATAAGCTGTCCACCTTTCGTTGCTAAATCTTGCTTTGTATCCTGTGTTTTCTGTTTCCCTGTATTATACTTATTTTCTTCTCGGATGAAGCTGAAGCAAAACTATAATAAAATCAGTCACTATAATTTACTTTTTATTACATGTACGTTAGCGAAGTGAAGTAAAAGTATAAGATCTAAAACAAGAAAGGATTACATATTATTAATTTATAATTCATTAGAAAGTAACCTCCGTATCTTCTTAAGTTGAATTTCATATACCTAAGTACCGTATGATACGCATCGAGGTTAACTGACAGGTGCTGAAGATACAGGCGACAAGGTCGACAGGGAACAGCAACTTACAGTTAATACGTTCCCTTATGTGGGCCTCAGTATGCCTGAATATCTCGCTGCTAGTCTTGGAACGAGCAACTCGCCTCTAGAGCATTCCGCTTTGTTCCGTAATCACGTCAGCAGCTGAGATAAGCAAGTCAGATGCCTCTGTTTGCTGCGTAATGTGTCAGCGTCACTGGGTGTTGCCTAGTTTTTCACAGGTGGTACTGATTATCAGAAACCAGCAATGGTTCCTTACGGCTAGTTCTCTTTTTCCTGTTAATACATTTCTTAATAGACGTGGGAGTCTTACAGACCGAACAAGCTAGGTGGCACAGTTGTTAAGATACTGGAGTTGAATTTGGGAGGAGTGAGGTTCAGATTGTTTTGGTAACCATGATTTAGGTTTTTTGATTTTTATATACTTCTGGGGGTGGAATAGTTTCTTACACAGACAATGGCCACCTCCTTACCAGTAAACTTTTTAAATTCAGCAAGTGCTACGTGTCTAGTAACTTCAATGTCGACAACATTGTAGCCGGGTAACTTGAGCATTTCTCGGCCTCGCACAGATACCGGTTTGATACGCATGAAGATACAGGATGATACGACATCTCTTAAGACATCACGGAATAGCCTCCATGGTGCTACAGGGAGCTGTAGAGGGTAAGATCTACTGAGGAAGACAGAGATAGAGCTGCAGTCAGCAAATAATTGAAGACGTGGGTTGCAAGTGCTACTCTGAGATGAAGAAGCTGGCGCAGAATAGGAGTTCGTGGCGGGCCGCATCAGACCAGTCAGAAGATTGATGACTGAAAAAAAGACGCATGAATTTTTTGTGTTGTTACACGTTGTACAATAACGTGCCAACGTAATCCACGGAATTTAAGGGCCGATCAAAAAGTTTGCGTTTGAGGGCGTTGCTGCAGCGTATCGATACATGCTACGTGGTGCGACTCCGGTACAGGTATATAAGCATCGACATGTAGGCAAGAGATTAGTCTAGCATTTGTGTCTTTCCATCGTGTGTGCGGTAAATGCGGGAATTTGAACTATGGACACGTTTTTACCAAATGCATTCAAACAGGACGAATGAGCTGTTACCCATTTTTTCGCTGCTGAAGGACAGACACCAATAGACATCCATCGGAAAATGAAGAATGTGTAGGGGGCAGCACGCCTGTCGCAAGTCACCATTGTGGGATTGTGCGCCAAGGGGTGCCGCTGCTTCAAGGTAACGCACGTCTCCATATCACAAATGTCGTAAAGCAGATGTTATGTCAATTCAAGGGGGAGACAGTCGAGCACCCGCCCTGTCCTGATGTCTCCTACTGCGGTCATCACGCCTTCGGTCACTTAAAAAGGCGTTGAAGGGTCGACGATGTGCAGCAGGGAGTTACGACTTCTTCACGCAGCAGGACACGGTGTTTCACCAAACAAGTATGTATCTTCATCCTGGCGTGTCGGCAGGATGATTGCCTCAATGATCACGCCGATTTTGCCTGACTGGCATACCGATTCTGGAATGTACTGCCTTCGAATGGAAACTTTTTGATCACCGCTCATAATTATGTTTGTGCGGGTTTTTAACGTAGTGTGTTGCATGTCTTGTCTTAAATGGACAAATTGGAATATCGCACCGCAATAAAATTGTTCGCTTTTTTGGTTTAGATAGTTTACAGAAAAACAAAAATTAATTCAAAGTCGATGAAAGTTAAAATGGTCTCTGCTATTTTATCTTCTTGTTTTCAAATGCTCATTTTCTTACGAAATTGCACTTAGAATACTGCGACGAGCTGTGCTGCATGGAGTGTCGAGTAGTGGTTAGGTTAGTGTCTCTGGCTGGAGTCCTGGCTGGAGTCCTGTAGGTCGCCAGTTGAAATCCGTTCACCAGCAAATATTTGTTATTTAGTATTCATAATTTTACAAGGTTTTCAAAATGTAGTATGTATGTATTGTTTGCATATTCTGGAATATTCGATGTTTGTATAACTAGAAAGACTCTCCGTACAGGAGGCAGTTCTGTTCTGTGTGTGAGTTGGTGTCCGTAATAAACTTGCTTTCAGTGCCGTCACTGACAACCTTGCTTTCGGATTTGGACTTGGGTGTGGTTATGACCTGAGCAGATAAACTGGTCATGAACAGAAATTGTAGCATAGGTGTTTTTCATGCAGACCGCAGCATTTGTTTGGTAACAAACGGCAGCCTGTTAACATCCTACAGCACTTACTCTCTTTGTTTGTTTTGCCACAAATTTCTACTTTTACGGAAAATAACTTCAGTATGCATGTCTATAGACTGTTGCTTTTATCAGATGTGCATATAGTTTAGTTCTGCTTTGGTCTGATCACTTAAATGAAACTGAACAACTGCACATTTCTAATTGTATGCCTAAACATCTGTTGTCTAATTTTTCTGTGCAAGTCTTTTGTGATATAAATGCAGTAATATGAACATTAATATTTTTTCTATTACATTCGTATCTTGTTCTTTGTGTTACCAAAGTAACTACCCTCAACACTTTATAGGTGAAAATTCAAATGACACAGTACAACACATTTTTGTTGTTGTTGTGGAAATGGTTCATACCTCTGTTCCTGTGGTAAGTAGTTTCGAAGTATCAATTTCCCCTGATGTGGAAGGAAGATCATGGTTTAACGCCCCATCGAAATCGAGGTCATTAGTGACGAAGTGTTTTAAGGGTTCCACGTCTTTTCAAAGTGTGGATGTTACTGCCAAATGCAGATGTTGGCATGTGGTGGAGTAATGTTGGACGTGGATGGAAACTGTCAGGATGCGCTGTATTAAAACTCGGCTATGATCTTCAAGTATTTTATTATTCCCTGCTACAGTGCCGCATTCCCCTCAGTCTGCTCCACAGGACCAGCGATGCCAAGGACACCACTTTGCTGTCTGCAGAACAGTTTGGCACAGAAGAGCTACCTCAGCGACTCGTGCAACGTACTGCAGCATGCATGCCTTGTACAGCTGCAGTGTTTTGATGCCGTCAGGATGTGCCAGCAGCCGACTCAGTGGTCTTCGTCCCCGTTGCCTCAGTGCCGCTCGCTGGGAGCCACAGGTCGGCCCGCTGCGTACTTCGTGGTTAAGATCGCGGCGACAACAAATGCCGTCGATCCGACAGCCAAACCTGCGGCCCACGCCTCGGGATGTCTCCGGCGTGTGTTGGGAAGCAACAAGACTGTCTGCAGTAGCGAGCCGTCGAGTGGCCTGTCGCTGCCTGGCTACGGACCCCGCGTTGCCCTCAGAGGGTCGAACCAGCGACTCACCGTGGACTGGAAAGCTGGCACCCCATCTGCTGCTGCGTGTAGCTGGTGGTGTGACATGCCCTGCCATCCAGGAGAGCTCCCACACTTGAATCCCCCTCGTTACAAAACCGGCACCTATTTATATGCGGCTGTGCGCCTCTGTTTTGCTAACGCGCCCCTCCAAATAATGTACCCATAACACCTATGTTGGGCCAGTGGGCCCCTTCTGGCTGTTAACTTGCGCCGTGCCAACCGCTGCATTTACTCTTTTCTACCTACTTTGCAACTGCTGGTAAGTGTAACTTACTGTCAACAGGCCCACACCTGGCTGTAACTTGTGCACTCTGAAATATTGCACTTAGTCTAACTTTTTCCTATCTTAAACGGTTGTGCCGATACAAAAGGAATCATCCTGGCATTTGCCTGGAACAGTTTTGGGAAATCATAGAAAACCTAAATCTGGATAGTGGGATGTGTATTGAACCGTCGTCCACCCAAATGCGAGTCCAGAGTGTTAACTACTTCGCCACTTCGCTCGGTCCCCTGATGTAAGCATTTGAGTTCGAACACATTACTCAATAGAAAAGAAACGACTTGGACAAGGGTCAGTAGAATATCTCGTATTACTTTACACTGTGTCCAGGTAATATCGGAAATCGTATGCTGATATACCGTAATATGTGCACTGCTACAGTCTATTGTATCTGAATAGTATAGTGTACAAAGATGACTTTACTTCTCTGGGAACAGGAGGAAACTGGGGAAAGAGAGATGTGGGATTAGGATGCCAGTATGAAACCTGCCTGGCTCATATTCATTATCGTAAACCGACTGAAGTGATGGGAGCAGAGGGTTTTCGAATCCACAGCAGGGTCACTGAGAACTGAGTTTTCCTTTTACTATTAAAAAAAAAAAGTAAGGCAGTTACCCAAATAGTTCGTTCTAAAGGACAATAACAAATTTTCTAAATCCATCTCTAATGACTTCTATGTTGACAGGTCGCTAAACTCTAACACACATAACGGAATTCACTTACACACCACGTAGGACTTAGGCTACCTAAAGCACTGTGGACTTATATTTTGTGAACCACTGCTCGTAAAATACAACGTGTAGCGGAGGACACATTGCCTTGGTAACAGCAGTGAGTGAGCTGTTTCGTTGTTATGGCAGTAAATCCATAGTTCTTTACTAATTAATTTTCTTATTTAACAAGTTTACAATATTTGGAGGATTCCGAGCATATTCGAGATACCTTTGCCAGTAACCCAAAAAGCCCAAGTTTTCTGATGATTCAATCACAGAGAGTTATTGCATTTCTTACTATAAATTTAAACTTTTCATTTTTGTATGTAATTTATGTGCGACTTTAATTTGAAACATGTGTTTTGAAGACTCTTCGATATTTTCGGCGGATGCTGGAGTATATAATTAATCAGTGTCTTTTCTAAGTAACAATATATTGTATAAATGTTGTGGAAAGTAGAAGACTTTACTGATAAAAAATTGTTCCAAAATCTAGTTTGGTTTCTATCAAACTACTTAAACTACTTAAACAGAAATCAACCATTAAAAAACAAGTCGTTGATGAAAAGGGACATTATACATATTTCAATAATTATATATGAGAATCGCCATTACTCACTAAGTTTTATAGTATTCACTCCACGATCTTTTATTGGGCAAAAATCACACTTTGTTATTTAAGATGGCAGATAGCACAGCGTGTAATAAAGGAGGAAAAATTGTACAAATATTTGCAAACTTTTTTCAGTGTTTATATAGTTCAAGATTTGACTCAAGAACAAAAAGATTTAACAATGACAATACTACCATTCCGAAATTATTGCCGGGTGAGGTGTAAAAAACCGTTCGCGGCATGATGAAAGGATCGGTACACGGAGACCATAATACTTCAGTAGAAATGGTCAAAGCACGAGAATAGTAACACAGAAGGAAATTCGAAAAGTATTTCCATTGTGTCTGCAGAGGAAGATAATTGGCCAAAACTAGAACAATGATCTAATAACTGTACTTACAAAAAATCGACACACAAAAGACATACAAACTATGACTATAAAAGCTAATAACCTCAACCTAGCAACGTATAAAGTATTCGTTACCGATGGCGTAGAGAAAACATTGAAATTAAAGCGAGTGAAGAAGCCAGTGTCTAAAAAGGGAGGAAAAAATGTACAACCGTCTGAAGAAATACCAGAACAGACTAATTTACGTATGCTGAAAAAACCATCCATCCTAATGAAGGGGGAAAGAACATATCGACGCAAGAACTAAATATGGAGCTAGTATTCCACTCAGCTAAAAATATTTATAATGAAAAATCACTGTATATTCAAGAAAAAAATCATGGCAAGAAAGCAAAAAAACAAAAAAAACAAAAAAGTTCAAATGGCTCTGAGCACTATGGGACTTAACTTCTGAGGTCATCAGTCCCCTAGAACTTAGAACTACTTAAACCTAATTAACCTAAGTACATCACACACATCCATGCCCGAGGCAGGATTCGAACCTGCGACCGTAGCAGACCCGCGGTTCCGGACTGAAGCGCCTAGAACCGCACGGCCACCGCGGATGGCTGCAAGAAAGCACATATACATAATAAACAATAGTTTTAATTCTGATCAAAGAAAATGGATACATCAGTATAAACGAAAGACGAATTGTGAAGAAGATGTTGCGAAATGAAACAACAGTAGACACATTTAAATTAGGACGTAACTCAGAATTATACAACATTTACATAAATTGCTTGCGTGCCTCAGCGATACAGATGGCCATACCGTAGGTGCAACCACAACGGAGGGGTATCTGTTAAGAGGCCAGACAAACGTGTGGTTCCTGAAGAGGGGCAGCAGCCTTTTCAGTAGTTGCAGGGGCAACAGTCTGGATGATTGACTGATCTGGCCTTGCAACACTAACCAAAACGGCCTTGCTGTGCTGGTACTGCGAACGGTTGAAAGCAAGGGGAAACTACAGCCGTAATTTTTCCCGAGGGCATGCAGCTTTACTGTATGGTTAAATGATGATGGCGTCCTCTTGGGTAAAATATTCCGGAGGTAAAATAGTCCCCCATTCCGATCTCCGGGCGGGGACTACTCAAGAGGACGTCGTTATCAGGAGAAAGAAAACTGGCGTTCTACGGATCGGAGCGTGGAATGTCAGATCCCTTAATCGGGCAGGTAGCTTAGAAAGTTTAAAAAGGGAAATGGATAGGTTGAAGTTAGATATAGTGGGAATTAGTGAAGTTCGGTGGCAGGAGGAACAAGACTTTTGGTCAGGTGAATACAGGGTTATAAATACAAAATCAAATAGGGGTAATGCAGGAGCAGGTTTAATAATTAATAAAAAAATAGGAGTGCGGGTAAGCTACTACCAACAGCATAGAGAACGCATTATTGTGGCCAAGATAGACACGAAGCCCATGCCTACTACAGTAGTACAAGTTTATATGCCAACTAGCTCTGCAGATGATGAAGAAATTGATGAAATGTATGATGAGATAAAAGAAATTATTCAGGTAGTGAAGGGAGACGAAAATTTAACAGTCGTGGGTGGCTAGAATTCGAGAGTAGGAAAAGGGAGTGAAGGAAACATAGTGGGTGAATGTGGATGGAGGGAGAGAAATGAAAGAGCAAGTGGTCTGGTAGAATTTTGCACAGAGCTAACACTTGGTTCAAGAATCATAAAAGAAGGTTGTATACATGGAAGAATCCTGGGGATACTAAAAGGTATCAGATAGATTATATAATGGCAAGACAGAGATTTAGGAACCAGGTTTTAAATTGTAAGACATTTCCAGGTGCAGATGTGGACTCTGACCACAATCTATTGGTTATGAACTGTAGATTAAAACTGAAGAAACTGCAAAAAGGTGGGAATTTAAGGAGATGGGACCTGGATAAACTGACTAAACCAGAGGTTGTACAGAGTTTCAGGGAGAGCATAAAGGAACAATTGACAGGAATGGGGGAAAGAAATACAGTAGAAGTAGAATGGGTAGCTCTGAGGGATGAAGTAGTGAAGGCAGCAGAGGATCAAGTAGGTAAAAAGACGAGGGCTAGTAGAAATCCTTGGGTAACAGAAGAAATATTGAATTTAATTGATGAAAGGAGAAAATATAAAAACACAGTAAATGAAGCAGGCGAAAGGAAGTACAAACGTCTCAAAAATGAGATCGACAGGATGTGCAAAATGGCTAAGCAAGGATGGCTAGAGGACAAATGTAAGGATTTAGAGGCTTATCTCACTAGGGGTAAGATAGATACTGCCTACAGGAAAATTAAAGAGACCTTTGGAGAAAAGAGAACCACTTGTATGAATATCAAGAGCTCAGATGGAAACCCAGTTCTAAGCAAAGAAGGGAAAGTAGAAAAGTGGAAGGAGTATATAGAGGGTCTATACAAGGGCGATTTACTTGAGGACAATATTATGGAAATGGAAGAGGATGTACATGAAGATCAAATGGGAGATACAATACTGCGTGAAGAGTTTGACAGAGCACTGAAAGATCTGAGTCGAAACAAGGCCCCGGGAGTAGACAATATTCCATTGGAACTACTTACGGCCTTGGGAGAGCCAGTCCTGACAAAACTCTACCATCTGGTGAGCAAGATGTATGAGACAGGCGAAATACCCTCAGACTTCAAAAAGAATATTATAATTCCAATCCCAAAAAAAGCAGGTGTTGACAGATGTGAAAATTACCGAACTATCAGTTTAAAAAGTCACACCGGCAAAATACTAACGCGAATTCTCCGACCTCGGCGAAGATCAGTTTGGATTCCGTAGAAATGTTGGAACACGTGAGGCAATACTGACCCTACGACTTATCTTAGAAAATAGATTAAGGAAAGGCAAACGTACGTTTCTAGCATTTGTAGACTTAGAGAAAGCTTTTGACAATGTTGACTGGAATACTCTCTTTGAAATTCTAAAGGTGGCAGGGGTAAAATACTGGGAGCGATAGGCTATTTACAATATGTACAGAAACCAGATGGCAGTTATAAGAATCGAGGGGCATGAAAGGGAAGCAGCGGTTGGGAAGGAGTGAGACAGCAGCCTGTCTCCGATGTTATTCAATCTGTATATTGAGCAAGCAGTAAAGGAAACAAAAGAAAAATTCGCAGTAGGTATTAAAATCCATGGAGAAGAAATAAAAACTTTGAGGTTCGCCGATGACATTGTAATTCTGTCAGAGACAGCAAAGGACTTGGAAGAGCAGCTAAATGGAATGGAGCGTGTCTTGAAAGGAGGATATAAGATTAACATCAACAAAAGCAAAACAAGGATAATGGAATGTAGTCGAATTAAGTCGGGTGATGCTGAGGGAATTAGATTAGGAAATGAGACACTTAAAGTAGTAAAGGAGTTTTGCTATTTGGGGGGCAAAGTAACTGATGATGATCGAAGTAGAGAGGATATAAAATGTAGACTGGCAATGGCAAGGAAAGCGTTTCTGAAGAAGAGAAATTTGTTAACATCGAGTATAGATTTAAGTGTCAGGAAGTCGTTTCTGAAAGTATTTTTATGGAGTGTAGCCATGTATGGAAGTGAAACATGGACGATAAATAGTTTGGACAAGAAGAGAATAGAAGCTTTCGAAATGTGGTGCTACAGAAGAATGCTGAAGATTAGATGGGTAGATCACACAACTAATGAGGAGGTATTGAATAGAATTGGGGAAAAGAGGAATTTGTGGCACAACTTGACAAGAAGAAGGGACCGGTTGGTGGGACATGTTCTGAGGCATCAAGGGATCACAAATTTAGCATTGGAGGGCAGCGTGGAGGGTAAAAATCGTAGAGGGAGACCAAGAGATGAATACACTATGCAGATTCAGAAGGATGTAGGTTGCAGTAAGTACTGGGAGAAGAAGAAGCTTGCACAGGATAGAGTAGCATGGAGAGCTGCATTAAACCAGTCTGAGGACTGAAGACAACAACAACAACAATACATAAATTGTAGATGAACTTAGGACGAAAAGTCTAATGTACCACAGGAACATCTAAAGAAGTCCCAGACGACTGAAAAAAATTTGTAAAATTTGGAAAATTGAAAAGCCAAGCTCTTTTTGTTTTGGAACCTGAATGCAAATCTAGAAGAAATTATCACCAATAAGTAAACATTTGAGAACAGAAGAAATTATAGAAGCAAAATTTAGAATGAATTAGGACAGAAAATGGAAGGCAGAGAAGAGGAAACACAAAAACGAACAGATGAAAGGAAATTAGAGAAAGCATGACGCGGATTTAGCAGCCTAGGTGTGGTCCATAGCTAGCATCAAACAAAAGACCAAAGGAACACGTTGACCGTAGAAATAGATACAGCATCTGTAAGAAGTGAAAACTTTTATAGAACGAAGCAACGAGTGCCACTGCTGTGTCTTACATTCATAGATTTTAAGGATGTTCTTGAATCTATGTCAACACACCTTGAGAAACAAGGTTTTGATTTACTATTTCTTGGTTGGTTGGTTGGTTTGGGGAAGACCAGACAGCGTGGTCATCGGTCTCATCGGATTAGGGAAGGATGGGGAAGGAAGTCGGCCGTGCCCGTTCAGAGGAACCATCCCGGCATTTGCCTGGAGTGATTTAGGGAAATCACGGAAAACCTAAATCAGGATGGCCGGACGCGGGATTGAACCATCGTCCTTCCGAATGCGAGTCCAGTGTCTAACCACTGCGCCCCTCGCTCGGTTACTATTTCTTGGTATACTGAAGAGATAAAGGTTTATTCTGCATGTTCCATTAGACGTCATCAGGATAATGCGAAATTCATTATGTAAAGAGCAGTGAAACATGGAGATTACGTATCAGCTTAACTATTCTCAGCGCTCCCAGGGGTTCAATTGGGTTCAGATTGGGGCTCTGGACAGGCCAGTACATTTTAGGAATGTTATTGTCCAAAAGCCATTGCCTCACGGATGCTGCAAAGGGTGCAATGTCATGCTAGAGCAAGCTCTCTTACCAGAGAGAGCGAACAAGGAGTACGAGATAATGGAACTTATATAAACTATCTCGGTATAGCTGATGACATTGTTCTGTTTGCTACAATGCAGATGAAATTAAACTAATGGAAGAACTTACTCGAGCATATTTGGAAACGGACCTTAAAAATGAATTACAATAGAGTAAAATTATGTGAAATCGTTAGATCGAAAAGAAAACTGAACAAATTAACAATGACTTCTTACACTCAGGGGACGAGCATTCGTATTTTGACAGTCAAAGATATAGACTGGACGGACGAAAGCAGCAATAGACGAGGAGTAAACATGGTTTGAAGTGCTTTTGGTAAATTAAATAGGGTTTTCAAAAGTGAACTTTAAATGTGTCTGAGGGGCGAAGTTTACAATAAATGATTATGACTTATAGCACTGAAACAGGAGCTTTTAGTGTGAAAACCACCCATTAACAGCTCACCAAACAATGGAGATATGCAAATGAGTAAAATCACGAGGAGAGACAAGATAACAAAAAGTGGAAGGCGGAACAGACTGGACGTAATTATGACTGTACTGAACATGGAATGGTGTTAAGTGAGACACGTAGACAGATGAATGGATAAAAGATGGACCAGTGAAGTTCTTTGATGAATTCCACGAGATAAGAAAGATGGAAGTGGTGACTTAAGAAAGGTTGGTAGGCGACAATAGAGAAAATACAGAAGTGTCATGGGTGCGTATGGCTGAAGCCAGTAATCCATGGAAAACTCTAGAGGAGCCCAATGGCTGTCAAATGGCTGATAACGATAACAGAGTCGATTCCAATTTTTGTGAAACTGCATTCCGAGAAGGAATAGCTCGTATGAGCCGAAAACTCTGAGTTGGTTTCAAATAATCTATCAGCAACTATACTATACACGATATTATCAAAAGTACCATAAAATCTATTAGTGGACATTAATATGGTGCGTGTCCACCCTTCACCTTATGACGGCTTGAAATCTACTGGCGACACTTTCAGTGAGGTGTCTGAGTGTCTGTGGGGAAATGGCAGCCCATTTTCCCTAAAGAGCCGAAAATAGAGAAGGTAGTCATGTTGGCCGCCAGTGTCTGGAGCGAAGTCGACGTTATAACTAATTCCGAAGGTGTTTTATTGGGTTCAGATCGGGGCTCTGGAAAAATCTGTCCATTTCAGGAACTTTGTTGTCCAAAAGCCATTGCCTCGAGGCTGCTGCTTTATTTCAGTGTGCATTGTAATGCTAATACAAACAATCGTCGTCTCCAAATTGTTCCTCTACTGTAAGCAGTACACAGTGCTGTAAAACGTGTTCCTAACTTTAGGCATTGAGCGTTTTCTTAAGCGCAAGAATGAGACCACACGCTAATCATGAAAAGCACCCTCACACCGTAACTTCACTTACTCCATACCTCACTGCTGGCACTGCGTATAACGACAAATAACGTTCTCCAGGCATCCGCCAAACGCAAATCCTCCTATCGGTCTGTCGGAGGGTGTAGCGTGATTACCACTGCAAATCACCAGTTATCAGTCATCCATTGTCTAGTGGCGTCGCTTTTTACACCATCTTAAGCGTCGCTTATTATTGACTTCTGAAACGTGTGTCTTATGAGAAGTTGCTTGGCCACTGTTTTCCATTCTTAGCCATTGGGCTAGCTGGACTGCACAACTCCTTGTTACACCACTATCAGCCAGTTACCAACCCTAAAAGGAAGGGGAAACGTTGGATCTAGTACTATTGGTCGACGACGTCAAAAGGCGCAGTACTATATTGAGAGTGAGTGCGAAAGATGCAGAACGGTCCGTCTACGAGAAAGAGTTCGTTATCGTTGGAATATTCTGCTCGTAAATGACATGATGCTACGACAGCAAGAAAAGTGTGTTAGCTAGACGGCAGAAGATGATCGCGCGCATCGGTGACATGTATCTGACCTCGCAACATGGCTGCTGTCCGCGATAAACGACGCTTTGTCCACGTGGGTGAAACCGTGCAATTATTTCCGTAGTGTTAGCCACACATTGAAACACTCCAGTCGGTGTGAACATGCCTGCGATGACGAATCATGGCATCTGCTCCTGGCTGGACTAACAGCACGCTGGCCAATGCGCAGTGCGATGATTTGTGAGGCAATGGAGACACCATGCGATCTTGAGATCCGTGTGTTGAGTAAATTTTAACCGAAATTCTGCATCAGTGTAGTTTTAGAGGCCGTGATACTGCCCCTCCTCCAGGTATCTCCAATCGAAGCAGAAAATTTTTATTTATTTATTTATTTAATTTTTTTGGGACATGTTCCGGCCTCATGAGCTGACGAATGGCAGAGGCTTATTCGAAGCACAAAGAGTACCATGTTTCCCTAGCTGAGCACATTAGCTTAACAGGTTGCCAACTGAACACGTCTGGAATTCCTAATGGTCTCCAGCAGCCACTTTTGATACTTTATGGACTTGTATGCAAACAACGTGTCGAGAGTTTTGGCACGAAATTATCCAGGATGTCTTTGATTCCACGCCACTGCCTTTTAATTATATCGTGCGAGTTTTCGCATGATATTAAATTCTTGAAGTCAAAGATCATGCACTGTTTCGTAATCCTACTTAGCCTTTTGTCTTCCTTGCCTAATGATTTTTACAACGAGTCGCTTGTCGGCTCAAACGTCTCATTGAACTCCACGGTGACTTAATAGGCATTATCATACTGGAGGTGGTGTGTCTTCCTCCGACATTTCAACTATCTTACCTAGACAGTTGTGGGTCTCCCATAACCTTCATTTTAACCTGGGCGCCGTACCACTGTAAAACCATGTAATTTTTATAATAATATATTTAAATTATTGCCAGATATGGGTGATCTGATAACTGACAGTAAAAATTTCTAGGAGCGTTTGGGGATTGAAACACGATGCTTTGGATTTGTTCTTGGACTTGTAGATGTTTATCCATAGAACCACGCTGCTCTGTTGGCAAAGCGTCTTGTTGGTCACATGTATCACAAATGTTTGTGCAGCGAAGATATTAACTAAATTCTATTGCCGAAAAGAAGCAGTTAACATGGTTACAAACTTGTCGCTATTGAACTCACATCTTTTAGTTATACTTTTAACATCAGCAGTTCGTGAGGGTTCGAAACGTTTTCCTTGCCTAACGGTTCTTACAATGAGGTTGTTATTTTAAATATAGTATTTTCTTTGATCATTTTGTTGTGTACACGGATCATACACTACAAAAGTATATTAAATGACACACCTATGACCGAGATGGGACTGAAACTCAAACGTTCAACTTAAACGTTAATAGGCAGCGGCCTTCTCTCGGATTACATAGATACGAAAAAGAATTTTGTAATAATTGCTCATCATGCGACTGAATAATTAAGGGTTTTGCAAATCTGAAATATTAGAATAACTTCCAAAAAATTGATAGATGGAGCTGTCACTATAAATTCGCCTCACTTTCTTCCTAGATTCGTTCCCGCTGTTCGCTTGTTTCCGTGATCTTGCAAATATTTATTTTAACTTTTTAGACTACATCTACATCTACATTCTACATCTACGTTTATGCTCCGCAAGCCACCCAACGGAGTGTGGCGGAGGGCACTTTACGTGCCACTATCATTACCTCCCTTTCCTGTTCCAGTCGCGTATGGTTCGCGGGAAGAACGACTGTCTGAAAGCCTCCGTGCGCGCTCTAATCTCTCTAATTTTACTTTCGTGATCTCATCGGGAGGTATAAGTAGGGGGAAGCAATATGTTCGATACCTCATCCAGAAACGCACCCTCTCGAAACCTGGCGAGCAAGCTACACCGCGATGCAGAGCGCCTCTCTTGCAGAGCCTGCCACTTGAGTTTATTAAACATCTCCGTAACGCTATCACGGTTACCAAATAACCCTGTGACGAAACGCGCCGCTCTTCTGTGGATCTTCTGTATCTCCTCCGTCAACCCGATCTGGTACGGATCCCACACTGATGAGCAATACTCAAGTATAGGTCGAACGAGTGTTTTGCAAGCCACCTCCTTTGTTGATGGACTACATTATCTAAGGACTCTCCCAATGAATCTCAACCTGGTACCCACCTTACCAACAATTAATTTTATATTATCATTCCACTTCAAATCGTTCCGCACGCATACTCCCAGATATTTTACAGAAGTAACTGCTACCAGTGTTTGTTCCGCTATCATATAATCATACAATAAAGGATCCTTCTTTCTATGTATTCGCAACACATTACATTTGTCTATGTTAAGGGTCAGTTGCCACTCCCTGCATCAAGTGCGTATCCGCTGCAGATCTTCCTGCATTTCGCTACAATTTTCTAATGCTGCAACTTCTCTGTATACAACAGCATCATCCAAGAAAAGCCGCATGGAACTTCCGACACTATCTACTAGGTCATTTATATATATTGTGAAAAGCAATGATCCCATAACACTCCCCTGTGGCACGCCAGAAGTTACTTTAACGTCTGTAGACGTCTCTCCATTGAGAACAACATGCTGTGTTCTGTTTGCTAAAAACTCTTCAATCCAGCCACACAGCTGGTCTGATATTCCGTAGGCTCTTACTTTGTTTATCAGGCGACAGTGCGGAACTGTATCGAACGCCTTCCTGAAGTCAAGAAAAATAGCATCTACCTGGGAGCCTGTATCTAATATTTTCTGGGTCTCATGAACAAATAAAGCGAGTTGGGTCTCACACGATCGCTGTTTCCGGAATCCATGTTGATACCTACAGAGTAGATTCTGGGTTTCCAAAAACGACATGATACTCGAGCAAAAAACATGTTCTAAAATTCTGAAACAGATCGACGTCAGAGATATAGGTCTATAGTTTTGCGCATTTGCTCGACGACCCTTCTTGAAGACTGGGACTACCTGTGCTCTTTTCCAATCATTTGGAACCTTCCGTTCCTCTAGAGACTTGCGGTACACGGCTGTTAGAAGGGGGGCAAGTTCTTTCGCGTACTCTGTGTAGAATCGAATTGGTATCCCGTCAGGTCCAGTGGACTTTCCTCTGTTGAGTGGTCCAGTTGCTTTTCTATTCCTTGGACATTTATTTCGATGTCAGCCATTTTTTCGTTTGTGCGAGGATTTAGAGAAGGAATTGTAGTGCGGTCTTCCTCTGTGAAACAGCTTTGGAAAATTGGTGTTTAGTATTTCAGCTTTACGCGTGTCATCCTCTGTTTCAATGCCATCATCATCCCGGAGTGTCTGGATATGCTGTTTCGAGCCACTTACTGATTTAATGTAAGACCAGAACTTCCTAGGATTTTCTGTCAAGTCGGTACATAGAATTTTACTTTGAAATTCACTGAACGCTTCACGCATAGCCCTCCTTACGCTAACATTGACATCGTTTAGGTTCTGTTTGGCTGAGAGGTTTTGGCTGCGTTTAAACTTGGAGTGAAGCTCTCTTTGCTTTCGCAGTAGTTTCCTAACTTTGTTGTTGACCCACGTTGGGTTTTTCCCATCCCTCACAGTTTTACTCGGCACGTACCTGTCTAAAACGCATTTTACGATTGCCTTGAACTTTTTCCATAAACACTCAACATTGTCAGTGTCGGAAAAGAAATTTTCGTTTTGATCTGTTAGGTAGTCTGAAATCAGCCTTCTATTACTCTTGCTAAACAGATAAACCTTCCTCCCTTTTTTTATATTCCTATTAACTTCCATACTCAGGGATGCTGCAACGGCCTTATGATCACTGATTCCCTGTTCTGCACATAAAGAGTCGAAAAGTTCGGGTCTGTTTGTTATCAGTAGGTCCAAGATGTTATCTCCACGAGTCGATTCTCTGTTTAATTGCTCGAGGTAATTTTCGGATAGTGCACTCAGTATAATGTCACTCGATGCTCTGTCCCTACCACCCGTCCTAAACATCTGAGTGTCCCAGTCTATATCTTGTAAATTGAAATCTCCACCTAAGACTATAACACGCTGAGAAAATTTATGTGAAATGTATTCCAAATTTTCTCTCAGTTGTTCTGCCACTAATGCTGCTGAGTCGGGAGGTCGGTAAAAGGAGCCAATTATTAACCTAGCTCGGTTGTTGAGTGTAACCTCCACCCATAATAATTCACAGGAACTATCCACTTCTACTTCACTACAGGATAAACTACTACTAACAGCGACGAACACTTCACCGCCGGTTGCATGCAATCTATCCTTTCTAAACACCGTCTGTACCTTTGTAAAAATTTCGGCAGAATTTATCTCTGGCTTCAGCCAGCTTTCTGTACCTATAACGATTTCAGCTTCGGTGCTTTCTATCAGTGCTTGAAGTTCCGGTACTTTACCAACGCAGCTTCGACAGTTTACAATTACAATACCGATCGCTGCTTGGTCCCCGCATGTCCTGACTTTGCCCCGCACCCGTTGAGGTTGTTGCCCTTTCTGTACTTGCCCAAGGCCATCTAACCTAAAAAACCGCCCAGTCCACGCCACACAACCCCTGCTACCCGTGTAGCCGCTTGCTGCGTGTAGTGGACTCCTGACCTATCCAGCGGAACCCGAAACCCCACCACCCTATGGCGCAAGCCGAGGAATCTGCAGCCCACACGGTCGCAGAACCGTCTCAGCCTCTGATTCAGACCCTCCACTCGGCTCTGTGCCAAAGGTCCGCAGTCAGTCCTGTCGACGATGCTGCAGATGGTGAGCTCTGCTTTCATCCCGCTAGCGAGAATGGCAGTCTTCACCAAATCAGATAGCCGCCGGAAGCCAGAGAGGATTTCCTCCGATCCATAGCGACACACATCATTGGTGCCGACATGAGCGACCACCTGCAGATGGGTGCACCCCGTACCCTTCATGGCATCCGGAAGGACCCTTTCCACATCTGGAATGACTCCCCCCGGTATGCACACGGAGTGCACATTGGTTTTCTTCCCCTCTCTTGCTGCCATATCCCTAAGGGGCCCCATTACGCGCCTGACGTTGGAGCTCCCAACTACCAGTAAGCCCACCCTCTGCGACCGCCCGGATCTTGCAGACTGAGGGGCAACCTCTGGAACAGGACAAGCAGCCATGTCAGGCCGAAGATCAGTATCAGCCTGAGACAGAGCCGGAAACCGGTTCGTCAGACAAACTGGAGAGGCCTTCCGTTCAGCCCTCCGGAATGTCTTTCGCCCCCTGCCACACCTTGAGACGAGCTCCCACTCTACCACAGGTGAGGGATCAGCCTCAATGCGGGCAGTATCCTTGGCAACCACAGTCGTAGTCCGATCGGGGGGTGCGTGGGACGAGCTGGGTGTCCCCGACAAACCCCCATCCGGACCCCCACAGTGATGCCCATTGGCAACAGCCTCAAGCTGTGTGGCCGAAGCCAACACTGCCTGAAGCTGGGAGCGAAGGGATGCCAACTCAGCCTGCATCCGAACACAGCAGTTGCAGTCCCTATGCATGCTAAAAACTGTTGTGCAAAGAACGTCTGAACTAATCTACAGAGAGCGCAAACAAATCGACACAAAATTTAAACGGTTATTGAAATACAAGATTGCCTAGTAAATGCAGTAATGCTGCTACTTGCGCACTGCTGACACACTGTTAGGCGGCGGAAGGTGACTCCGCGATTTTACACTATTCAGGTACTACAACGCGATGCTACAACTCTCAAATACTATAATACGCCCGAAATTTATGAATTAAACAATGCAAGTACCAAAAACACGCAAAGAAATTAAGAATTAAACTATGTAACAAATGAGTGAGCTAGGAGTATACGACTTGCTGCTGCAGTTGCTCATCCAACGGCGGCAGGGAGCACACTGGCTGTGACCAACCGACACTGGCCGTTCAAAAGAAATACAGAAGACAGACGACTACGCGGTTTTACACTATTCAGGCACTAAAACGCGATGCTACAACTCTCAAATACTATAATACGCCCGAAATTTATGAATTAAACAATGCAAGTACCAAAAACACGCAGAGAAATTAAGAATTAAACTATGTACCAAATGAGTGAGGTAGGAGTATACGACTTGCTGCTGCAGCTGCTTATCCAACGGCGGCAGGGAGCACACTGCTCCTGATGCTACAGCTAAAGAAGGAAAGCATTGTGTGCCAATTGTCTATGAGTCATGTAAACTTCAATCTATGTGTTATATTTTAAATGTTTATTATGTTTTCTGAGACGAATATTGAGGAACAGCTCAGCACGTGCCAAAACGGAAGTCGGAAACAGCCTATAAATCACACTCAGACAGTACACCAACAATCGTTTATCCGACGCGACACTGGCCTTCCTTACTTCTTTGTCTCATAAGGTAGCGTACTGCACTCATGAATTTTTCAGTTTTTTTCTCTTTATTTGTTTTACCGTAAGGAAGAAAGTTTAAGTCTTTTTTTCTTTCTACCTTGTGCTCGCCAATAGGCGTTCCGTGGCTAGCTGTCCGCCATGTATTGCCCCATTGACATGGGTTCTCACGAGGAACAGCGAGCCGAATAGGTAATCTCAAACAAATCCTCACGTGCCTGTAGAGAACCTCTTGTGGCTACTTTACTTAGTTAGGTGGGAAAAAAATAAAATAAAGATTAAAGTAAATGGTTATGACCTGTTTCCCTAACGAACAGTATGGCATGTGAATAGACTGTCACAAAAGATACAGACGTCATACTCCACGACCGGAGATTGCTACAGAGTAACGCCACATTTAAAAAAATCTGTAAACGTTTCTTACAATTATAAATGCAATCATTGATATTTATGGTGTGCGGAGTGTGAACAAAACGTCAGCAATGCAAGGCAAACCTACGTTTATAGCATTTGTGGACCTAGAGAAAGCTTTTGGCAACGTTGACTGAAATGCTCTCTTTGAAATTCTGAAGGTAGCAGGGGTAAAATAAATAGAATGAAAGGTTATTTACAACTTGTACAGAAACCGGACGGCAGTTATAAGAGTGAAAGGGCATGAAAGGGAGCAGCGGCTGAGAAGGGATGGAGACAGGGTTGGAACCTATGCTCAATGTCACCCATTCTGTACACTGTGCAAGAAGTAAAGGAAACGAAAAAAAATTTGAACAGGGAGGAGAAAGATAAACTTTGAAGTTTGTTGATGACACTTTAATTCTTTCAGAAATAGCAAAGGACTTGGAAGAGCAATTGAATGGAATGTTCAAATGTGTGTGAAATCTTATGGGACTTAACTGCTAAGGTCATCAGTCCCTAAGCTTACACACTACTTAACCTAAATTATCCTAAGGACAAACACACACAGCCACGCTCGAGGGAGGACTCGAACCTCCGCCGGGACCAGCCACACAGTCCATGACTGCAGCGCTTTAGACTGAACGGAATGGACAATGCCTTGAAAGGAGGATACAAGATGAAATCAACAAATGAAAAACAAAGATAATGAAATGTAGTCGAAATAGTTGATGCTGAGGGGACGGGACACTTAAAGTATGTGGGCGGCAAAAAACTGATGATGTCCGAAGTATAGAGAACATAAAATGAAGACTGGCAATGACCAGAAAAGCGTTTCTGAAGAAGAGAAATTTTTTAATACAGAATATAGACTTAAGTGTTAGGAAGTCTTTCGTGAAGGTATTTGTCTGGAGTGTAGCCATGTATGGAAATGAAACATGGACGATAAACAGTTTAGATATTAAGAGAATAGAATTTTTTAAAATTCGGTGCTGCAGAAGAAGGCTGAAGATTGGATGGGTTGATCACCTAACTAATTAGGAGGTACTGAATATAATTGGGGGGACAAGAAATTTGTGATATAAGTCGACTAAAAGAAAGAATCAGTTGATAGGACACGTTCTGAGATATCAAGGGATCACCAGCTTAGCAATGAAGGGAGGCGTGGAGTGTAAAAATCGTAGAGGGGGTCCAAGAGATGAATACAGTAAGTAAATTCAGAAGGATGTACGCTGAAGTGGTTATTCGGAGATGAAGAGGCTTGCACGGGATAGAGTAGCATGGAGAGCTACATCAAACCAGTTTTCCGACCGAAGACCACGACAACAACCCATGACTTTTCTCACCTCAGTGTAATGCAGGTTTTGAACTTCCTTGGACAGAATTAAATTAAAATCACCTCCCAATATCAACCATTTAACGCTGGAGATAGTCGCACGGTTAGGACCCAAGTGATGCGGGATCGTCCGCGTGATTGAGCTGTGCTGGACAGTAAAATAATATGTCTGGAAACTAACATACGACATGAGACTAAACGCGATGAAATAAAGTACACAGTTCCTATCCTTGTTTTTGATCCGGTCTTTGCACCAGCACCGGTTATGTTGAAAGAGCGCATTTCTGTTGACTGGTATATAATAACTTACACCCACGCGGATAGCCGTGCGTGTTAAAGCGCTGCTTCCGGGACGGGGAGGTGCACCAAGTGATTGTGGGGTTGGGAGGGGGGGGGGGGGCGAGACGGACATTCCAGCAGCAACACTCGTTATTGGCTGCAGGTCCCTGACGTCACGGTGAGGCTGATGGGTAGCACAGTGCAGCAGTGCGATTATACAGCAAATGCGTCGCACCACAGACGCTGTGGCATTTTAATCGTTGGTTTTACTTTCGGTTTGGTTCAGGACACAGTTGAATAAATCAAAAAAAGTGGCATGGCAAATGTATTACACATTAGGATTAGAGAAATGATAATTAAGTTGAAAATGACACTCCTTTGATGAAGAAGCTTGTGTTAACGTAGTGATTTCTGATTTCTATTGCCATTGACCAAATGAAGATACAGTCCGTATTTACTTCCTCCTTGTGGCACATTTCTTCACGGTTTACAGCTTTGTTTATTGATTGAGATACCTAATCGTTATAAATGTTCTGAAGAGCAATAACTGTCACGATCCCCAGGAAACATTTATTTCAGTGTAGAGCACAGATAATTTACGAGAGTTTTTTTTCCCATTATGTATTTCACCGCATGTGTTAGAATATCCGAGGTTAGAGACATCACACACTATTACGGTATCTGTTAATAAATTTTCTTCGACGGTCCTCGTACTAGCGATTCATAAACATTGAAACAGAGCTCACTGGCAATGAAACTTAGGGACGCAGAAGAGTTCAGTCAGAAGTTGTATTAGTACTATATATTCTGTATTTACGAAGTATGTTTTATCTGTATCGACACACAATTCCTTCCTAACATTTGCATTTTTTCCACGCATATCACATGTCACAGCTACTACGTATATACCTGATTGCTCAACTGCATAATGATGCTCTGAAGCAAACTACTACTCATATCTGTGTCGAAATGATAATAAACTGGTTCCTTCCAATGCTTACACTATCCACGGATCATGAAGACTTGAACATTGGAAGGTGGATCGACGACTATGTCTTCCGACGAGTCGTGTCATACGCGAGCATCAACATTCAATTCGTTAAATGTCAAAACAGCTAGCTTTCATGGGTTGTAGAAGTGGTCGACTTTTCTTGTTCGCTTCTGAAGTGTTCCCTTCACGGCAAACGCATTTTTCGCATTCGCAAAGAAGTATGTTCTCTTGGCGATAGGGGTTTAAAGTCAATACATGGGCAATGTCCTCTGAATTGTTCTTTGCCTTTCTCCTTTAACGGACATCGTATTTGCGCCAGTTAAAACAGTTTGATAACGCTTTTCTTACATTTTTGTGCAATTTGTTTTTTCTTTTGCATCAGACGACCTGTTTACCCAGTTTAACGAATGAAAACGGCTAAAATCATTTGTTTTACTTCGTAAGGCTGCATCACACTTTTAGTGCTGCTTCTATTCGTGCATTTAGTTTTTCTAAAACTTCAGTCTCGGCCCTCAGTTCCTTAATTTCTAAATCCTTATCCACTGTTTCATTGAGCTCATGAACGGGATCTGTAGCTGTTGCTGGCCAACTTTCATGTTCTTCGGTGACAATTACTGAAGTCGTCAGATCTCGTTTTTGCAAACTTCTTGCTTCTCAGTGCTGTGCACGACTTACAGAATTCCAAGGAATGAATCTAATTTTGTAGTTACTGGAATTAGTCACCGAGCACTCTACAGTTAAATTAATTTGTCATTATTAATCAGATAAATAACAGACTAAAGCGATAAATATCAACCACATAACTCACTACAGCAGCTCAGTTCGATAAAATTCAGAAGTAAAAACCAATGCCGTTGACTGGATTCGAACGCACAACCCTCAGCCCGTCACACACACATTTCATCCACTACACTATACAGGCGCGTAGATGAGCGTTGTTATTGTTAATGTTCCTTGGCACCACGTGAAATCTTCAGGTGTAAGAGTTCAATAGGAGTTTATTCTGTATTCTCATATTGCCTAAGTTAATACATCTTGAGAATATATACTACTGGCCATTTAAATTGCTACACCAAGAAGAAATGCAGATGATAAACGGGTATTCATTGGACAAATATATTATACTAGAACCGACATGTGATTATATTTTCACGCAATTTGGGAGCATAGATCCTGAGAAATCAGTACCCAGAACCACCACCTCTGGCCGTAATAACGGCCTTGATACGCCTGGGCATTGCGTCAATTAGAGCTTGGATGGCGTGTACAGGCACAGCTGCCCATGCGGCTTCAACACGATATCACAGTTCATCAAGAGTAGTGACTGGCGTATTGTGACGAGCCAGTTGCTCGGCCACCATTGACCAGACATTTTCAGTTGGTGAGAGGTCTGGAGAATGTGCTGGACAGGGCAGCAGTCGAACATTTTCTGTATCCAGAAAGGCCAGTACAGGACCTGCAACATGCGGTCGTGCATTATCCTGCTGAAATGTAGAGTTTCGTAGGGATCGAATGAAGGCTAGAGCCACGGGTTGTAACACATCTGAAATGTAACGTCCACTGTTCAAAGTGCCGTCAATGCGAACAAGAGGTGACCGAGACGTGTAACCAATGGCACCCCATACCATCACGCCGGGTGATACGCCAGTATGGCGATGACGAATACACGCTTCCAATGTGCATTCACCGCGATGTCGAGAAACACGGATGCGACCATCGTGATGCTGTAAACAGAACCTGGATTGATCCGAAAAAACGACGTTTTTCCATTCGTGCACCCAGGTTCGTCGTTGAGTACACCATCGCAGGCGCTCCTGTCTATGATGCAGCGTCAACGGTAACCGCAGCCATGGTCTCCGAGATGATAGTCCATGCTGCTGTAAACGTCGTCGAACCGTTCGTGCAGATGGTTGTTGTCTTGCAAACGTCCCTATCTGTTGACTCAGGGATCGAGACGTGGCTGCACGATCCGTTACAGTCATACGGATAAGATGCCTGTCATCTCGACCGCTAGTAATACGAGGCCGTTGGGGCCCAGCACGGCGTTCCGTACTACCCTCCTGAACCCACCGACTCCATATTCTGCTAACAGTCAGTGGATGTCGACCAACGCGAGCAACAATGTCGCAATACGATAACCCGCAATCGTGACGGGCTACAATCCGACCTTTATCAAAGTCGGAAACGTGATGGTACGCATTTCTCCTCCTTACACGAAGTATCACAACAACGTTTCACCAGGCAACGCCGGTCAACTGCTGTTTGTGTATGAGAAATCGGTTGGAAACTTTCCTCATGTCAGCACGTAGTAGGTGTCACTACCGGCGCCAACCTTGTGTGAATGCTCTGAAAGCTAATCATTTGCATATCACAGCATCTTCTTCCTGTCGGTTGAATGTCGTGTCTGTAGCACGTCATCTTCGTGGTGTAGCAATTTTAATGGCCCGTAGTGTAAAATATAATGCCTATTTCCACGAAAAATGAAGCTATAATATCCAGGAGCAAAAACTAAGAAACATGGGCAACGTAATTTATTTATTTCCTAGCCGGCCGCGATGGTCTAGCGGTTCTGGCGCTGCAGTCCGGAACCGCGGGACTGCTACGGTCGCAGGTTCGAATCCTGCCTCGGGCATGGGTGTGTGAGATGTCCTTAGGTTAGTTAGGTTTAAGTAGTTCTAAGTTCTAGGGGACTTATGACCTAAGATGTTGAGTCCCATAGTGCTCAGAGCCATTTGAACCATTTATTTCCTACTCAATGTAGCGAGGCATTCACTGCCGTTCAGTAATGCAGTACCGTGTGCAAAAAAAAAAAAAAAAGCATTAAATTCGTGTGAATGAATTTATGTAAAGGTAATTTTTGAGTGTCATTTATGTGCTGGCTTCCCTCATTTTCGGCTGCATCCTTACCTTTTGTAATTTGTTTCCCTCGTTATATTGGAATGTTTAAGCTGAGCATTGTTGTTGGTAGTAGATTCTTTATCGAACGTAATCCTAGAAGTTCGTTTTCCAAATCTCGTTCATAATCTTCAGGCCTAAAATGTACTGAACACATACGTGCGGTTCTCACATTCACCATGTCCTCATGTTTCCATCCGTTCACGTTGCAGGTGCTTACTTTTTGGAAAATCATGATAAATAACTTCTGTTTAGTGCCGTACCGGTACTAATGCGTTGTGCCGCCGCGCAATTACAGTCCTCATGACTGACACAAAACGAATTATTTTCTTTGGATGCACAACACAGCTTCTGTATTCTACTGAACGCACAGCGCGATAGCCCCCAAAGGGACGTCAAGGTGCGCAGGGCGCCTGGGAATCATATGCTCGCCATGGGCTCGAATCGCCTACCTCCTTTTCCCCTATACCTCGGGTGCGCCGGTTTCGGATGGAATCCGACCGGCCGAGGCGACCGGCCAGCTGGATATGGTTTTAAGGCGGTTTCCACATCCCACTAGTTTAACAGCGGGCTGATACCCAAGCTCCGTCTCAGTTACACGATTTGCAAACGCTTAGAAAAGTTTCTCTCAGTTTCGTAGACATACCACTACACGCAGACGGTTGACATATTCAGTCCAGGGGGTAACGGGGTGGCGACAGGAATGACACCCGCCAGCACTTAAAATAACCATGCCAAACCCGTTAATAACGATGCAGGTCCTGCGCCGATGCGGAACAATGGCACGAAATAAAGAAGAAGACATCATGTTTTAGATTACAAATGATCGCGTATGATATTTTCATTATGAGCTACAGAATTAATTCTATGTAAAGACGAATGCATGTTACTACATCTCCGTTCTGAAAAGGAAAAAAAAAAGTATTTTTCCATATTGTGTGATGGGTGGTTGTGGCACTATTTTTTTCTGCATTATTATTTGCATTTAGTAATATCATTCTGAGAGATATTTGCCGAACTTTTGACAGCATCTGCCTCATTTGCCCGATGTGGTCTATCGCTGTGCCCGTTGAAGCTCCACCGGTATGTGACATGTAATCAATAACTCCCGTTCCGTTCCTAAAGCGTTTGAACACATTTTCTGCTCACGGTTTCTGGACCATGCATTTGCACTTACATCACATCCGTATCGGTGGCTGTTTTCCTCCACGTGTATCAAAATCTGACGTTTACTGATTACGCCACTACACTCTAACACGAGTGTTCACA
This sequence comes from Schistocerca americana, assembly GCF_021461395.2. Taxonomy (NCBI): domain Eukaryota; kingdom Metazoa; phylum Arthropoda; class Insecta; order Orthoptera; family Acrididae; genus Schistocerca; species Schistocerca americana. The sequence goes on along the minus strand of NC_060130.1, from coordinate 557,242,227 downwards.
CTCAGTAGGTTCAAGTTGATGTGTTGGACGCATTTGTAGCGTTTTTCGACATATTATCTCCCATATTACATGAACATACACGCATCGTTAATCTTGTCACTTAGAAATCGATCTATTCAACGAATGGATCAGTGCCATTTTAACTATCGTACCTTGATTGAGAGCCATCGTTAAATGATTCCCAATATAAACCATATAACTTTGTATTTATAATTTATTTGATAAGGTTCTTTAAGATACAATATCATAGTCAGCTGGATGCCCTGAACATTGTTTTACACTGCGTGTATACTGGAGAAGGCGTTCTTTGCCTATGTGAACCTGTGAAGTGTACTGGAGTTCAATTCTTAACCAAAGCGTCATCCCGCTAAGTATTGATAATGAACAAGCAATATCAGTATAATTAGCGAATAATATCGATTGCATTGAATTATATGTATATACAAGAAATACACATCCCTTTGCAGAAATGTCGCAAAAAAGACATCACCTCTGCTTCAATAATGTAGCCGGCCACTGTGGCCGAGCGGTCCTAGGCGCTTCAGTCCGGAACCTCGCTGCTGCTACGGTCGCAGGTCCGAATCCTTCCTCGGACATGGACGTGTGTGATGTCCTTAGGTTAGTTAGGTTTAAGTAGTTCTAAGTCTCAGGGACTGATGACCTCAGTGCCAAGTCCCATAGTGCTCAGAGCCACTTGAACCATTTCAATAATATAAACAAAACACTCCATCTGAAGTGGAGGAAATAAAAATTTCGAAAAGCTGTGTTGTAGCAGTGACTTCTCATTTAATTTAACGAACTTTTCATACGTATATTTTATCAGCAAAAATACTCTCAAGCTGAATCTTATTTTCAAAAAAACGTAAAATGTATTGTGTTTTCCAGAGAAAGAAATCAAAATTCAAACGTTAGCACAGTGGAATCGTAACCCGACCGCAAGCCGGTACAGAAAGCGCCACGAAGAATCTGATTAGTCGTTGTTATCGCATCTTTTCACTGTTCTATACAAAAAAGTTGCAGTTTTGGAGCTTTCATTTTCATTATAACTTATGATGACGTGTACTATGCTGAGGGCCCAACGGAACGTAAAATATTTATCTTAATTGACGCAAGAACTCTTTACAAGAGTGAAGTAAACTTCATCTTGGCGAAAGTTGACTAGCGGCTGCTTTTTCAGTTTGCGTAGGATTGCAGAAGACTGATCAAGAGCTACAGCACGTGAATACAAGGGCAGGCTGTCTGAAGATGACGCAGTTGTTGAAACCGGTTATAGTTGTTAAAGTTTTTTTGCGATTGTGGCTGACGATAAATTTGTCTTATAACATCACTGACGCTCCGCCACGATGTAGCTATACACCTAAACACTGCGTAACGGGTTTCATCTGAAAACTCGGAAAGCTCTTTATAAAGATGACAATCGTTTTCTTATCCCGCCCCTATTCATATTAGCCAATGTTCTAACGAACTCTGTATGGAAGGGACACTAAATTTTAAACATCCTACTCTTTTCGTAGATGTCAGTTACAGGACAAATAAAGTTTTTTAAATAAAGGATGTCGCAAACTCGTGCCCGTGTCTATATACAATGTGTTTCAGGAGGAATAGTAAATACTGAAGTAGGTTGTGTTATGGACTAATCCCAGAGCAACACTCTATATAACATGTGCCCTGTCCTTATTGGTTACAGAGACACAGCAGTTAGAACGTACCCCAAACAAATAAATACAGCAAGTGTTAAGCAAGGGCAAGTGATCAAATTCAAAGCTGGTTTTCATAAATTCTACTTCCGACTTCAATGGGCTTCGGAATTCGCTTGACAACAGCACCTGTAGCTCTGAGGTCGTATAGGTGTTCTTTTATGAGGGCATCACTATATATTATCCGAAGCACCAGTACGTCCCTTATGTTTACCTTCTCTTTGTAGATTTCGCGTTTTAACCATCTCCTCAGGCAAAAATCTAAAGGAGTAGAGTCCGGGGACCTTGGTGGCCAAGAAGCATGTCTATTTCTACCAAGCCACCTTCCAGGGAATGTTAAGCTTTGATGATGAGTCTCCTGACGACTGGAATGTGCAGGGTTCCCGCCATGCTGGAAGAACATACCCATCCTTGCAGCCAAAAGATGCTCTTCCAATAATGCTGGAAGTTCGTTTTCGAGAAAGTGTAGATAAAAGACCTTGTAAAACGATGCGGTGACTCAACAGGCCAAATAAACTGATTGTCTATCATACCACATACAATTATATATAGAGAAGCGTGCATGAAAAAGTGTCTCCACAAAAGCATGTGAGTTAACGTTGGACTACCGATGTGAGTTACGAGTGTTATTGATACCATCACGAGTGAAAGTGGTAAATAGTAATAATAAGATTACTTGGGGATTTACAATTAACGGACTATAAAATTCCAAGTATCTACCTTTTCTCGAAGGCACGCTATCTGCTGTGGATGATAAATATAGAGGCCACACATACCCAGTATCAGCCATATTATTGTATGTGAAACTGCGATATGTGCAGTAATTCTGCTTGTGTTAGTTGAAGGAATACGTTCTACCAACTGAATAATCTCTTGTACTCCAGCCACACGCTGTTCATTTGCACGGTCTGATGAAATACCCTGCGATGACAAAAGTCATGGGATAGAGATACGCACATATACAAATGGCGGTAGTATCACGTACACAAGATATAAAAGGCGGTGCATTAGCGGAGCTGGCATTTGTACTCGGATGATTCGAATGAAAGGGTTAAGGTCCCACGACGGGATTTAACAGACTTTGAACGCGGAATGGTAACTGGGCTAGAAGCATGCGGAATGGTAGTTGGAGCTAGAAGTATCGGACATTCCATTCCGGAAATCGTTATGACATTCAACATTCCGAGATCCACAGTGTCAAGTGTGTGACCAGAATGCCAGATTTCACGCGTTACCTCTCACAACGAACAAAGCAGTGCCGGACGGCCTTCACATAACGATCGAGAGGAGTGGTGTTACCTAAAAGATGTCAGTGCTAATATACACTACTGGCCATTAAAATTGCTACACCACGAAGATGACGTGCTACAGACGCGAAATTTAACCGACAGGAAGGAGATGCTGTGATATGCAAATGATTAGCTTTTCAGAGCATTCACACAAGGTTGGCGCCGGTGGCGACACCTACTACGTGCTGACATGAGGAAAGTTTCCAACCGATTTCTCATACACAAACAGCAGTTGACCGGCGTTGCCTGGTGAAACGTTGTTGTGATACTTCGTGTAAGGAGGAGAAATGCGTACCATCACGTTTCCGACTTTGATAAAGATCGGATTGTAGCCTATCACGATTGCGGTTTATCGCATCGCGACATTGCTGCTCGCGTTGGTCGAGATCCAATGACTGTTAGCAGAATATGGAATCGGTGGGTTAAGGAGGGTAATACGGAACGCCGTGCTGGACCCCAACGGCCTCGTATTACTAGCAGTCGAGATGACAGGCATCTTATCCGTACGACTGTAACGGATCGTGCAGCCACGTCTCGATCCCTGAGTCAACAGATAGGGACGTTTGCAAGACAACAACCATCTGCACGAACAGTTCGACGACGTTTACAGCAGCATGGACTATCATCTCGGAGACCATGGCTGCGATTACCCTTGATGCTACATCAGAGACAGGAGCGCCTGCAATGGTGTACTCAACGACGAACCTGGGTGCACGAATGGCAAAACGTCATTTTTTCGGATGAGTCCAGGTTCTGTTTACAGCACCATGATGGTCGCATCCGTGTTTGGCGACATCGCGGTGAACGCACATTGGAAGCGTATATTCGTCATCGCCATACTGGCGTATCACCCGGCGTGATGGTATGGGGTGCCATTGGCTACACGTCTCGGTCACCTCTTGTTCGCATTGACGGCACTTTGAACAGTGGACGTTACATTTCAGATGTGTTACGACCCGTGGCTCTAGCCTTCATTCGATCCCTACGAAACTCTACATTTCAGCAGGATAATGCACGACCGCATGTTGCAGGTCCTGTACGGGCCTTTCTGGATACAGAAAATGTTCGACTGCTGCCCTGGCCAGCACATTCTCCAGACCTCTCACCAGCTGAAAACGTCTGGTCAATGGTTGCCGAGCAACTGGCTCGTCACAATACGCCAGTCACTACTCTTGATGAACTGAGGTATTGTGTTGAAGCTGCATGGGCAGCTGTACCTGTACACGCCATCCAAGTTCTGTTTGACTCAAGGCCCAGGCGTATCAAGGCCGTTAGTACCGCCAGAGGTGGTTGTTCTGGGTACTGATTTCTCAGGATATATGCACCCAAATTGCGTGAAAATGTAATCACATGTCAGTTTTAGTATAATATATTTGTCCAATGAATACCCGTTTATCATCTGCATTTCTTCTTAGTGTAGCAATTTTAATGGCGAGTAGTGTATTAGGGAACGCACTGCTGCCACAAGGATAGGGAACGCACGGCTGCCACAAGGACAGCTCAAGCTACACACTGGGTGAAATAACAGAAATCAATGTCGGACGTACGATGGACGTATCCGTTAGGACAGTACCGTGAAATATGGTATTAACGGACTGTGGGAGTGGACGAACGACGCGAGTGTCTTTGCTAGCAGCACGACACCGCCTGCAGCTCCTCTCCTGAGCTCATGACCATGTTGGTTGCACCCTTGATGAGTGGAGAACCGTGGCCTCGTCAGATGAGTCCCGATTTCAGCTGGTAAGAGCTGATGCTAGGGTTCGTGTGTGGTGCAGACTCCACGATCCCATGGATCCAAGTTGTCAACAAGGCACCGTGCAAATTGGTGGTGGCTGCATAGTGGTATGGTCTGTGTTTACATGGAATGGGCTTGGTCCTCTAGTCCAACTGAATCGATCATTGACTCAAACTGGTTATGTTCGGCTACATGGAGACCATTTGCAGGAACTCATGAACTCCATGTTCCCAAACAACCATGTCATGTCACCGGGCCAGAATTTTTCATGACTGGTTTGAGGAACATTCTGGACAATTGGAACGAATGATTTGTCAACCCAGATCGCCCGACCCGAATCCCATCTAACATTTATGGGCTATGATCGAGAGGTCAGTTCGTGCACAGAATCTGCACCGGCAACACTTTCGCAATTATGGACGGCTTTAAAGGCAGCACGGATCAAAATTTTTGCAGATAACTTCCAACGACTTGCTGAGTCCATGCCACGTCGATCTGCTGCACTACGCCGGGCGAATGGAGGTCTGACACGATATTAAAAGGTATCCCAGGACTTTTGTAGGTTCAGTCTATGAATGTTGGGCCATGCAATAGTCTCACGAAGTTTAGTGAAATAACGAGTAAACACTAATGAATCTGGCACTCTGCGATTTGATAATAGTCTACTTCTCAAGCAACAGCAGCTGTGCATATTACAGAACTCGCAGAGAAAATCCTTACCGTTGTACACAGCATTTGTAAATACTCGCGGCATGCATATTTACAGTTCAGTTACATAAATCACTAGCGAACGTGGCAACACGCAGCAGTTGCTAAATATGTATTAAACTCCATCCCGTCCCTCTCTCTGTCCTTCTCCTCCTCCTGTTCCTCTTTCTGGCTATCACCTCCTCCACCCTGTCTCTGTTCATTTCATCTTCCCCTCTCTCTCTATGTCCATTCCTCCCGAATGAGAGTCTTGCGTCTGAACTACCGAACTACCTCATTCGGTCGAAATTGGGAACGCCATGGGCGTATCGTAACTTGGAATACGATGTAATTCCACATGAAGATCCAACAATGATAAAAATTTATGTAAAACGGCTGCGGCATTTGTTGAATTTTGACAAAAAGTAAATGCGAAAACTAGTTTGTCAGCAAGGGTTGGTTGCTCGTCAAAAGAATCCAACTTATTTTAGGCATCGGTTAGTTCTCCTGTACGAAACGGGAGGTCTACCACTCCACATTTCAAACGAAACAGCAATCAAAGCACTGTGTGGATGTCGGAAATCCTGTACAATAAGGACGAAGACAATTTCGTTGCCTTACCTGTAAGAAAAAGCCAGAGCTCCCTGGGACTCTTCATACTGATGACCCCGCAAATTGTAAGGCAATAACTAGCGAGCATTAAGCAGAACTTTTGAACCAACCAGATGAAAAATATCTGAGAACTGGCCTGATTTGTAAAAGAAAAAAAAAAGAAAAAAAGCTACTCTATATTTCAGTATGAGAATGCACGACGCTACTAAGATATTTTAGCAAATGGAAAACTTAGGGAGTTGAGTGGGAATTGTTGCAGAATTTTCATTAATTATTAGTCTAAGGACCCTCTGACTTCCACCTATGCCAACATCTAAGGAAATGTACCAGTAGAAAACGTTTCGAGGTCAGTGTCGAAGCTATTGCAGCAGTTATTGGGTAGTTTTAGCCCTTCCAGAAACATGCTTTCAGGGTTTAATCTTCTCATTGGTATCATGTTGAAATCACCTAAAAAAAGACGGAATTGTCGTTACAGACGGATGACGGTTTCGAGTAGAAGAAAGACCGACAAGGAGATCGGTCTTGTCGTGACCATTCAAAGGAACCAGCACAGAATTCACCTTAATCGATTTAGGGAAGTTTTAGTCGGTATGAAGATTTGGAACCCCTTCCTCCCGAATGAGAGTCTAGCGTCTGAACTACCGAACTACCTCATTCGGTCGAAATTGGGAACGCCATGGGCGTATCGCAACTTGGAATACGGTGCAATTTCACATGAAGAACCAACAATGATAAAACTTGATGTAAAACGGTTGCGGCATTTGTTGAATTTTGACAAAAAGGAAATGCGAAAACTTGTTTGTCAGCAAGGATTGGTTGCTCGTCAAAAGAATCCAACTTATTCTAGGCATCGGTTAGTTCTCCTGTACGAAACGGGAGGTCTACCACTTCACATTTCAAACGAAACAGCAATCAAAGCACTGTGTGGATGTCGGAAATCCTGTACAATAAGGACGAAGACAATTTCGTTGCCTTGCCTGTAAGAAAGAGCCAGAGCTCCCTGGGACTCTTCTTACTGATGACCCCGCAAATTGTAAGGCTATAACTAGCGAGCATTAAGCAGAACTTCTGAACCAACCAGATGAAAAATATCTGAGAACTGGCCTGGTTTGTAAAAGAAAAAAAAAAAGAAAAAAAGCTACACTATATTTCAGTATGAGAATGCACGACGCTACTAAGATATTTTAGCAAATGGAAAACTTAGGGAGTTGAGTGGGAATTGTTGCAGAATTTTCATTAATTATTAGTCTAAGGACCCTCTGACTTCCACCTATGCCAACATCTAAGGAAATGTACCAGTAGAAAACGTTTCGAGGTCAGTGTCGAAGCTATTGCAGCAGTTATTGGGTAGTTTTAGCCCTTCCAGAAACATGCTTTCAGGGTTTAATCTTCTCATTGGTATCACGTTGAAATCACCTAAAAAAAGACTACTTTGAAAACAAGTGCATTTTTTTTTTTTACAGAAAACGAGCTTTTCACCGTCAGACTGAGAATGCTTCAAACTGTCATCGTAATACTGCACATTTATGTTTACCGGCTGCTAATCCTTAAGAATCAAACCTATTCCTGTTGTTAGCACCGCCACACCGCTGAAAATATGCATATACATTAAATGATTTCCATGAAACTTCTTTTTTTTAAACGGAAGTATGCGCTGATGCGTGTAGAAACGAAATACTTCGCTGATCTCACACGTGCCGCAGACGCTAGTCATTAAAGAGGAGAGGTGCACTTCAGCATCAGAAAAACGCGTTCGTAGCTTTAAAAACAGAGTAATACCATAACTATCCTTCTTGCCAATCAGTGTGGCAACAATTTATTGCAGACTAATTTCACAGAATGAATTGTGCCCCGAATTGATTAACACTTCATCGGCTGTATAATGCTTGTGTATTCTTTTGCACGACGTCTGCAATGAGTTTAGTGACTAAGAAAGGTAACTTCCGAGGCAAAGCAGAAAGTACGGAAGAAACCTGCTCGAATACGTAATCTCATTTATCAGCACTGCAGGTCTTCCTAGAGGCTCTGCTACTCGGGCACTACAGAAAAGTAGGAAGGCGCTTGTCTAGTATATCAGCGTAATTTGATAAAAGGGACGTAAAAATGGCCGAGCTTCAATTACTGAGTCCTATTTCCAGTCTAAACATAGTAATGAAATTAGAGGTTGTTTCAAAACAGAAGAGAACAGACCTTCTGCGGGCAAAGGAAAACGTTGAGTGAGTACATTTAAGCAGCACTTCGATCCTTACGTATATACATACCTTGACATTTGCCGTACATAGAAATTGATGTCAGTTGGAGTAGCGCTTGCTACTTAGATGTTAGAACGCTCGCTGTGAACGGTCAAGAGTCATCCGTCTGAAATCTCTGGCAGGACAAGTAGGTGGATAGTTACGATGCAGTACTTTGATGATCACTATCTTCCCCATCCTAACATAAAAAGTACGTAACTGTTCGTACAGATCCCGAAATGTTGCAGCAGAATTCTGCAACGTAAGAAGTAAAGCTTACCGCAACGACGTGCACTAAATGACTGTCAACTGACGATACTTCGTACGCCAGACGGTCGCTACTACTCTGAGACCGCATATCGAAAGAATGCGGTTTGGCAACCACGTAAACGTTGTATTGATATTGTATGACGGCTAATTAGCTTCTTCCTGTTTCTATGTGACGGCTGAGATACGGCTACCAGCCATTTCAGTATTGTCTCTATATTGCCTCGCTGTACCGGCTGTCTCATAAGATGGTGGCGGTCTCGACTTTAGTTATCGTCTCGGATGAAGAGTAAGTACCAAATCACTTGTGTAACTTAGATAACAAAGAAAAGCTGAAGTTCCTTGGCGCGGTATAGATATCAGTCCCGAAATGGCGAGAAAAGTGTCGAAAATCTTGCTTCCAGAAGAAGAAGAAATTTGTTTCATTCAGACGTCGACTTTTCTTCAGGTATTTGAACTTCAAGGAGTAGCTTATCGACTGTTTAAAAACCTTCTGTCATTAGAGAACATAGGTTCAAATGGCTCTGAGCACTATGGGACTTAACATCTGTGGTCATCAGTCCCCTAGAACTTAGAACTACTTAAACCTAACTAACCTAAGGACATCACACACATCCATGCCCGAGGCAGGATTCGAACCTGCGACCGTAGCGGTCACGCGGTTCCGGACTGAAGCGACTAGAACCGCACGGCCACACCGGCCGGCAGAGAATATAGGGTTCACTACGTAGCAGCGCGGCGTAGCCGTGCGGTCTCGGGCGCCTTGTCACGGTTAGCGCGGCTGCCCGTTTCGGAGGTTCGAATCCTCCATCGGGCCTGGGTGTGTGTGCTGTTCTTAGCTAAGTTAGTTTAAGTTAGATTAGGTAGGGTGTAAGCTTAGGGACCGATGACTTCAGTAGTTTGGTCCCATAGAACTTACCACGAATTCACTAAGTAAATGCCGGCCGGAGTGGCCATGCGGTTCTGGGCGCTACAGTCCGGAACCGAGCGACCGCTGCGGTCGCAGGTTCGAATCCCGCCTCGGGCATGGATGTGTGTGACGTCCTTAGGTTAGTTAGGTTTAATTAGTTCTAAGTTCTAGGCGACTGATGACCTCAGAAGTTAAGTCGCATAGTGCTCAGAGCCATCACTAAGTAAATTATATTTATTCCTGCTGTTCGGTTATCATCAACTTATTTCTCTGCGAATACGGTTCAGTCAGTCACTGTCCCCATCAAATGTACGATATGGCTGGTTCCGTGACGAACTTTCACTATTCACTCATGAACCATTTTCCGAAACAAATATCGAAATTTTAACGCTTGTGTACGAAAATTTCGGTTGCCCACTTCCAAAACAATTTTGAAGATAATCATTTATTTGATTTGTGAAATCTGACAAACACTTCATTTTTATTGTATCTAACATTTGGCGCTACTGTCACCTCAGTACCGTAGCCACAGCATGGAACTATGTATATATTATTAATGGACTCGCCACTATCGGTACCTAGGTACTGTCGCTGCACTGAGAACCTCCCTGTCCTATTTCTAATTGCTATGAGACCATGTTCCCAGAGAATTAAGACGTTTACTATGTGTTTTTCAAGGATCTCGACTCATGACACAGTAGAATATTTAGTCTTAAAAATGCTTATTATTGAACCTTTTAATACTTCTTACCATAGTATCAGTTATCAGACATAAATGACCGATAAATCGGCACTAAAGTAATTTTCTCTCTCATTAATTTGTCCCGTGAGAACAGTTCACTAGTTGTGTCAATTTTCTTTCCTTTCTTGTAACTGTATCTGCGATTTATGAGAGGACAGAACTAGAACGGCAGTCAGTGAAATGAGGACGACATAGAAGCACAACTGCGCTCTGTGGAAAGTCCCGTGCGAGATAGCCCATTGGTTTATCACTTCTTCACGAGGATGATGATTTACCTCTTCAGGGAACAGAAGCTTCATTTGATTGTTTCTAATAACTTTTGAAATTTTTATACGAATTACACGCATTAAAAATCGAACCTCTAATTACCAGACTCCGCTTAAAATTGTTTCCAGCGCGGGTGAAAAATTAAGAAGGAAGAGGACTAACGAAGAAAATAAAATACAAGTACAGACAAATATCGCTGAAATAAGCAAAGAGAAAATCGTTAACACTCTGGATTCGGTTTGTGAAGGACTCGAGTTAAAATCACCGTCTAGCTGCCCAGGTTTATTTTGTTCGTGGTTTCACTGTATCGCACAAAGCAAACGCCTTGAGGAAAGGAAGTATGGTGCTCGATGCCTAATAATCCCGCTGACGTTAAACCATAGCATCCTTTTCACCATAACTAGTGAGCAGTGATGTATTAAGGTTGTGCCACTCAGATAAGACAATCTTTACGTCGTTTCCGGGCCGGACGTTGTATTACGGACTGATAATTATTAGCCGTCAACTGCAGCAGCGAGCCAAACTAGAGACCGCTTCATTTGTGCATCTCTGATGTCAGATCATTTCTTTTGAGAAACACAAACCAGTACGTTGTACTGGACGCAGAATATTAAACAGAAACGAAAATATTATTGTGTGTACCTCAAGGGAGCATTATAGGACCTCTAATATTCTCAATATGCACAAAACTTTCTTCAAACAGAGTCAGCAGTACTCTCCGATTTTTCGCTGACGATGTTATTGTTTACACCATAGTATCATCATTTTCGTAAGTAAATGCTGATCGACTTTATATTTCCAATCGATGTACTGAATGGCCGCTCTTTTTAATTGCCATATATGTGGTATAATGCCCAAATGCAAGAGGAAACGTCGACTGTAACCAATTATAACATTAGTTGTAAACTTGTGCAGCCCATTATATCGCGTGAATAACTTGAGATGATGCTACAAAGTGATATTAAATTGAGTGGACAAGTGAGAACAGTACTAACAAAGCTAAAGGAAGACATATTTGTTAAGAGGGTAATAGAAGACTGCAGTGTGCTTGTTAAGGATGCCACGTACAACACGAAAACAGGAAATTTATGGCCGGCCGGAGTGGCCGAGCGGTTTTAGACGCTACAGTCTGGAACCGCGCGACCGCTACGGTCGCAGGTTCGAATCCTGCCTCGGGCATGGATGTGTGTGATGCCCTTAGGTTAGTTAGGTTTAATTAGGGTATTTATGAAGTTGAATTGACGGCAGATGTTGAAGGAACCAGAGATCGATATACTTGTTGAGACAGTATATAATAGACGCTCAGAGAACTTAAATGGGAATTGTTGGAAGAAAAGGGATGGTATTCATGAATCACCGTAATAGGTAAATTGAAACAACAATTCCGCTGTCTGCATTGTCTTTCATGAAACATTAGAAACACGAAGAGGAAGAAATTATGTTATGCGGACATGGCTCGGGAAACGCTTTATTTGCTGCAGCTAACTGTCTTATGCTGACATTATGATTGTCGTCAATTGCACGAAAAAGTTCCTCCTCCACATCAGGTGTCCTCGTCCTCCGACCCCCCCCCCCCCCCCCCCCACCCCCACCCCGTCGCAAGTGCTGGCCTTAAACTTCTCTTTCTGCCAAAATTGACTATCAGTTGCTTCAAACGTCCTCCTGTAGGGGCACTGTCATTCTAAAAATCTCTCCCGATACAAACGTTGAGCTTCACGGTCATTATCATCTGCTAATCCGTACAGCAAATGAGGATCTGCCAACTCAGCATTTGAATGTACTTCCACTGAACTCTGTGGAAACCAAGTCAAGATGAACGCTGAAGAGTTGGCGTTAGGTGCATGCACAGTCCACGATGAACTCTAAACAGTTGATGCTACGTGCTTGATGCTAGTAGGGCAATAGAATGAGCTATATGCCTACATTTCTTTCGTTAAATTGTAATAAAAACACTGGCGGTGAAACTAAGAATTACAACTTACTACGTATTCTGACCGAACGTAACCAAGACGTTACATTTCATATAAGAATATTTATCATGTAATGATGTTTCTGTGTGTTTACCATGATTAATGTGATTATGAAGATAAGTAGAAAATGAGCCCTAACTTGGAAACAAAGCATTTCCGGGTCCACGTCCATAAAACACATTTTATTCCTCTACAAGGGAGGAATGTTTCGTGAAAATTTGGCCATATTAATTTTTATTACACCTCGTATGTAAATTAACATACTGGTCTAGTATTCTGGAGGAACTGCTTCCACATCTTAGTCTGCTCATCCAGATTTAGGTTTCTCAGTAATCACTTCTGACGTATACCTGCACTCTTCGGACAGTAGAAAACCATCCATGTGCTACTGAGATAGTCGTCCCTCTCCAATGACCATGGTAGCAACGAAATGTTTAACCTTTCATCGTTTTCACTTACAGAGGATAGCTCTGAGCACTATGGGACTTAACATCGGAGGACATCAGTCCCCTAGAACTTAGAACTACTTAAACCTAACTAACCTAAGGACATCACACACATCCATGCCCGAGGCAGGATTCGAACCTGCGACCGTAGCAGTCACGCGGTTCCGGACTGAAGCGCCTAGAACCGCTCGGCCACCGCGGCCGGCTCACTTAGAGAGTATTTCCTTTTTGTTGTTGTTGTCTTCAGTCCAGAGACTGGTTTGATGCAGCTCTCCATGTTACTCTATCCAGTATTTCCTTACTACTAGTAAATTAACAGTTCCTTAGCAAGCGATAACAACTGTGTTTATATAAAACATAGTTACTTCGTATCAGGGAGTTCTGATAAAATATTACATCAAATGTGCGTATACAACGCTAAATTAAAAGGCTGCAACCGTACAGAAAACTCTCTGCATCGACAGTTTCAATTATTTTATCAGTTAGTAGTAATTTTACTAGAAAGAAAGAACATTTTTATGTTATTAATCAGTTTCTATTCATTCTCCATCTGTTTTCGGCTTTTTAGGCAATCCTCAGGTAACCACTGATTGCCAGAAAATGTGTCATGCAGCCTGCTAGTACGTTTCAATCCTTTATCATTCCTTTGTTTAATGTACTATGAAGAGTTGCAGCAAATGAGCTCTAACATTGAAGTAAACTGTTTCCACACCCTTGTCCAAATAACATATTTTTTTCTTCTATGTGTTGTGGGAGTCCGACTATAAATTTTTATTACACCCTGTATACAAAATATAAACGAAGTTATCGCAAGATGTTATTGATAACTAAATCACTGAGTAATTCTCTAATGTCAGATGATTGGGACATCACGTTACATCTCATAAATTGCAGGATCCCCACATCAGATTCACCAGATTTAGACGTTTCACGGGAACAGTACAAACAACAGTGGATGACAGAGCAAGAAAAGATGGTTGCTGCAGCTATGCAGGGTAACTGCAGTACGATTAATTGGATTCCAATATCTGCCCAAGTGAAACAAATAGAGTTGACGGATACATACTGCAATCCGTAGCGTGTTATTCGCCGCTTGACCACATAATGAATAAAGTCTCATGGGAAGAGCTGGGAGTCCAGAGCATTACTCATGTAATAACGAAATACAGCAACAGCTGGTTGCAACACTCGTAGCACGTGCCTAAATCTATGCCATCCAACAAGCATGGTAGTATAAAGTAGGTCGACGAAGACAAGGGACGCCCGTGGAAAAGATGGAAAATCCCACAACGAGCCGGAACAGGACTAAAGGCCTAAGCTCTGATGCTGCCTCTGCTGATAAAATTGTTAAAATTTTACAAAATGGTTCAAAAATGGTTCAAATGGCTCTGCGCACTGTGGGACTTGACATCTGAGTTCATCAGTCCCCTAGAATTTAGAACTACTTAAACCTAACCAACCCAAGGACATCACACACATCCATGCCCGAGGCAGGATTCGAACCTGCGACCGTAGCGGTCGCTTGGTTCCACACTGAATCGCCTAGGACCGCTCGGCCACAGCGGCCGGCCGAAATTTTATAAATACAGTTGATTTATAGGTTGTAATTGTCTACTTAGATCTAATTTAAGAGAGGAGGAAATGGAAAATCTGCTTGTTCATTTAAAACAAAGCTAGCATTATGCGTCATGTCGTTGCTGATTTCTAATAAATTAAGTACTGCTATCTTTATACTTTTCTTAGCCATATGAGAAGAGTCAAGCTGCAAGTTTCGTAGCCGGTTTTTCATTAGAACAAGCATAAGGAAAACAGAATCAATTTGTTCAGCTTCCAGCTTCTCTTATCTTCAGAGAGCCGTATCACCAGAGCTGTGCCTGACTGACGCACGCATAATTTTCAACAGAGCCTGCAAGGGTCCTAAATAACACTTTGTGCTAAATGTCTGACTGTATTTTTATAGTTGAAGAATATCCTAGACATGGCATTTCTATTCTAAAACGTATGTTTTATATGAATTTTTTTCTTTTTGTTGCAAAAGTCTCTGAAATTTTTGTCACTATATGGTAGAGTACACCATATGGTAGATTACACCATTTTTTATCACTAATGATTAACTAACGTGGGCCAGTATAGAGACAGGATATAATTTACATCTTTAATTTCTATGTAGAGTGGTATCAGTCTATACAGAGTTGTAGTCATTGCTGAAAGCGATGTGTTTGATTGTTCACAATTCTGTGGAAACGCTGAACTGTGCAATGGCACACATATGAGGCAATGAAACATAGAGGTGAGAACTGCATGGTAATTTACAGAAGATCCAACTTATCACTCACATGTCGCTCACAGAATGCTTGACATAACACGGAAAAAGCTCGTAATTCCGTCAAACTAACATTCAACAACGTTACTATAAAACAGCATAGTTGCCGAATGGGTGGACCTCAGCGCTTGATTTCGGTTTCGAACGAACCGAAGTGTTCTTAAACTAGAAGATATAAGCGACGAAATGATTCAGATTCCGCTACCGCTGACACAATTATAATAAGGAAAAAATTATAGAAATGACTAAATGACTGGAAGACAAATAGTAAAGAGAAAGATCTGTTTATTGATACGTCTATTTCGATATTATAAGTTTCCTATATTTCCACTCTAAAATTATAAAATGATGGAAAGATAGGGAACTTGTAATGTTTAATTGGACGCAGCCATAAACAGATCTTTCTGTTTACTGCTTTTCATATGTTCATTTAGCCCTTTTATGTACTCTTTTCCTTACTACTTTTGTGTCATTGATAGTGGGATAGTGAAATCTGAAGTATTTCGTCGCTTTCGACTTCTAGTTTAACAAGACAGTCAATTGTATCGTTAAATTGTATATTATAGATGTTATTACCCACAAGAAGATTACTATTTTTGCTCTCCTACGCCGTTCTCCACTTCTTGGACTATACTGATGGATAATAGTTTGGGAAGATATCTATACACATCGTATTTACGTACGTCGATGTGACTATTATTCCAATAATTTTTCTATATGTGATTAAATCTTCACAGTATTTCCTAACCAAATATTTAATTAGAACATTTAAATCACGTGTTCCCCAGTCTTACAAATTAGAATTTTTTTTAATTTCCTGTTATTGCGAAGACCTGAGGAAATACTACGACTGAACTACATTCGAATTATCGTTGTAATAATATAGTTTATAGCCTTTTCGAGCATTATTGCAACAATTATTCGCATTCAGTTCAGTTGTAGCATTTCTTCAGCTT
This sequence comes from Schistocerca americana, assembly GCF_021461395.2. Classification (NCBI taxonomy): domain Eukaryota; kingdom Metazoa; phylum Arthropoda; class Insecta; order Orthoptera; family Acrididae; genus Schistocerca; species Schistocerca americana. Next base: position 557,226,095 of record NC_060130.1, on the reverse strand, counting down.
ACCGTAATACTGGAAATAAAAGATTCTTATTTTTACGACTGGAAAACATATGGTTTACATGTCCTAATTATAATATTGTCGAGGGATCATAGCGAAAATTCAAAGATGTATAGAAATATAATTTACTAACCTCTAAAAGTTGAATATTCGTCCCCACACCGATAAAAATACGACGTATATAAATATCTTTCCACATTATTATCTGAATGTAACACATGCACCATAGTGAAATTCAAACATGTATAGAAAAATTATTTATTAACCTCTAAATGTTGAATATTCCTCCCCACACCGAAAAACTACGACGTATATAAATATCTTTCTACAGTATTGTCTGAATATAACACATGCACCCAACAGAAAGGTCGTAAAATAATTTTGTTTATCTTTCGGCGCCGCAGCTGTGTTGGCCTCAGGCATGAAATATTTGATTTATTTTGTGCAGATGGTGTTTGACAGCTTTCATAGATCAGGAACTGACTGCATCATGCAATACACTGCAGTACTCATTTTTTATTTCGACTGTCGATTTTGGTCCCATTCTGACCAAATACTCGTATCGATATCGGTGTGCGGACGTATATTCAACTTTTAGAGATTAATAAGGAGTTTTTCTGTACGTGTTTGAATCTTGACAGTGGTTTCTGTCCCAGTATTATAATTAGGATATTTAAACCAAGTGTTAACCTTTCGCAAAAATTAGAATCTTTAATTTCCTGTTATTATGGTGAACCGAAGAAGTGCTGCGATTGAACTGCATCCCAATAATCGTTGGAATAATAGTCACTAGGGATATAAAATATATTATTACAACGATAATTCAGATGTAGATCAATCGTAGCATTTCTTCAGCCCATTGTAATAAAAGGAAATAAACGATTCCAATTTCCTAGATTGTGGAACACACGGTTTAAATGTCCTAATTAAATTTTGAGTTAGGGACTATTCTGAAGATTGAAACATATGTGGAAAAATTTGTCTGTTAACCTCTAAAAGTCGAACATACTTCCCCACATCGACACAAATACTATATGTATAGATATTTCCCACATTATTATCTGACAATATATCCCTAGAAACGGAGGAATGGCGTTGGAGAGCAAAAACATTAATCTTTTTGTGGGCAGTTCTTGAAATGTTTCCATTAGATATAACATTTGATATAATAAACAAGCACTCTGCAGTGCAATGCAAAACCTAAATGGAACATTCCGAGAATGATCAGTTACTGTAATTCAGGAGTGCGTGGTTGAAAACCTCTTGTATGCCACGAGGATGGTCAGAATGTGACCGAACTCAACAGTCACAATAAAAAAATATCTGATTCACTTCGGCTCTTAAAAATAAAAAAGTCGTTTTCGGCGGCAGGAGTGAAATCAATCAAATATTCCCGGCATAAAAAACTGTACTCTTTTATTTTGTAGAAGGTTGTATTGAAACTATTAATAGTTCACTGGTCTTAGAGGACTATCGTAAGTCTTACTATCGTCATGAATAAATTGTATTTAAGTAGCTGTTAATATGAAGTTTGTGCGTGTTGAAGGTTTGTCTGTATATGAGATATGCAAGGTTCTTTTATGGTCTTGATTGGACCGTCGATATAAGTGATTTTGTTGTTGCTACAAAAATAATGTCGTGTTCATTAACTGCTTCTCTATAAACTGTAATAGTGTAAGCTGGCGAATACTTGAGCGGTTGTCGATCAAATAAACCAATAAGTGGATAAGCAGTGGTAGCGAGTAATGGTGATATCTGTTTGCGTTCTGGAACACATTTTGTATATCAGTACAGTGGACAGAACGAATTTCAAAACATCAACGATGTGTAATGTAACCCTTGTTAGTTCGCACATGATATCCAAAATGTCATCAGTTCAGCTGTTAAGGTGGAGTCTCAGCGCAACTTTTGAAATATAATCGGTTCCATATAATCTTATGACCTTACCATACACAACGGGACAAAGTCAAATATAGAAGTTTTTTTGATATTTCTAAACAACCCGAGCTCATTCTTTATCCCAAAGACAGAAAATGCAACAGATTCGGAGGTAATTTAAGGTATGCCCGGCTCCTTTTTTTTTTTCTTTTTCTTCATTCTACGTATTAGTGATAGGATAAACTGTAAAAGTTCTATCCTCAGATACCTTGTAAGTAACAGCGCAAGTTTCCAGTATGATCTGCGCTACGTCTCGAGCAGGCTTAGTAAATGGCAGCTGGGTTTGTGCACACTTCACTAAACGTAAAACCGTATTACTTTTTGACTGCAATATTGATCCACAGAGCAAACCGTTGCATTGTACCTCAGTGTGAGAATGTGTAGGGATAACAGAGCGAATGAACAACGCAAGCGGTAGACTTCCATCCTTTAGTACGATATGGCAAAACTGCAACTCTTTCACGATACAGGCAGTTTGCAGGACACTTACCGCTAACTATACCAACGCAGTTTTCATAATGCGCATTACTAAGGGAAGGGAGAGGAGTAGGGAGGGGGGGGGGGGAGAGGGGGTACTTTGTGTCCAACCTAAAAAAATGAAAAAAAGAACAAAATTTGTTATTTATTGTTGAGTTACAATGACAAGATATTTTAAAACGATATACTCATGTGTATGTAGTATCCAGCATCTGAAAATATCTTTTAGCCCACTCCTAGCAATACCAATGCACTTTCAAAGCGCGTGCTGCTAGCGTTGGGGGGCGGAGGGGGGGAGGGGTACCTTATGCCCACCATAACACAAATGAATAAATAAAATTAGTAAATTCCGTTAATTGTTGTTGACTTCTACTACAACATAGATTTTAAGGAGATACTAATGTGTAAGTAAGGTCCTGCATTTGAAAGAATATAAAATTCATTGGGGAAGTGATGTCTACTCCTAAGACTTAACTTATAGGATTAAATCTGGCTGAAGAATTTAAAGCGTTAATGAAATCTGGTAGGTGAATTAATTGAAAACGATAAATATTTTTTCAAAATTTTAAAATGAAAGTTAACTAACTAGATTACAATATTTTCAAAATGTGGGCACTAAGTAGCCCCCGCTTCGGTACTGCGAGGATTATTCAATTGTCAAGAAATATTTTAAGAGTAAGTGTTATCAGGATAGATTACCATAAAATGGAGTATCCTTAGAAAAGGACAGGACTATGGTCTCAGTAGGATAACCTGAAGTATCACTTGTTTCCAGTGAAAAATCCAAGAAAATCATGTGACACCGTGCACCCTGCCTCCACGGAGATAGATAAGAAGAAAGACTTCACTAGCTATAGAATCTACAGTTGAATGTTGCAGACTGTTTTCCCATACTGGACTGGTGAATAGAGAGGAAAGGATACTTGAAATTATGGCACAATAAAAATATGTAGAGCAAACAAATACAGAAATAAGTTGTAGCAAATTAATACGAGCTTGAAAAAAAGTACGGCACCACAGCATTGTACTGTACGGACATTTAAACTGACTGTCTTAAACTGCGCTCTTAAGTGAATTACATCACTTTGCGATCGACTATCATTTGTTGTATTCCCCTATATGGTACAAAGGCTTTTGCAACTATCTTGAGCTCAGTTTAAATTGAGGCATACCGTATCCATTATTGGAGGATAATATCTTTGATTAGCAGCACAGAGACTGAGAAGTCTCTATGCAAGACGCGCAGCAAACTGAGATGTGATAACGAACACAAAGCCGTTGCGTTACGTACATACTCTCTTGCTTGTAAAGGACATATTTTTAATTTAAACGTTATATTTTTCTCTCTGAAAGTACAGAAACTCACGAATGTTTTGCTATTTTCCCTACCTTAGTATTCAGCACGTCATTAGTGAAACGAACGTGAGATGTCCAAATGATGCTCTCTTTTTTAATTTTTTTAAAGAGAATATAAACTTAGTCTCCCCAGTTCCGTTTTTGCAGAATTCGCACCCGATGTCCGAATTTGAAGAATTTTGTGTGAAACACTGACATCACCTTTCTAAGCACTCAAGATACTGTTTCTTGTAGAACACTACAGATTTTGTGATACTAAATGTTTTTCATCGTGAAAATATTCCACTTGAGATATTTTTTATGGGTCCTGAAGCATCTGAAAATTTGGGAAATGTAGTAAACCAATAGCTAATGAACTGTAAGCAGTCAGACATAATTATCAAACTGAAACTGTTTGTTATAATGTTCGATAGTAATTCTTTTGCCATTCTACCGCGGATACTGCGACTAACGCCTTACTCTTGTTATGGCGATGTACGCAAACAAAACAATACACGTGTCTACAGACCACGTGTGCTCAAGCGTACACGCACACGAGAGACTTTCATAACATGCTGAAAATATGTCACTAGTCTCGTGCTGTTTAAATCTTTATTTCTTAGACGCAAGTTTCAATTACTTAGTAAATTTCGTCTCGCAAGAACAATTCGTGTTGTCAGATTGTTCACTCAGTATGGTATTAACCCTGCGACAATCGTAATAGCATTCAACTATTAGGAGGATTTTACATTGTATACGAGAAACTAATATTACTTTTCGCTGCATCCGAAAAGCATGTTTGTAATAAGAGTTATGATGAATGACTGACACATCGTGTGGATTATGCTCAGAGATACATGAAAACAGATACCATTTCTAACTATAACTTATGTTATATGCAGAAATAATCTTGAAATATTTTTCTGAGAGAAAATATACCAGTATCAACGTATAGAAAATTAGAAAGTAAAGAGTATGCATCCATGTGTATGCAGATAATTTTTACACTAATAATGGCTGGTTTATGGCAGACAAATTGGCAAGTAATAAATTGTACACTGTTTGAATAGTAAATTGAAACTGCATCTATGCGTTATATGCTATGTCTAACGTGCTTCAAAAGAATTTAAGTTGTCAGCACTTACCTCAGTGTTCGCGAATTTGTAGCGGTTGACTGGTATACTATGAAACGAAAATTTCATAATGATTTCACGTCCTCGTGAGTCAGTGATCCTGAGTTTTCAAACCCTGTCTCCACTGTACGCAAATGCAGCGCGTGTTATTGACATATTCTCCTTGCGCGGCATCAAGACCCGACTATGACGTCAGCGATGACGTCACCTTCAAATGTCCGCAGAGCGCGTTTCGATGCGCGGCGCTAATCGACCTCCGCATCGAGGTCTAGCCAGCGGCAGCGACGCCCGTGCCGTGAATTTCTTCGTAGGTTTTCTAAATCGCTTTACCACAGTGTTAGACAGTTATAAAAATAAATTATTTTTACGTATTCGGTGTATTTTTTTATTGTTTTGTCGTCAAATTGCACTGTGATATTTGTGTTACATAGAAGCCTTTGCAGTCGATAGTTGCTCTCGGCACAGCACAGAGGTTGCGTCGATACTCTCGCACCCCCGTCTGGCACATTATCAATACCAGCGCTGGATATATTGTGTGAAAGAGATTTTCCGTTTTACGCTCAGTGCTACGCGAAACCATGTAAGTTTACACACTCTACGATAGCTTGCAACTCTCTTTCATATATACGCTTTCATGTTGTCATATTTATCTTATTTTTAAGTCAGTAAAGAGTAATAATGTAAGTATAAATGTTTTTTCGTAGTGATATGTTGTGGCAATACTTGGCTTTTAAGCATGTTGTTATAACTAGAGGTGATATGGTTCGCATATTAAGTAACCTGCAAAGGCCCTCAGTACTTCCAGGACAATAAAATACGGCAGAAAGCTTCTTTTAATCTTTTTTTAATCGCTCAAATATGTTTTAAGTTCTATTATTACAAACTATTTTGACAAACTTCCGAATGCATGAATCTGATGCCGTATTGTTTCTTAATAGCGACTGGAGCAAGTAAACGAATATTCTTGAGTTTATTCTTTGTAGTTAAACTGACATATTTTGGAAAACATGTGCTTATAATGGAGTAAAATAAATAACGATCTTACATCATTACGTGACAGTATGTTTTCGTAATTACACTTAACGCTTTTGTTTAAAAGTCACACTGGTGAACTGCAGAATTTTATATCACTAACAAAAATAAAATCTAGCGTCAGTTTTATTCTCATCTAGTTGTATAGAAACATCACTTATCGAATGTTTTGGCAACTAACTGCTTATTATTAATTGTAGCTCTATTTGACCTTGTGCATGACGATTCTGTTGAGGGTAGTGGCATTTCCTGACGATGAATAATAGAACAGTCGTCCGACTAACATATTCCGCTCAATAATCCTGCAGCATTGTTCAATGCGCCGATTTCGCTTATCACCAAAAGAAAATGTTTACAGCTTGTGACATTAAATTATAGTATCAGAACAGGCAAAAGTAGACCTCTGGTATTCGCAGTTGCAGTTTATCAAGTGTGGCTTATCGATTGTCGGACATTACACTCCCCGTCACGACGCAGAACCCCGTTATTTTGCAGTCTACCCACGTGAAAGAAAGAGCTTAATATCTTGCTTTGTTGCTGATTAGCTTCTTTCTACAATGTGACGGATCTGTGAGTAAACTGTTCATTCTGCGCCACGCGGCGTACGTTAGGCGAAACGAAGCTCCAGAGGTTAATGAACTGCTGGAGGACGCGAGAATTTTGTGAATGAGCAAAAACCGAATCCAAAAATAGCCTGTCCCGGATTCAGCTTCAAGGCATTTTGCACGGCAGCACTGCATCACTCGTTGTAGTCGGAATGTTCTGTTCCTCTCTGTTTCTACCGGTGGTCTTTGGCGAATACAGAATTATACCGGTTCGTCATGTATGTAGGCGAATCTGGATAAATGGTTGTGACAAAACAAAGAGCCGTTACAAGGGGAACGACGTCATCAGAGTTTATTCTTGTCCATGATTAATGTGTACGGTCCTTTGAAATACCGAGGCATCCATCGAGGTTTTTGTGCGAAAAGAAAAAGTTTACTTCTATGTTCGAAGGTATACTACGACCCATACTATGGAAACTCACAGCTGGTTACTTCTTTCTGCGTGCATAATGGACTACGCAACCTGCACACCTGTACGTTACGTAGCACTGACTCACCGGCTGACGTGTGTCTCACACATTTGCGTTGGTACTATCCGCACTCGCTGAAACAGTAGTGTTCGCGCTCTCCTAAATTATCTCTCCAAAGAACGTAGTTTTACACAATTGTGTAGTTAATAGTTTCCTACGAAAATTTCATACCTGATTTAAATCTAGGTTTGCGAGCAGTTGTAGAGATAAGGTTGAAAAAGAAGTTACAGAAATATTGACTCTTAAGTGCTTGGAGTCAAATGATCAGTGTACTGCTGGGTCAACAGAGGCAGTTGGACTTGATTTTACCTAAAAGGAGAGAGAAGCACTTAAAATCGTATTGTATTTTCCCTCATCACTGAAAAAAGGAGAGTACTTGAGCTTAGTCTAGTAACCGTCTAAATGAGTGCGTAGAGCGAAAAAAAAGGCAACCACCCGAATGCTGATAAGCACCACAGCGACCGCTGAGAGGAACCTAGTTATTTCGTGATTTTATAAATTTAAGACGAGCATAATAGTTCAGACTCTCAGTCTGCTATGTAAATCGCGACGGAGCGAGATATATTGCTCCGGTAATTTTGAGAGCATGCGGTCACGAGGAATAAATTGTCGGTGTTATCATGTCAGCGTTGAACAGATAGGGGGGCGAACGTACTTTTGGAGAATATCATTGAATTGGTTATTATGGTGGGGAAGAACCGTTTTTGGAGGGTGAACCCTGCTCTTTCCAAACCGATAATAATGCGTATTGTTACAATTTCGTGAATTTTAGAGGTCTTTCAGCATCATTTACAAGTGTGTGCCTTTTCGCGTTTGACTCAAACAACGCTCAACCCTATGTTACATACAAAATTCAAATACCGTTGTAACTTTACTGTGAAGAAACTTAAAGAACGACAAAGAATGCTGGCCTAGGGAGCTATAAGGTATTATGCTAGGAGCACAACACGATACGACCGATATCCGGAGATTCTTCGTGGCATTTTTCGAAGAACAGATTGCCTAGTGAGTACGGTGGGTGAGGGGGACATTCAAAACGCAGATCGTCAATAAATTCAGTTGTACGGGGGCGGTATTGGAAATTGTGTTTTGAGAACACCTGCGTTTCTTTTATTTAACTACTGGCCGAAAACCGTTTTTAGTAGACTTAAATGTAATGAAATGGTAACAGCATTCACTACCGATGCTTAGAACTTAACCAACTTAACCATCTTCGCTCTTTTTCTTGGGCGGGGTTCAAAGACGGGGTCACAGTGAAGTCTTTAAGAAAACAAAGCTTTTTCCGAAAAACGAGTTATAACTGAAGACAATTGTGCCCGAAAATATTTTATCTTTAGTGGAGAAGACGAATGCCATTCCTTGTTTGTTCGCTGGTTGTCACGGATGTAGCAGCTAAGAGGGCACTGGCACAAATTGACCATGGTCGTACTATTGACTCAGAACACGTTCAGAGCCGAGGAAGGATTTACAGGAGCTAACCACTAGTTAGGACGTAACTTTTCCGGCTAGGATTTTTACTCTTAACTACGGAAGGTGAATATTGCTTTACTACATATTACTGTGACGTAACCTCACGTGTAATAGACTATGTTTGAATTGCATTGTGTTAATACTTTAGTAGCCACGCTTATGAAAAGAAAGAAGAATATGCAAATATTGAGAACAAATATTGGACCTGCTATGAATTTTATGTAATAAACAAAATATAAAATGTCTAACTTCCCTAGAATGATGTGAATACACTGAAACCAGTAAAGGGTAGACAATCAATCTGATAACCTAAATAGTAACTGGTTGCTGTAAATCCTTTATCAGTAACATACGACGAAGACACTGTCTTCTTTAATCAATTATGGAAAAGAAACTGCCAGAGCTATGATCGAACAAGGAAGAAATTGGATGTAACAGAAATGAATGGCAGGTAAGTCGGAAAACAAGCTCCGAAAATGATGTTTTACAGTAGTACTTGGGAGAAACCCTGCTATACAACATATGCTTCATTCGTGTTAGGGTATAAAGGTAAGTTGTAATAGTCAAGTTTAGAGGAAAATACGAAAGTTGAGCCAATGGTAAAATGTTCATCATGTATAAGTTTTTTCCTCAGCTGTATTCAATGCGCGCTGGCCTGCTGCGACTCTGAGCATAGACAACTGACAAGGGGAGACCACGACGTTGGGATCACAGATTTGCTTCAAACTTTCTACACTTTTAGAAGGCCGTTAAAACAACATAATGTGCAAGTAGTGATGTGCAATACCCTGACAGTTTCCAAAAAATCGGAAGAGAAGTTTTACGCGTCTATAATGAGATTTATATATCTGGGCGTAGGTGCCGCACGTTACAGTTCGTGGAGGTCAGCTGAGTAACGTTCAAGTTTCGTAAGACGAACGTGTGTGAGGTGACGGTTCGACTCCCGTCCAAAATTGATTATTAATACTTTTTTCATTCCAACGTCGTTGCCTCCCCTAGTGATTGACGTTGCGCAGTTGTTGACACATGACTCACAGAAGAACTAACGGAGTTCAAATTTCTCTCTGGCTATCCACCTGTAGGTTTCCATTGTTTCCTTATATCGATTAAGACTTACTCCGGATTGTTTTTTTGAAAAATTCATTCAAAAAATGTTCAAATGTGTGTGAAATCTTATGGGACTTAACTGCTAAGGTCATCAGTCCCTAAGCTTACACACTACTTAACCTAAATTATCCTAAGGACAAACACACACACCCATGCCCGAGGAAGGACTCGAACCTCCGGCGGGACCAAAAAATACATTCATTCTTTTCCAATACAAGCTTGTGTTCCTCGTCGTCAGAGACTAATATTTTTTGCTTCCGTTTCATGCAGTCTGTTTTGACAGTATTACATACTGTTTGCTTCATGTACTGCAATATTCTCTGGACTTACAAGTCAAAGTGGCTAGCTCGTCGTAATGTATCCATAAATTCATATCACCATACCGAATCTTCATTCCTGTGTGAATGTTAGTAAGTTACACACCTTGCCCACCAGTAAAATAAAACATTTTTATGACAAATTTAAGACTTTGATCGTACTCATCTTCACTTAGTGATAAGGAGTCTTCAGTGCATTTTACTGGAGACATCTGGCGATATAGTAATATAATTCGAAATCATTAATTGCATCTGTTCAATAAAGTTAGAACGAAAATTTGAATCATAGCTGAGTGTCACATAATTTTCATTTGTAATCTCCAGTCAAAACCGACATTCTGTATTGCGTCAGTATCTTGCACAGGTTATGCCAGAGGCAATTTACAGTACAACACATTTTGTTGCGTTTTAATAATAAAAACTATTACAGTTTCCTGGTGCTTTGAGAAAATTGGTTGGAGCAGTTTGTAGTGGAATGTGATTTGAGCAACAGCCATCTTGGGTGGAGACATAGAGATATTCCTTATCGAATATATGTTTTCGCAATCGACACAGCATGCACTGTGATTCTGATTAACTAACGGACGGGAAGATCATGGAGATGGCTGAATACTGTGAGAGTGACAAAAACACAAAAGCAGACTAGTGACGCGATTGTTGTCACCTAACTCGAGGCTATGTCCTTACTTCAGATTTACTTACTCGTTTGTCTCATGCTCTGACCGCACCACTTAGGAAACGTAGGCGCCGGATGTGTTAATTGTTGTTTGTTTCGTGTAGGTGACTATGATGAGTGCAGTTTTAGTGTAGTGTTGATTTAATGTTGTTGTTGTTAGTGGTGATTATTATTATGAAATGAATTTCATGTCGCAGCCTTTGCTCCGCTTGCTGGCTAAATACTGGATATGAAACTTTTGTCTCCACTAGGATTTAAGCCGGCTATTTCTGAGTCGAGTGCCACGAGACAAGCGCGTGACCCCAGCAACAGAACCGTAACTTCAGAGTGCTCACGATGTGCGCCAGATTTTCAGATTGAATATGTATGGATGTATTTGACAAAAACGTTTCCAAGATTTATGTTGCCTGTCACTGAGTCTCCGACAGAAGAAGTAAATATTAGTGAACGAGAAGAGTTTAATCCCTTGCCAGTATACTGTGGTTACGTATTTTGGGTGGTTGTTTCATTGTGAATGGGAAACAAACCGTTATTATCTCTTGGTGTTTAGGCATTTCCTTGAACAACAACGTACGAAAACAAATGAAATAACTGAATACTTTAGTTTGTGCATATTTCTTATCACCTTCCTTGTCAGGCTTGTATCTGATGTGGGGCAAGATAGATCCTCATCTTACAAGTTTCAACATAACGACAAACAGTTAAAAAGCTGGTAGGCAAAGCGGTACTCACATGATTCTAACCGTATTATACCACGTCTTCCTAGTCTAGAAACAAGATAATTATCGTTCAGTGACACTCAAAGACTGTGGCTCAGTGCTTCACGCAGACGATGCAACCACAAATCTAAGAAGCACATTTCAAGAATGTTGTTGACTCAGAGCCGTGAGGCGTGGTCGACGACGTTAGAAACCTCCGGCCATCAACCAGCTGGGTGACCGCAGTGTGACTCTATACATGTTCTTCATACGCCTGTCGGTAAATGTTAGATTCAATCTGAAGTTTAGCCCACCCCGGTAACTCACGTTCAGAATGAGCACTTACGTTAGACAAAACGATGATTTTACAGCTCCACTCACTTACGTGTCAGGTTGCGGTATACAGTATGTGAGATGAATCTACGTCTTATTCTATGTTTAGGACGTCAAATCAAGTTGTACTTTGTTTTGGAGTGTAGTGGTATGGAGGAAAGCGGGAAACAAATATATAATGGATGTGAAATCGACTCGGAGATACACCGTTTCGAGTTCTGGAGGTGAATTAAAATTTCATTGCCAGTATTTGGGTTTCAGTGGGAGGACGGTTGGTGGCATAAAGTTCCTGACAACCTGTCTTGACACCAATGTCTGGGATTAAATTCCAGACCTCTCCACAGGATCTCATGAAGTGAGAGCATGTGACTCTATCCCAGGCAACAATGCCATAGGACATTTAATTTAGTTTTAACTCATTGGTGTGCTTGAACTGAAATAAACTTCATGCTATTTATTCCATTATAATACCGTATGCTAGGCAAGACAGTAATGTACTCTTCTGCTGATGAGTACTCCGGCTTCAACATACGGTAAAATGAACAGTACAGTGCAGTATATCACTACCTTTAATTATGCGAGGATGCTTGACGATGGAACAAGACTGCGTCTTCGTGGCCAGGCAAACTCTGGTTATGCTGTGCCCGCAGTGGAAGGGAAGAAGGAAGATGAGGGTGTAGCATCCCGTCTACAAAGACGTCATTTGAAACGGGCTGCAAGTTCGGAATGGTCAATAATGCGGAGGAAAGATACCGTGACATCTTATAGGAATATCGCACGGTCTCGGGAAATCAGAGGAAATCTAAATCTGGAAGGAGGAAGATTAGAGTTTAATGTCCCGGCAACGATGATATCGTCAGAGACGAAGCACAGCTCGGATTGATGAAGGATGTGGAAGGAAAACAGTTATGTCCGTTTCGAAGACCCGATTCCGTCATTTGCTTAAATGATGTAGGCAATAGCCTTGCCGCAGTGAGTACACAGGTTCCCGTGAGATCTCCGAAGTTAAGCGCTGTCGGGCGTGGTCGGCACTTGGATGGGTGACCATCCCGGCCGCCATGCGCTGTTGCCATTTTTCGGGGTGCACTCAGCCTCGTGATGCCAATTGAGGAGCTACTCGACCGAATAGTAGCGGCTTCGGTCAAGAATACCATCATAACGACCGGGAGAGCGGTGTGCTGACCCCATGCCCTCCTATCCGCATCCTCCTCTGAGGATGACACGGTGGTCGGATGGCCCCGATGGGCCACTTGTGGCCTGTAGACGGAGTGGTCTTAAATGATGTAGAGAAACCACAAAAATCCGAGATCTGTGTAGCCGATGGGATTTGGACAGGCGTCTTCTCGAAGACGAGTCCAGTGCCTATACACACTAAAAGAGTGCTCATGTCTTGTCCGTCCAAGTGTCGATCATCCACATGGTGGAACAGAACTGCACCGACAACCGCGAAGCTGGTGGTATGAACTAAAATAAGAAAAAAAATCTCAAGTAAACATCAGCTCTAAGATGCATATCTTAAGAGCTATGAGCACTTGCTCAGCTTCGATACTGTGAAAGGCACCTCTTCTACTGAATACGTGCTCATAGCTCTAATGGCGTGCGTTTCGGAGCATGTGTTTACTGGACATTTTTTCCATGTTTTCGTACATGCTACCTCTTCCCAAAATACGGAAATCAAAGGGCTTGCAGTAGGAGAGATGTGTTTCACAGTAGCGAAGATGAACAAGTTCTTGTAGCTCTTGAGGTACATGTTTTAGAGCCCATGTTTCTCAGATTTTCTTTTCTTACTTTGGTCCACACTACCAACTCAGAAAGTTTGTCGGTGGAATTACGGTTCAACCTGTATAGTTGTTCCACGACGTTCTTATACCGTGCAACATTGCCTATCCATAGATGCCCGCAACTAAGAAAAATAAAGTTTCAGAGAACCCGTGTCAACCACACCTTTCTCTCTTGACCACAAGCACCATATGATGAGCTTCCAGAATGCGAAATGCATTGTGGTGCCAGAAGAAAGAAAGCATTTGAGTTCGTGTTGGAATTCTATTTTTGCTTTAATGTGTTCGTTCGTCTCTTTCATCCGTGTTCTTTTTGATGGAAACAGAACGTCGACGAAACCATTTCCGTTTTGATGCACATTTGTGTTCTACAAAAAGTTTACCTTTTAACTTGAAGTTTCAGCTTGTGGATACATGTCACACTGTCTACGTTCATACGTACACATGTACTCCGCAAACCACTATATAGAGCATGGTGGAGCGCACTTCGTACCAGTATTATCAGTTTTTTGCCCTATTCGATGCGTGTATTGTGGGAGGGAAAATTGGCTGTCCATATGTCTCTGTACGCGCGCTAATCTCTCTTATCTTATCCTCATGATTCCTATGCGAGGAATACGATTGTGGCAGTATAACTGTTGCACAGTCTTCTTCGAATACAGGTTCTCTAAATTTACTCAACAAGACTCGCAGAACATTTCTGTTTCTTTTTTTTATGGGCTGTACCTAATTATTTCGCTCCCAGCAGAGAGTATCTGATTTCGTCCGCTGTCAGTTGTTATGCCTATTTGGGACGACCTCCAAGCGCTGGAACAGTTCTCTAGAATTGGTCAGACTGGTGTCATACATGCAACTTCCTTTAAAAATTTCTGTTGGTCCATCATGGACAGGGGACATCGACTGATTAAGTAACTGTCACTGTCAATGAAATCCTCCAACAGCCGTGTAACTTAAGAGGTTATAAATAGAATAGAATAACATTTTAAGTTACACGGGTTGTTGGAGGATTTCATTGACATTGGAAATCCTTTAAAAATGGACTGCACTTTTCCAGAACCCTTCCAACAAATCCAAAACTGCCTTCTCCTCCCTTAATATCTGTTTTTCGCGATTGCCCCATTTTACATCGCTTCTTAGAACGAGGGCTTGCTGAAAAGTAATGTTTGCAATTTTTTTATGTGAAAACTCAAATATTCACGTGTATGAATTCCTAAGGGACTAAACTGCCGAGGTCATCGGTCTCTAGATTTACTCGCTACTTAAACTAACTTATGCTAAGAACAACACACACACCCATGCCCAAGGGAAGACTCGAACCCCCGCCGGGAGGGGCCGCGCAACCCGTGACATGGCACCTCAAACCACGCCGCCACTTAGCGCAGCATTGAAAACTCTTAATGATTTTTAAATCGTGTAAAATGGCGATGTGTAACGTAACTGTGGGTTCGTGAGAAACGGCGTGCTGTAATCGAGTTTCGAATTCGACGCATGGCGCACGATGTCCTTCAACATGACAATGTCAGAAAACACACGAGCGCTTCCGACATCTGCAGCAATCCGACGCCTTGGTTTAACTGTCATCGATCATCCTCCATACAGTCTCGACTTGGCCCCATCCGGTTTTAATCTGTTTCCAAAACTTTAAGAGCACCGTAAAGGACTTCAATTTGATAATGATGAAGCGGTGCAAGCAGAGGTGAAATTGAGGCTCAGTCAACAATGTCAAACATGGTATAGTGACGGTATTAATAAACTGGTCTCTGTTGGGAAAATGTGTTCTTATGAAATAATATATATTACAAGAATCACTTGTTACCAGTTTTTATTAGCACGACCCGTTTCGGTAGCATGCTGCCATCATGAGGTGCATCTACAATTACTTAAGTACTTTTAGTAAAAGTAACCGTAAATGCACCTGATGATGGCAGCGTGCTGCCGAAACACGTCACACTAGTAAAATAGTAGTAACAGGTGACTGTTGCGGTATATATCATTTCATAAAAATCTTACAATACTGTCGAAGTCCTCAAATAACATCCATATAACATGGATAAATTTAAGAAATGTGTTCGTCGCCAGGGTAACTATGTTGAGAAATAAATATGAAGACATGAAGAATAAAAATATAGAATGTTAATAAAGTTTGTTTTATTTAAAAAGCTTTAAGCGTTTTGGGAAAAAAAATCAGAGGCATTACTTTTCAGCCGGCCCACGTATTACTTTATCTCTAAATGCAATATGTTCTAGATGCTCACTAGTGACCATATGATACTATCTGGTTCTTTCTCTGTTTTACAGGCATTATCTTGCAATTATTCACATTTAAAGACAATTATCGTTCATTAATCCAACTGCAAAATTTTGTCGAAGTCTTTCTCCATCTCCTTACGATTCTCCAGTGGCGATAGTTTCCTGTAGACAACAGTCGACTTATCCTGTCTGATAAATCATTTGCGTGTAATGGGAACATTAGAGATGAAACTCCCTGGCAGATTAAATCTGTGTGCTGGAACGGGAATCGAATCTGGGATCGTTGCCGTTCGAGGACTAATGCTCTATCGACTCACCTATTCAAGCACGACTAACAACCCGTTCTCACAGCTTTACTTCCGTTAGTAACTCATGTCCATTCCAGCTGTGAGGGCGGGTCGTGGGTCGTTCTTAAAGAGCTCAGTCGATATAGAGTCCCAATAGTTAAATATTAAGTTAAACTGCGATCGAATTGTAATAAATGTGATACAAAACATTTAGAGCTGACTCCACTGACGTCGGCTTCAAGAGGAGATTGATCTTGGAGGTGAAAGGAACATCTATCTGAATCATCGGTTCCAGCGCATCACAGAGAATCAGTAGCAAAGGGAGTGACAACAGGATACTGACTCACATTGGGAGAAAAGGGATTTTACGTGTCGGAAAGTAAACCGATTTTGTGAAATATTAAAAGTTCCTAAACTTGGGCGAATTATTTAGTTTCACCTGAGTGCTTCGATTTTTGAATTTCTGCGTTTGAATCTAATTTATTAGACACAGCTCTTGCGTTTTGGCCAGGGTCTACAGTAGAGTTCAGCAGCACTTGTCGCTAGTCCGTTTTTCTTAGTAGTGTAGTTTTCCACAGTCTAGTATGGATAGGGACTGTGACTGTTGTGTGCAAATGTGAGCTGAGTTGGTGACACTTTATTCTCAGCTCCAGTGTGCGATGGCTTAGATTACACAGCTTGAAGCTGCAGTGGATGGCGTCACTGTTGTGGGCCGGCCGTGGGGATCCAACTGACGTCCAGCACGTCTGAGTCCTCCAACTGATCCTCATCGGTGGCCAGCCCAGTTACTGCTCGCATTGAGGTTTACTCCTCACCCGTGGTCGAGTGGGAGGTTGCCTCGGGGTGTGGCAGCTGGCAAAAGACTTCCCAGGGGGACGCACGTAAGGCCTCTCGGTTAGTCTGACAAACAGATTCCAGGTGCTGTCTGTAGCTGACACTGCCGCTCAGCCACGTGCAGTCACCTGTCCTGTTTCAGAGGAAACCTCTCAGCCTGCAAGATACGAGCAATCACAAAGGGTGGGATTATTGGTAGTTGGGAGCTCCAATGTTAGGCGCGTTAAGGGGCCCCTTAGGGACATGGCTGCCAAGAAGGGGAAGGAAGCCAATGTGCACTCTGTATGAATACTGGGTGGAGTCATTCCAGATGTGGAACTGGTCCTTCCGGATGCCATGATGAGCACAAGGTGCAGCCAACTGCAGGTGGTGGCTCACCTCAGTACCAATGATGTATGTCACCTTCGATCGGAAGAGTTTACGTCTGGCTTCGAGCGGCTAACAGAAGTGGTAAAGGCTGCCAATCTTGCTTGCGAGATGAAAGCAGAGCTCACGTTTGCAGCGTAGTCGACAGGACCGATTGCGGACCTCTGGTACAGAGCCGAATGGAGGGTCTGAATCTGAGGCTCAGACGGTTCTGCGACCGTGCAGGCTGCAGATTGCTCGACTTGAGTGGTTGGGATTCGGATTTCGCTGAATAGATCAGGAGTCCACTGCAAGCAGGAGGCGGCTACACGGATAACAGGGGCTCTGTGGCGTGAACTGGGCGATTTTTTTTTAGATCAGAGGGTCTCGCGAAAACACAAAAAGGGCTTCAGTCTCAAATGGTGTAGGACGAGCACAGGAAAAACGTAGATACAGGAACTATCGGTATAACGGTTGTAAGTTGTCGTAGATGTGTTGGGAAAGTACCAGAACTCCAATCGCTAATAGAAAGCACTGATGCTCAAATTGTCATAGGCGCCGAAGCTGGCTAAAGCAGGAGATAAGTTCAACCGAAATTTTGCGAAGACCTCAACGGTGTTCCGAAAGGATAGGCTAAATACAATTGGCGGTGGAGTGTTTGTTTCTGTTAGAAGTAGTTTATTTTGTCACCAAACTGAAGTAGATAGTTCCTTCGAGTTGGTATGCGCAGAAGTCACTCTTGGCAATCGGAATAAACCAATAACTGGATCCTTTTGCCGACCCCCCAACTCAGATGATACAATTGCTGAAAGCTTCAAGGAAACTTGAGTTTAATTTGAAACATGTACCCGATTCATACAATTGTAGTTGGAGCTTCAAAGAAAAAAAATGGTTCAAATGGCTCTGTGCACTATGGGATTTAACATCTGTGGTCATCAGTCCCCTAGAACTTAGAACTACTTGAACCTAACTAACCTAAGGACAGCACAAACATCCATGCCCGAGGCAGGATTCGAACCTGCGACCGTAGCAGTCGCACGGTTCCGGACTGAACGCCTAGAACCACTAGACCACCGCGGCCGGCTTCAAAGAAAACTAGAGTTTAATTTGAAACATGTACCCAACTCATACAACTATAGTTGGTGGTGACTTTAATTTACGCTCTATATGTAGGCGAAAATATATGTTTAGGTCCGTAGGTACGCATAAAACATCATCGGAAATTGTGCTAAATGCATTCTCTGAAAATTATTTCGGGCCGTTAGTTCATGAGCCCACGCGAGAAGTAAACGGTTGTGAAAACACGCTCTTAGCAACAAATAATCCTGAGCTAATAACAAACATCAAAACGGATACAGAGATTAGTGAACACAGGGTTGTCGCAGCGAGACTGAATATTGTAATCCGTAAATCCTCCAAAAATAAACGAAAAATATAACTATTCAAAAAAGCAGATAAAAATTCACTTGATACCTTTCTGAGAGACTGTTTCACTCCTACCAAATTAACAATGTAAGTGTAGACCAGAGGTGGCTACCATTCAAGGAAATGGTATCGGCAGCAATTGAGAGATTTATACCAAATAAATTAACAAACGATGGAGCTGATCCTCCTTGATACACAAAACGGGTCAGAACACTGTTGCAGAAACAGCGAAAAAAGGATGCCAAATTTAAACAAACGCAAAATCCCTAAGATTGGCAATATTTTACAGAAGCTCGAAATTCAGCGTGGACATCAATGCAAGATACTTATAATAGTTTCCACAACGAAACTTTGTCTCGAAACCTGGCAGAAAATCCAAAGAGATTGTGACAGTATGAGAAGTATGCTAGCGGCAAGACACAATGCTTTCTCTGCACGATAGCAATGGAAATACTATCGACGACAGCGCTGCCAAAGAAGAGTTACTAAACACAGCTTTCCGAAATTCCTTCACCAAGGAAGACGAAGTAAATACTCCAGAATTCGAATCAAGAACAACTGCAGACATGAGCAGTGTACAAACAGATATCCTCAGAGTAGTGAAGCAACTTAAATCACTTAACGAAAGCACGTCTTCCGGTCCAGACTGTATACCAGTTCGGTTAATTTCAGAGTGTGCTGATACAATAGCTTCCATAGTTAACAATCGTACACAGCCGTTCGCTCGACGAAAGATCCGTACCCAAATACTGGAAAGTTGCACGAGTCACAACCAATATTCAAGAAAGGTAGTAGGAGTAATCCACTAAATTACAGGTCCATATCATTAACGTCGATATGCAGCAGGATTTTGGAACATATATTGAATTCTAACATTATGCATTACCTCGAAGAGCACGGTCTACTGACATACAGTCAACACCTATTTAGAAAACATCGTTCTTGTGTGAGACAACTAGCTCTTTACTCACACGAAGTGTTGAGTGCTACTGACAAGGGATTTAAAATTGATTCCGTATTTTTAGATTTCGAGGAGGCTTTTAACGCTGTACCACACAAGCGGTTTGCAGTGAAATTGCGTGCTTATGGAATATCGTCTCAGTTATGTGATTGGATTCGTGACTTCATGTCAGAGGGGTCACAGTTAGTAGTAATTAATGGAAAGTTATCGAGCAAAACAGAAGTGATTTCTGGCGTTCTCCAAGTTATTATAATAGGCCCTTTGCTGTTCCTTCTCTATATAAACGATTTAGGAGACAATCTGAGAAGCTGTCTTAGGCTGTTTGCAGATGATGTTGTCGTTTATCGACTAGTAAAGTCATCAGAAGGTCAAAACAAATTGCAAAACGATTTAGAGAAGATATCTGTATGGTGTGAAAATTGACAATTGACCCTAAACAACGAAAAGTGTGAGGTCATCCACATGAGTACTAAAAGGAATCCATTAAACTTCGATTACACGATAAATCAGTCTAATCTAAAGGCCGTAAATTCAACGAAATACGTAGGAATTACAATTACGAACAGCTTAAATTGGAGGGAACACGAAGAAAATATTGTGGGGAAGGCTAACCAGAGACTGCGTTTTATTGGCAGGACACTTATAAAATGTAACAGATCTACTAAGGAAACTGCCTACACTACGCTTGTCCGTCCTGTTTCAGAATACTGCTGCGCGGTGTGGTATCCTTACCAGACAGGACTGACGGAGTACGTCGGGAAAGTTCAAAGAAGGGCAGCACGTTTTTTACTATCGAGAAATAGGGGAAAGAGTGTCATTGAGATGATACAGAATTTGGAGTGGACATAATTAAAACAAATGCGTTTTTCGTTGCGATGGAATCTTCTCACGAAATTTCAATCAGCAACATTCTCCTCTGAATTCGAAAATATTTTGTTCACGCCGACCTACATAGGGAGAAACGATTATCATAATCAAATAAGGGAAATCAGACCTCGCACGGAAAGATATAGGTGTTAGTTTTTTCCGCGCGCTGTGCAGGATTAGAATATTAGAGTATTAGTGTGAAGGTGATTCGATGAACCCTCTGCCAGGCACTTAAATGTGGTTCGCAGAATATCCATGTAGCTGTAGATGTACGCAAAGAAATCGTGCACTCCGTTTCCAGCACTTAACAGCGAAACGTGTCACCAGAAAATTCAAGCAGATAATGTTGGTAGCTTGCTTGTAGAACGCAATGAAAAACCAGAGGTTTACGAAAGAGTAAAAAATATGATAATCATTCCAGTAATGGGTGTTTTTCTTTGTCTCTTTTTTTAATGACCACAGGTTGCGCACGGGGTACAGTTTTTTCCGATTACGGTGGTTTTTGTACCGGAAATCAGAGTGGAAAAAAAGAATGAGGAAAACAAAACAAAACCGAACGCTAGTTTGTTTGCGATCGAAAGCTTTTAGCGAATCATTACGCGGGTGCGGCGACTCTCATCGACTGGCCCGAGACATAGCGTGCAGTCTTCGGAAATAGGCAATTAACCGCACGATGCGTCATGTAATTGTGTTACGTGGTTATACTCCAGCAGGACCTTGTCCGCTGGGAAAGAGTGGAAAAAAGTGGCACGCAGCGTTATATGAGCAGATTTGAGGTTGACTGTACATTTCAGAAATTGACGTCTCATGAACATTTTATTAGCGCAGAGCGTTATATTAATCTTGTATGGAAAATAACAATTTAGTAACTGTTTCTGTATATTTTAAGCGGAACGTGTGTTGAAAAGAGTGCTTTTTACTGTACCATACGCTAATGTCTAATTCCAGGAGGAGCTTGGACAGAATCACTGCCTTTACGCCCCAGTACAACTTTTATGAAGGATGGCGTAGACGATATGTGGCTTGAATTCAAAGAAATAGTATCGACGGCAGCTGAGAGATTTATATTAAATAAATTGGAAACAGACTGAACCGATCCCCTATGGTACATAGAACAGGTTAAAACACTGTCGCAGGACCAACAAAAAGTATGGTAAATTTAAAAGAACTCAAAATCTCCAAGATTGGCGATCTCTTATAGAAATTCGAAATTTAGCGCCGTCTTCAATGACAGATGCATTTAAGTGTTTCCACAACGAAACTCTTGTGTCGCAATCTGTCAGAAAATCCAACGAAAAACCAGTCGTTTATAAAGTACCCCAGTAGCAAGACACAATTACTACTTTCGCTACGCAGTAGTAGTAAATAATAATGTTACTGATGACAGTGCCATTACAGCGGTGTTGCTAAATAGGGTTTTCCGAAATTCCTTCACCAAACAAGATGAAGTAAATATTTCAGGATTCGAACCAAGAGAAGCTGCAAACATGAGAAACTTAGTTGTCGATATCATCGGTGTCGTCCAGCAACTTACATTACTTAATAAAGGCAAGTCTTCCGGTTCAAATTTTATGTCAATAAGAGACCCTTCAGAGTATGCTGATATAACTGCTTCGTACTTAGCACACCCTATACAGTCATTCGCTCGATCAAAGATCCGTCGGAAAGACTGGAAAGTTCCACAAGTCATACCAGTAGTCAAGAAATGAAATAGGAGTTATCCGCTGAATTACAGACCCATGTCACTAAAGTCGATTTGCAGTAGGATTTTGGAAAATATACTGTGTTCGAGCAGTATGGATTACCTCGAAGAATACTATATATTGACACACAGTCAAGACGGATTCGGAAAATATCGTTCTTGTGAAACACAACTAGCTCTTTATTTACACGAAATAATGCGTGTTACCGACAGGGGATCTGAAGTTGATTCTATATTTCTATTTTTCCAGAAGGCTTTTGGCAGCGTCCCTCACAGGCGACTTCTAATCGAATTGCATGCCTGTGGGGTATCGTCTCAGTTGTGCGATTGGCTTCGTGATTTCCTGTCAGAAAGGTCACAGTTCGTAGAAACTGGCGAAATGTCATCGAGTAAAACAGAAGTGATATCTGGCGTTCCCCAAGGAAGAATTATAGACCCTCTGCTGTCCCTAATAAAATAACCGTCTTAGGAGACAATCTGAGCAGCCGTCTTAGATTATTTGCGGATAAGGCTGCAGTTTACCATCTAGTAAAGTTATCAGAAGGTCAAAGCGAGTTACAAAATGACTTAGGCAAGATATCTTCGTGGTGAAAAAGAGGCGGCTGACTCTAAGTAATGAAAAGTATGAGATCATCTACATGAGTACTAAAAGGAATCCGTTAAATTTCGGTTACGCAATAAATTGCACAAACCAAAAAGCTGTCAGTTCAACTAAATATCTAGGGATTACTATTAAGAACAACATAAATTGGAACTATCACATAGATAATGTTGTGGGGAAGGCGAACAAAAGACTGCATTTTATTGGAAGAACACCTATAAGATACAACAGATCCAGTAAAGAGGCTGCCTACAGTACACTTGTGCCGCCCCTCTGGAGTACTGTCGTGCGGTATGGAATCCTCACCAGATAGAACATCGACATCGGAAAAGGACATCAAGGAAGTCGAATACAGGGTAGCTCGTTTAGTATTATCGTGGAATAGGGAAGAGAGTGACACGGATATTATACGCGAGATGGGGAGGCTGCTATTAAAACAAACGCGTTTTTCGTTGCATCGATATCTTTGCTCGAAGTCTGAATCACCAACTTTCTCCTCCGAATAAGAAAATATTTTTTGACGCCTGCGTACATAGTGAGAACTGATCATCGTAATAAAATGAGATAAATCACGGAAAGATTATATGTTCGCTTAACCCGTGCACTGTTCGTGAGTGGAACGTTAGAGAAATAGACTGGAGGTGGTTCGATGAACCAGATACTTAAGTGTGAATTGCAGAATACTCATGAAGATGTAGATTTAGAAATAGTCATAAATTTTAAATTATGTCCTCGAAAAGTCAGGTTGCGACGGCGAAATTTGGTGATCTGCTCTACATATTCACACTTCAATGCGACACATTTTCCCAGCGATAGATGACTTAAGTAGACCTTGGTTGTATAAGTCTGCATTCTGGCTGTTTGGAAAAAAAAAAATCTACCTCAAATATCAACTCGTCGTCATTCTGGAAATGCCTGCCACAAAATTATTTCTTCATTCGAAGAAAGATGAAGCCACTGCGTGCCGTGTTAGAGGAATATAGGGGGTGAGGTGATGTTTGATAGCCCAAAGATGCAGCATATTTGACTGTGGCTTTGCAGACACGGTAGTCACGGTAGTCTACCTTAACCTCGTTAGGAAACCTCGGTAGTATGATCCTGTGACGATTTGCCCTTCACAAGCATAATACACAGAACACTCGACACTTACAATTTATTGACGACATTACACAGGAGCTGCTCTTGGTCAAATACAACAGCACAATCTACAGGGTTGGCTAGCATTTGCATTGATGTTGAAGCATGCATTTCTCACGGTGGCCGGCCGGGGTGGCCGAGCGGTTCTAGGCGCTACAGTCTGGTACCACGCGACAGCTACGCTCGCAGGTTCGAATCCTGCCTCGGGCATGGATGTGTGTGATGTCCTTAGGTTAGTTAGGTTTAAGTAGTTCTAAGTTCTAGGGGACTGATGACCTCAGATGTTAAGTCCCATAGTGCTCAGAGACATTTGAACCATTTCTCACGGTGTTTCCATAATTTTGTACAATCTCTGTATATTGTTAAAAGACATTTTACTGGTACATGTTTTTTTGTGGTTCACATTTAATTGAGTTGGTAGTTGAGCTAACGCCATTCGGTCACTCTCATTGTTTACTTGGCTTGTGAGTGTATTCTGTTCGTGGTCGAGGAAGCTGCAGTCATGGCTGTCTGTATTACAAATCTGACTTCAGTAAGCCGAGCGAGGTTGTGTAGTGGTTCAGATGATGAACTCGCATTTGGCTGGAGCGGAGTTCAAATGTCCGTTCGGTCATCCAGGTTTACGATCTCCGCGGTTTACCTAAACAGATAAACGTGAGTGCCAGAATGGTGCCTCTGTCAACTTGTGCCCCGATGAAACATACAGTAGGCTACCATTGCTGTCATTCTGAATGAACAACGGCTTCTTTGGGTGCAAGTTGTTAAATACTAATGGAAAAAAGGAACGCGCTCCATCCGTACTAAGATATCTCTTGCTGGAAATAAATTTTAGTGGAATGTTTGTAGACCTGTGATGTATCCATCCCGCCGGTCACACGTCGATCTACTTCCCCCTACAGTTACCCAACGGGGCAGTTTCACGTCACAAATTTCGATGAAGTCGCGTATTGTCATCCTTAAAAACTAAGTAATGGCCGAATTCACCCGTGAAAAGACGCACGTGGGGAAGGAGTACAGTGGCAATATAACATCGACCGCTGTGTGTACCATGTTCAAAGATTTGGTGGTCAGAACGCACAAACAACATTGCGCCTTCCTACACAGTAACATGATCATGTTCGACAGTGTTCCTGGGAGCATTCGTGTTGCCGCATCTCGCCACATGATGGTTTTGGTGGTCCAGATGTTATGGTGTGAGTAGGTATAATGTTGCATGGGCATACTGACCTCAAATCTTGGCACTGTACTCCTTCCCCACGTTCCGCCTTTTCGTTGGTGGATGACTGCGCGACTGCATTGAACAGCGGAGGTGGAGGAACTCTTACAACGAGAGGATATTGTGCGAATGGATTGGCCTGCCCGTCCCCCCGACTTAACACGTTTGGGATGCGTTGGACAGACGTATTGCAGTAAGTCCACATGCACCAAAGACCATCCAGCAGTTATCAACAGCGCTGGTGGAGGATTGGACGCCCTACCACAAGTACTCCATACCAACTTTGTGGCCTGCGTGGTAGGACGTTTCAGAGTGTGCATTGCCGTCCTGGTGATCACACACCCAATTAAGAAGCATTTCCCCCCTATTGTAATGTGTAGGGGACTGATCATTCCTCAGGGAGACTTCAGCGTAGTTAATGGTCTTTGAATAAAAGTGTGATATCTGTTGGTCTCACTGCGTAATTCTTTCAGGTACCTTTTGTACGATACTGTAGAAGTTCTTTCTATGTATGGTCCGAGTTTCACCGAGCTATAGCACTTGGCACTGACACATCATCCTAAAGTTACTTTCGTCCTCAAGTTTTGCATATCAGTATAGTTTGATATTCAGTTTTCTATAATGATGGTGGAGAAGGAAGGCGAAAGCGGTCACTGGGGTTCTCGTGCGTGGCATTTTTGCTTGTCTGCTGTGTGACTCACATCTGGAACGTGGTGCGGCACAAGCTGGATTCACGGTAGACGCGGTGTCAAGGCGTGGGAGAAGGCAGGCGGTGGGCGAGGCCGTCGACAGCGAGAAGCCAGTGGGAGGCGTTGGCATCGATTTCTGCCGTCGCTGTTCGTGCCCTGCTCTCCTACAAAATTTCGCACACGTGTTACGTAGGGCGCCGTTTCTTTAAAGCGCCTCTGGAATTCTCGTTGTACAGGTGAACCCTAATATGGAGCGGCATTTAGCAAATCATATTTTAGTAAACTGAGGAGGGTACTTGACACAAGTGTTATTTATCTTATTTTTAATCATGATTTAGCTTAGATTATAGGGAAAATAGCGTCCGTATGTGTCATAAAAATGGTTCCTGACGCGAAATAGAAGCCGTAAATATTAGCACTCTCTTTTCGTCTTATTTCGTCAAGATGACAGTACCCTGACATCTTATTAGAATATCACGCTCATACCGAGATCGGCGCTATTTATATTTGCTTCACTTCGTATAGCATTACGAAGTAAGCGAGTCAGTAATGCATTTGCAGTGCGGAGTGAAGGGAAAAGTTTTAGGCCTGGTAGAGTGACGGCAAATATTAAATTTAAATTTAGTATTTGTCATGTTGGTACATATTGCGCAATAACGTGATTCAAAGACATGTCATGCGTTTTCATTCAAAAGGAGGAACTGAAGTACTTCGCTGGTGAAATCTGAAGAGAAGCCTATTCCCTCAACGATTGTGAAATGAGTGCTTGATTTCAAATGTGGCAGTGCTATTCTTGACGATGCTCCAGGTGAAAGACGTCCTTAAACTACAACTATAAATGGAAAAATCGAGAAAGTAGCATTATGGTATAGGATGATCGACGATATAAATGTGTGAAATTAATGATGCCATATGTATATCATAAGAAGGATTACAGCGAATTTTGCGTGGAGAATTAACTATGTGAAAGCTTTCTGCAAAATAGATGCGGATTTGTTGAATTATGACCATAAGAAAACATGAAAACAAATTTCTCAGCAATGTCCGGACCGTTTTAAAAAGAACCCAACTAATTTTGTATACCGATTTGTTGCTGTGGATGTGACTTGGGCTCACCACTCCACCCCTGATACAAAGGAGTTGTGAAATCAATAGGCCTACGCCAAAGAAAGGCGAAGTCAAATTTTTCTGCCATGAAGGTTCTGGCCAGTGTTAACTGCGGTGCAAAAGAGTTGCGTTCCATTGATTACCTATCGAAGGGTAGAACAAGGCTCTTGGACCAACTAAACAATACGAGTGAGAATTCTGCGGTTGGAAAAGAAAAAAATCAGTGCAGTGCAAATGTCCTCTAGTATTTTTTGGCACTGTGAAAACTTAGAGAACTGAATTACAAACTGTTGGACCAGCAACCCTGTTCACCAGATATGACACATCCTGGATTCGAACTATTCCCGTATCTGAAAAAAATTCGTGACTATAACGCTTTTTCAGTCCAGTGAAGAGGTTATGGCAGTGAGGATGGGTGTTTTTGGGAAATACCGGAAACATATACTGGGAATGCTATTAACTCACGAGAAAAATTATATACAAAGAGCACAGACCTAAAAGGAGGCGAAATAGAAAACGAAGTGTAGCCTTGACCCAAAAGCACAGAATCTCACCAACGTTCAGACTACTTGTCCTGCTGCTTTTTAATTACCCTTATTCTACCACATACGAATATTGTTTTCTAGTGCACACGAAAAAAGTTTTCTATGTTGTTCATGTTTATGATGACACGAAGTTACGGCACTTCGTCATTTAGAGGAACGGTTCTGTGTAAATGAAAAACAAGTGAACTTTTTAAAATAAAATCGCTTTGTGGGTTCATCTTTCAGCTGAAAGATGGACTGAACAGCGGCATGCGTTGAGCGCGAATGTGAGGCGCGGACTGACGAATGCGTTCGAGTAGTTTGTTTAACGGAGTCGTTAGTTTCGCAGCTCATTTTGGCAACTTTAGTGAAGCATGGCACTCTTTATGACAGAAAAGAGTTTCTGTATGCACGAAAATCAACAATAAGACTCTGGCTGATTTAACACAGTCACAAATTTACATCTTCACGATTGAAAACCGTGAGGCGAAACATCTAACTAAATTTCAGCTGAATGAAAATGCAATCGATGGGGAAGACTTTGCTTGGAGCGTGTGGTAAACGATGTTTAATATTGTAACGCTAAAGTATTGAAGTAGAGCGATATCTTTTCCTTTCGTGTACCGGGATCGCTCCCTTCAAGGAAGCTGATTTGCTTACTTATTTTCGTTCTAATTTCTTGTAGATGCCTTCCAGTTTGATCCACCAAGTCACATAAGCTACTAACCCAGTTTTCTGAGGCGTTAGAGAACAACCGTGTGTTGTAGATCATGACCGATCAACCGAGCTAAGAATCTCGCTCGTGTCCTTTCAGTGTAACAAACGCCAGGAAGCTCACTAAACTCACTGGACGCGAGAATCTCTTTTTTGGGTATCCCAAATTTTTCTACAATCTCACAGTACATTTTTTAATAAAAATTAAAAAAAATTACATTTACTTTCCATAAAGTCTTAGATAACAGGTAGCGGCATTTCGTCTTTCACATGTCTAGGCTCCAGGATCATCCATGAAACCGTACACAAAATTAGCAAGTTATATGGGGCCATGTATTAAGGTCCTTAGGCAGTCAATTGATGAGCTGATCACACTCTACAGCCGCAAACGTCACAAGATGTATGCAGTCTGTGACTAGGCCTCGTAAGTCTTCAAGTACAAGACTTCAGTCGCGCCCATAATAACAGGCCTTCGGTAGACAAAGTGCATTTCTCCTGGAGTAGTAATAGAGTTATTGTTATATCGAACGATTAAAATTTTCCTGCTAACTTTATTCCGAATAGAAATACCACTTATGGCCGCAACCAAATCATTTTTCCCAAGCGTAGGATCGTACTTCACATGTTCTTTAGTTTCCTGTGGAATTGTTGTGCAACTAACCACAATTTTAATACAGTAAAAAATCATTCTTCGTTCGTCGTTATTTTCTGAAGCGGCAAGTATTCATACCAATAAGTCAGCAGCAAAAAATTATACATGGTAATTCCAGTGGTATATACACATATCAAAAAATTTTTGCATCACCTCGGTTCCGAGAGTTCCGGAACCTGAACAGAAAATTGGAATAGACATCAACATAAACATAATTTCCGTCCTTTTCATTACTCATGAAAACCACACATTGCATGTTGTACCACCATACAGCGAGACCTTCAGAGGTTGGGTGTCATACCTTTTTGTTACACCCTCTATAATTCACGACGTACAAAGTTACAGTGAAGTGGGAAAGACCACTGATGGAACATGGCCTAGATGATAACATTTTGTGACTTGCTAAGGGCGTCGGTCATTGAACGAAATGATCTGACAACGCAACAATTTTCTGTTGTCACGCTCTCCAAATACAACGTAATTTCACTCTATCCCAATATCTGTTCCTAGCACTGTGTTGTTCTTGAAGCGTTAATTTCGTTTCCAACCCGATTCAGTGTCATAACCAATATATTATATTGACTCCAGGCACACGCTGATTCACATGCTGTAAAAAACCAGCTGGACAGACCCGTGACGAGCCTTGCAGCTGTTCTTTGAATGTTGTCTATCTCTTCTGTCAAACCAACTTGGAATGAGATGCACACTGGCAAACAATATTCAAGAACCGGTCGAAAGAGGTTTCTGTAGAATGTCTTTGTGGGTTAATTTGATTTTCTCAAGGTGCCTCATTCACAGTTATAACTGCGTGGCGTTTCTCTAAAATAATTTCTGTCAGAATTCCTAGGTTACTGATTCCAGTGACAGATAGCTGAAACATATGATTAATTAGACTAACAAGAAGAAGGAAATCAGTTGAAGCCTGCTCAAGAGAAGGACACCGGCAATTACCTGGAAAAGATTTTGGTGAAACTATGACAAACCTGAGTCAGGATTCCCAGAAAAAGATATGAACCTTAGTTACCCAGAATTTAAGTCTCTTGCCTTTACCTTTATTATTACAGCGTTGTGGTGTTGCTCGTGAAGAGAACTTGATATTCATGCTACTCTGTGTGGCAATATCACGGCATTGAACCACAAGCACTCTTTAATTGTTGTTTGCCAGCTCACTGATAATAACATGAAAGTATAAACGTTCTTAACGCACGTTTCACAGACGAGTGACTTCGCCATAGGAAATGTAGGCTAGTAGTTCTTTATACGTGTGCTAGGAAACCTAACGTGTCTCGTCTGGACTTTTATACGATTTTCCGGAATGGCATCTTGACGGCAGGACACAAATGCCTTTAACCTTTTATTGCTTTATATAGGTAACTTGCTGCAGCTGCTAAATATTTGAAGAAAAGCATTTTTATGACCATCAGCTGAACACATCAACTTTATTTTTTACCGGTTTCGTTTATTGTACCATCATCACTGGAAGAACAGCTGTACATCAGATGGATCCAAAATAGATACTACTTAAAAAAGTCCCAACAACATACCAAACACAACGATATACCACAGTGGTATTATGTGTTCCACAGTGGTATACGCGTAATTTGGCTAATCTCATAATTGGAGTTTAACCTACTTCTGTGATTTATGACATTAGCCAAATTATATGTATTTTACATACCACTACGGAATATCGTTGTATTTGGTGTGCTGTTGAGTCATTTATGAGCACTATGTATTTTTCATCCATTTGATGAACTGCTTTTCTTCCAGTGATGATGGTTACAATAACTCAAATCACTAAAGAATAAAGTTGAATGTGTACAGCTGATGGCTATAAAAATGCTTTCTTTAACCTTTTAAATGACACTGGTAGATATACACACATCACAAATAGTTTTGCATCACCCCGGTTTCCAGAATTCCTGAAGATAGACATTGACTGTGGATATCGTATCACAGAAACAGTCTATTTGACTGTTCAGAGATGTTATTAAACCAGCCCAAAGATGTAAACAACCATGCATGGGCAGCACCTATTAGACGGACGGGTGTGACAGCCGATCAGTTCCAGTCATTCCACGAGGAAGGAGGTACACGGCTCGTGTTGCTATTTCAACCATGTCTAGACGGTCAGTACCGCGGTTCGATCGCGTCCGCATTGTTACTTTGTGCCAGGAAGGGCCCTCAACAAGGGAAGTGTCCAGGCGTCTCGAAGTGAACCAAAGCGATGTTGCTCGGACATGGAGGAGGTATAGAGAGACAGGAACTGTCGATGACACGCCTCACAAAATGTTATCATCTAGGCCATGTTTCATCAGTGGTCTTTCCCAGTTCACTGTGACTTTGTACGCAGTGATTTATAGAGGCTGTGACAAAAAGGTATCGCCAAACTTTCAGGAAACATTCCTCACAAATAGAGGAACAACATGTGTAAATGGACATGTGTCCGGAAACGCTTTATTTCCCTGTTAGAGCCTATTTTTCTACTTCTGCTCATAATTGCATGAATCATGGGAAACACCACTGGTTTGAATCATACTTAACAAACAGACTGCAAAAAGTGTGCTGAATACTTCAAACAATGTTTGAAGAAGAAAAAAATTAGTGGCAGGAGAGAAATCACGAAGGGAGTCCACAAGATTGTATTTTGAGTCCACTTCTGCTCCTTATTATGGGCTGTTGAGAATCCCTTCGAAATTGTGCATTCACGTCATTGACAAAGATTTTCTGTCAATGTTTGGGCCGGAATTCTTGGTGACTATTTGTTAAGGCCTAACGTTCTTCTACCCAGGCTCAACTGAGTAACTTACCATGCTTTCTTAGATAATACTGTACCTATTCTGCTAGAACATGACCTTTACGAGTGCGTCAATACATGAACTTCATGCACGATGGAGCTCTTCCTCATATCAATGTTAATGTTCGTAGGCTTCTAAATAAAATTCCGTGACAGACGTATTGGTAGAGTTGGACCATTTCCTTGGGCCCCACGCTCTCCGGACCTAACCTACAAGACTTTAATTTGTGGGGGTATTTCAAAGCTGTTGTGCACGGAACCCCGGCACAAGATGTACAGAATCTTCGTGCTCGTATTGTGGAACGGTGTGAAACAATAAGCAGTTCTCTAGGGATACATCAGCACATCAGGGATTCAGTGCGACGCCGGACTGAAGCTGCATCCTTGCTAACGGAGGGCATTTTGAACATGTCATTTAGGAAAGTGTTTCATGCAGTGCTGATACTTACTTTTCCTGTATGTTTCCCATTACTAATGTATTGAAGAGTTGTAGAAACTGGCTCTAACACGGAAATAAAGCTTTTTCAGACCCTGAACATGTAACATGTTTCCTTCCTCTACATGTGCTGAATGTTTCCTGAAAGTTTAGACATACATTTTTGTTAGACCATGTATTTGGTTAGATGGGCTTAATACTTCTGCAGATATTTTGTAGCGTTAGTATCATGTATGATGACTACTACAGTAGTTATAGTTATTATTCGGTCCGAAACAATTCTGTATTCTGGCCTTTCTTGCTGTATTGCTGTACATTTGAACGTTATTCGCATGTCGCTTGGTGTTGGCGGAGGTTTGTCATCGATAGATTTCAGCTCTGCGCTTCGTTACGTCGAACGGATTTCTGTTCTGAACTATGTATAACGGCGCAGTCAAACAGCAAGCCGAGTCAACAGACGTGTGTACACATCACCGTTCTCTTTGCGTGCTGGTCTGCCGTAAACGTAGCCCATGGCTTTCCATCGTGCAGCAAAAGAATGTCACGCAACGTTTTCATGCCGCGTACACTGCTTCTAGTCGTTTAGATGAGGTCATTCGATATAGGTAATCACGTATCGAAACCAACTGAAATTCTTTTTTGTTAGTTTACCTTTTCTTTTAATGAGTCGAACTGGCTCACGGTATTTCGTTGCTTGTGGAAAAACACTGTGATATCAGCCGGTGCTCTGGCCTGTTCCTGAAAAGAAAAAGGAAAAAAAAAAACGCGAACAATATTTGCGCAAAACGCAGTACGGAGGGATTACAAAGTTTTGTAGTCGCTGGAAAATCACGACACGGGACTTCAAGGAATCTTTGTTCTACTAATGTTAAACGTCTGAGAATTTAGATGTAATCGTGTATAAAGTTCCATGCTTGCTCTTTGCCTTGAAAGAGGAAAATAATACATAGATTTCGAAGAGACCTGTTGATTAACGTCACGATGTGGAACCCTACAAAAGAGATAAAGAGATTCAGTGTATACTCCTTATTTTTAAATAAAGAATAAATATCTGTTACTGTCCAATCTCTCCGAATAGTTCTCACTGGCGTTTTAGTCGAATCGGCGTATTCTAAAATGAGTGCTGTGCTTCACCCAAAAGAATGACAGAAAACAGGTCAATAACGTTAATGGTTATGCATGTACTTAACATACCCTTTAATGTTTATGCGGTATCTCTCGTGGATAGGTATTGCTTGATATGTATAACTGTGTAATAAATCCAGAAGAAACTCTTGTTTGTCCCTCGGTTTTCTTAAAATGATGGCACTGCTTTCAGGCTGATTACACTTCTGGGGAAGAAATCTTAAAGACTTCCAGATGCGAATAAACGCTCTGTCTGCCTTCTCAGATAGTTGTGAGTGGTTCACCGAACTACACTCTCATGTTTTAAGATTTACTTGGTTCTTTCTGACAGCAAAAATCTCTACACAAAAGAGACTGTCACTGTGCGAGGGGCCAGTAGTGCTAACTGACTATATCGGAAACCATTCCCCGTAAGTCGAAGCCACAGCCTCTGTGTTACTGCTCACGATACAATCTATGTGAGTGTAAGTCATATTCTTCAAAAGATAATACTAGGATTGAAGTTTCTAAACACTTAGTGTGGAAGAAGTATCCATTTGGGGTTCGCCAGGTACACCGATTAGCACAAAGAATGTGACACATCTCTGTACTCTGACACGTGTTTACCAACCATGTTGGAACCCAATACTGAATTGACATTACGTAGTTCAAACTAGTAGCCTCGTTGTTGTTGTTGTGGTCTTCAGTCCAAAGATCGGTTTGATGCAGTTCTCCATGCAACTCTATCCTGTGCAAGCCTCTTCATCTCCGAGTAACTACTGCAACCTATAGCCCTCTGAATCTGCTTACTGTATTCATCTCTTCGTCTCCCTCTACGATTTTTACCCTCAATGCTTCCCTCCAGTACAAAATTCGTGATCCCTTGATGCCTCAGAATGTATGCTACCAACCGATCCCTTCTTTTAGTCAGATTGTATCTCAAATTTCTCGTCTCCTCAGTTCTGTTCAGTACCTCCTCATTAGTTATATGATCTACCCATCTAATTTTCAGCATTCTTCTCCAGCACCACATTTCAAAAGCTTCTATTCTCTTCATGTCCAAACAGTTTATCGTCCATGGCTACACTCCATACAAAAAATTTCAGAAAGGACTTCCCGACACTGAAATCTATACTCGATGTTAAGAAATTTCTCTTCTTCAGAAACGCTTTTCTTGCCATAGCCAGTCTACATTTCATATCCTCCCTGCTTCGACCATCATCAGTTATTCTGCTTCCAAAATAGCAAAACTCCTTTACTGCTTTAAGTGTCTCATTTCCTAATCTAATACCCACAGCATCACCTGATTTAACTGGACTACATTCCATTAGCCTCGTTTTGCTTTTGTTGATGTTCATCTTATACCCTCCTTTCAAGACACTGTCCATTCCGTTCAACTGCTCTTCTAAGTCTTTTGCTGTCTCTGACAGAATTACAATGTCATCGGCGAACCTCAAAGTTTTTATTTCTTCTCCATGGATTTTAATACCTACTCCGAATTTTTCTCTTCTTTCCTTTACTGCTTACTCAATATAGTACAATTGAATACATCGGGAATAAGTTACAGTCCTGTCGCACTTCCTTCTCAACCAGTGCTGCCCTTTCCTGCCCCTCCACTCTTATAAGTGCTATCTGGTTTCTGTACAAATTGGAAGTAGCCTTTCTCTCCCTATATTTTACCCCCGCCACCTTCAGAATTTGAAAGAGTATTCCATCCAACATGTAAAAGCTTTCTCTTAGTCTACAAATGCTATAAACGTAGGTTTACCTTTCCTTAACCTATCTTCTATGATAAGTCGTAGGGTCAAAATTGCCTCGCTTGTTCCTACATTTCTCCGGAATCGAAACTGATCTTGCCCAAAGTCGGCTTCTACTAGTTTTTCCATTCTCCTGTAATGGATTCATGTTAGTATTTTGTAGCCGCGCTTTATTAAACTGATAGTTCGGTGATTTTCACACCTGTCGGTACTTGGTTTCTCTGGAATTGGGATCATTATATTCTTTTTGAAGCCTGAAGGTATTTCGCCTGTTTCATACAACTTGCTCACCAGATGGAAGAGTTTTGACATGGCTGGCTCTCCCAAGGCTATCAGTAGCTCTAACGAAATGTTGTGTACTCCCGGGGCCTTGTTTCTGCTGAAGTCTTTGAGTGCTTTATCAAATTCTTCACTCAGTATCATGTCACCCTTCTCATCTTCCTCTACGTCCTTTTCCATTTCCATGGCATTGCCCGCAAGTACATCCCCCTTGTATGGCCCTTCTATATACTCTTATCTTTCTGCTTTCCCCTCTTTGCCCCTCACTGATGGCTCCGTAATATATCATGTAACTTCGGACCTTTTTTAAAGTCTATTTGTTTATATGGAAAAGACTAAAATGGTCCAAATGGCTCTGAGCACTATGGGACTTAACATCTGTGGTCATCAGTCCCCTAGAACTTAGAACTACTTAAACCTAACTAACCTAAGGACATCACACACATCCATACCCGAGGCAGGATTCGAACCTGCGACCGTACCAGTCGCGCGGTTCCGGACTGAGCGCCTGAACCGCTAGACCACCGCGGCCGGCTGGAAAAGACTTTTAACAGGTTTTGTTACTTATTTAAACATAGGACTTACCGGGAAACATTCGTGAGGAAATTTTTACAAGAGGCATTGCGCACGAATAATACACTTGTTTATCGTACTCGGAGATGTACCGTTTACGAAAGAAAGGTATGCAACGGGGAGGAACGCACGCGTGGATCCTCGTGTTAAACCTTGTCGACTGTAGGCAGGCATTATAAAGCTACCGCAGTACCTGTTCTAGCTAGTTTACGCTAATTCACGTTTTTGCGCAGCTACTTAACCGAATCGAGTCATAGTACAGGTTAAAACAATACGATTTGGAAATGTTCCTAACGAATACGATAAAGCCAACGTGTATCTGAAAGCGACGAGACTTGAATTAAGTGAACAATCAAAGCTACGAAAGTCAATTGAAATGTGTATTATCAATAATAAAGAGAACTATTACATGGTTTGCGGGCTATGTGCCTATACTGTTTTGCTAATTTTGGTTCTTATGAGATGTAAGCTGGATAAACTAATATTGCCTCCTCAGAATACTCAAATTTACAACACGCGAAGAATTTAACGCATAAACTTACACAAAGTAAAAGACACGATTCACAGGGACAAGAGGACTCAATGATCTCACCACTTCATGAAATGAGAATTAATTGGCTATGGTGCTGATAGATGCATCGAGAAACGGATCTCAGCACTCACAGATGTACACCATCTGATCAAAAGTAACAGCACACCTCTATATGATACATAACTGACCACTAAATGTCACGGGAGGCAGTCGGGCTCGTATACAAGGAGGTGGGGAATATTGTGTTGTCGGTAAAGAAGCCGTAGCAGCAGAACGGAGAATTCAGTGATATTGAAAGTGCACTGAAATTAGAAGTCACCTAGTAACAAATCCACCACAGACATTTCTATATATAGTGGCAACACTGAAATAAGGAGGAATGGAACACCTTTGGGATGAATTAGAACGTCGACTTCGCTCGAGACCCCATCGTCCAACATCTATACCTTTCCTGGTTTCGGCTCTTGAGAAATAACGAGCCGTCATGCCTCTACAGACATTCAGTGCCCCCAGCAGAGCTGAAACCATCATAAAGGCGAACGGTGGACACACCCCATATTAATGTCCGCTAATAGGTGTCCGAATATTTTTTATCATAGTGTATACGGGCGCCTCCATAGCTGCAACTGATGTAGAGTTCACATTTATGTCTCTCATCTAAGTAATCTAATAAAATACAGTAAAACATCTTGACATATTAAAACTATGTCCATTATTTGCAATCGAAGCTAGACTCATGACTTTCGTGGGCAATACATTGCCGACAGAGCTATACAGCCTCTTTCACGACCCAACTCACATAATTCCATCTTTCAGTACCTCTTTCCCGTCTGCTGTACAGCACAGTCGGTAAAATATTTCCCTCCAAAGCCAAGGGCGCGGGTTCGAGTCATGATGCAGTTTACAGTTTTAATCCACCAGGAAGTTTCACACAACTTTCCCGCTACTGGATACTGAAGGACTCTGGCAAAATACAGTGGTTTTCCAAAAGACACAAGCAAATGTACAGTCGACATTTCGGTAATAAAGGAAGAAATTTCTTCCGACCTAAAATGTTTCAAGGACAATGTAATCTTCATCGGTTTGTGCAGTAGTCTGGAGAATTCACTGCATCAAAAACGTACTAAAACATATAGGACATGATAGAACCACTTGTAAAAAAGAGTGCGTGCTGAAAAGTAGAGTCTCCGATTTTTTTATGTTAAAAACCTTAAAGCTTTTTAAATGAAACAAACTGTACTAACATTCTGCATCTTTATTCTTCATGTCTACGTATTTACAGCACTAGAGGCCTTCGTATTGTAGCGTGTAACATGGCGGTGCGTAACGTAACTATGCCCCTTCGTGAGAAACAGCGTGCTGGAATCGAGTTTCGACTTCGAAAAGTTTATCCCACACATGACACAGCCTCTCCTTCAGCATGGCAGTGCCAAACCATACACCAGCGTTGTGGCATCTGCAGCAATCCGGCGCCTTGGATTTACTGTCATCGATCATCCTCCGAATAATACCGACATGGCCCCATACGATATTCATCTGTTTCCCAAGTTAAACACCTTCGAGGACTGCAGTTTGATAGTGATGCAGTTGTTGCAACAGAGGTGAGGTTCTGGCACTGTCAACAAATTCGTTCTGTAGTGACTAGGGGTATCAACTGACTGGTCTGTCGTTGGGGGAAACGTGTTCGTCGCCAGGGTTACAATGTTGAGAAGTAAATGTGTTGACTTGAAGAATAAAGATGCAGTATGTTGGTAACGTTTGTTTTATGTAAAAAGCCTTGAGTTTTCACACAAAAAAATTCGGAGAAATTACTTTTTATCACGCCCTCGTACAAGACGAAAAAACATGTCCATTCATGTAGTGTGGATCAAAGCACACATTACCACGGAATAAAAGAAAGAGACAAGTTGACCAACTAAACTGCTGTGGCAGAAAACTTTCAGACAATATATTCAGCGCCACTAGGAGAGTCACTGGCAAAATCCCGAGGAGATAAAGACACATTATGATGCAACTTAGTCACATATATCGAAGTACCTATAACGCAGTCCCTTCTGAATTTGGCCAACGCCTGTGAGCATATACACTCCTGGAAATGGAAAAAAGAACACATTGACACCGGTGTGTCAGACCCACCATACTTGCTCCGGACACTGCGAGAGGGCTGAACAAGCAATGACCACACGCACGGCACAGCGGACACACCAGGAACCGCGGTGTTGGCCGTCGAATGGCGCTAGCTGCGCAGCATTTGTGCACCGCCGCCGTCAGTGTCAGCCAGTTTGCCGTGGCATACGGAGCTCCATCGCAGTCTTTAACACAGGTAGCATGCCGCGACAGCGTGGACGTGAACCGTATGTGCAGTTGACGGACTTTGAGCGAGGGCGTATAGTGGGCATGCGGGAGGCCGGGTGGACGTACCGCCGAATTGCTCAACACGTGGGGCGTGAGGTCTCCACAGTACATCGATGTTGTCGCCAGTGGTCGGCGGAAGGTGCACGTGCCCGTCGACCTGGGACCGGACCGCAGCGACGCACGGATGCACGCCAAGACCGTAGGATCCTACGCAGTGCCGTAGGGGACCGCACCGCCACTTCCCAGCAAATTAGGGACACTGTTGCTCCTGGGGTATCGGCGAGGACCATTCGCAACCGTCGCCATGAAGCTGGGCTACGGTCCCGCACACCGTTAGGCCGTCTTCCGCTCACGCCCCAACATCGTGCAGCCCGCCTCCAGTGGTGTCGCGACAGGCGTGAATGGAGGGACGAATGGAGACGTGTCGTCTTCAGCGATGAGAGTCGCTTCTGCCTTGGTGCCAATGATGGTCGTATGCGTGTTTGGCGCCGTGCAGGTGAGCGCCACAATCAGGACTGCATACGACCGAGGCACACAGGGCCAACACCCGGCATCATGGTGTGGGGAGCGATCTCCTACACTGGCCGTACACCACTGGTGATCGTCGAGGGGACACTGAATAGTGCACGGTACATCCAAACCGTCATCGAACCCATCGTTCTACCATTCCTAGACCGGCAAGGGAACTTGCTGTTCCAACAGGACAATGCACGTCCGCATGTATCCCGTGCCACCCAACGTGCTCTAGAAGGTGTAAGTCAACTACCCTGTCCAGCAAGATCTCCGGATCTGTCCCCCATTGAGCATGTTTGGGACTGGATGAAGCGTCGTCTCACGCGGTCTGCACGTCCAGCACGAACGCTGGTCCAACTGAGGCGCCAGGTGGAAATGGCATGGCAAGCTGCTCCACAGGACTACATCCAGCATCTCTACGATCGTCTCCATGGGAGAATAGCAGCCTGCATTGCTGCGAAAGGTGGATATACACTGTACTAGTGCCGACATTGTGCATGCTCTGTTGCCTGTGTCTATGTGCCTGTGGTTCTGTCAGTGTGATCATGTGATGTATCTGACCCCAGGAATGTGTCAATAAAGTTTCCCCTTCCTGGGACAATGAATTCACGGTGTTCTGATTTCAATTTCCAGGAGTGTATATATATATGTATATGTCGTTTATGCTGTTGCTACCAGAAGAGTATTAGTTTTTATTCTTTTTGCCCAAGCAAGAAAATCTTGTAGATTCATTTGTTAAGCTAGAGTGCAAAGCAATTTCGAATTTTCATGTCAGTCAAGACGATAAATAGAACTTAAAAAAGGATCATCTTCCGAGACCACCCGATGCAGTTATAATAAGTTATTCTTGGAACCCCGCACTCTTCGAAAATTGCACAATTTTCTATCCTGTAAACTACTTTCTTTCGGGTAGCTGTTTATTTTCGTATATTCAAGAATGTAGCAAGTATATAACTTATCTGCTGCATATATCTTGAAATCTTATCTTAAGAAGAATCAAAATTTACACACAGTTACTTATGCGTGGAATTGGTACTAGATATTTAAAATATCAAAAGGTAATGGAGTTTCGAATACAAGGCAACACTCATTTGCGAGCATTCTAAACCACACTTTTTCCCGTCTTGTTGTCGCAAGCATGGGGTGAAGCTAGAATTGAAGGGGAAACACGTGGCTGATCTTCCTCGCAGTCTCTGCACGGAGTTCCACGAAGTCGTTATTTCGTTGCTGTCTAGCCGTATTGATCTCCTGGCGAGGGAGTCCAGACTGTTTGCGAATGAGGTCGACGTTGATATACGAGGCGACTGCGTGATCTCCCGAGGGATGAGCCACAGTAAATGTTTATCCTTACTTCCTACTGTATTTCATCTTTCTCTTGTAGTTACGAAGAAGCTTCTCCTTACTGTCGCTGTTGTGAGACGAGTTTAGGACATTTCCTACAACCGTTGTCTACGGGGAAATATCGTTGCTGTATTTGTACGAAACTGCTGTAGACTTAGTATTTCCTTCTGTGCACTGAAATGCAGGTCTCTTTACGTGTGGAGAAGTGAAAGTTAATGCCCATGAACAGGAGAAGGAACCTGGCAGTATCTTGTTAAAACATTAATAATAAACCTTTGGAGTCCGTCCCATCGTTTAATTATGTAGGGTAATTCTACGAAGCAATTTAAAATGCAATGTGAATTCGGGAGTAGGGAAGGGAACGGAAGCCCCTCATCTCTCAGGAGAATTTTGTTAAAGTGCGTTGCGTCTGGAAGGAGACCGCATTGAAGATGCTAGTGCGACCATTTTGAAGTACAGCACTAGTAATTGGTTCCATATCACGTGGGCCTAAAGCGGATTTCATAAAACTCAGAGGGACACTGTTAAAATTGTGACAGACCAGTACAGCTCACACGCCAGTGTACTAGGGATCAGAAACGGAACGATTACGAGTCTAATGTTAAGGGTTGAATATGCTATAAATCAAGGCGCCACTGTTACGTCAGTGCTGCATCGGTTTCCTTCCTTCCTGATGTAGAGACGCGAGTATGACGAGTCTGAGAAAGGTGGCGCTGCGGTCGCATGCTGCTCCTCGACGCGTTCTCTCTTAGCGTGCGCTCGAAGCGTGCTGGTGTGAGGCTTGTCGTGACTTAGTACGGAAGTTTAGTGTGCGATCATGCTACTGCAAAGTAGCACTGACATGGCGAAATGGCCGACTGTCGGCGTCAGATGACGTCTGACGAAGGTGTATTTTGTGAGACTGTGGGTTTTGCTATTTGGGAAGCAAAATAACTGATGGTGGTCGAAGTAGGGAGGATATAAAATGTAGACTGGCAATGGCAAGAAAAGCGTTTCTGAAGAAAAGGAATTTGTTAACACCGAGTACAGATTTAAGTCTAAGGAAGACATTTCTGAAAGTGTTTGTATGGAGTGTAGCCATGTATGGAAGTGAAACATGGGCGATAAACAGTTTAGATACTAAGAGAATAGAAGCTTTTGAAATGTGGTGCTACAGGAGAATGCTGAAGATTAGGCGGGTAGATCACGTCACTAATGAGGAGATACTGAATAGAAATGTGGAGAAGAGAAACTTGTGGTACTACTTGATTAAAAGAAGGGATCGGTTGGCAGGACACATTCTGAGGTACCTTGGGATCACCAATTTAGTAATAGAGGAAAGCGTGGGAGGTAAAAATCGTAGAGGAAGACGAAGTGATGAATACAGTAAGCAGATTCAGCCGTATGTAGGCTGCAGTAGTCATTCGGAGATGAAGAGGCTTGCACAAGATAGAGTAGCATGGGGAGCTACACCAAACGAGTCTTTGGACTGAAGACCACAATTACAACAACGTGGTGGATGAACGACGAAAATTAAGTGATGCAGTAGATACAATTGCAAATGTTCTCCCGTAGTGGAAGAGTAATCTCTGGAAAAAGTTAGATTCAGACCAAAAACATGTAAAGTCCATTCAATGAAAATAAAATGGTTCTATTCTTCTATATTCCACCTCCATCATAATAAAATACACGTGCTC
Source organism: Schistocerca americana (assembly GCF_021461395.2). NCBI lineage: Eukaryota > Metazoa > Arthropoda > Insecta > Orthoptera > Acrididae > Schistocerca > Schistocerca americana. The sequence continues at coordinate 557,184,055 of NC_060130.1, read as the reverse complement.
CACCAGAAAAAAAAGACTGACCAAAAGCGAGTTGCGTACTTAATAATCCATTTTTACAACTTTTTCCAAGACTGCTGCGAATTTATTTGAATAGTTAATCACCATTTATGGAATACATTTCCTAAAGATGGATTATTAAAAAAAAATTTACAGCATTCTTTAAAAAAAGTTTATAGATACACATACATACAAACAAATTACATATACATACACACATATTACATGTACATACATATTTACGTACGGGGTGGTTATAATTCAACTTCCGCTACTTGCGCCAGTGTCAACGGGAAACTATTTACCACGTGAGCACCCAACTTCATAGGAATCATGACAAGACTTTGCGTTGCACGATTTGTGTTGTTAGAAGTGTTAGTGTCTTGACTTGCCGTTAGGCGTCGGTACAAGTACGGCGGCGTAGCCATCAGTCTGCATTGCAGTTGCAGTCAGTCAGCATGCGTGTGGACAAGGTGAGCAGGGCTTTAAGCGTAAAGCTGTTTTACCAAAACGACAGCAGTAGTGCTGCTGTTCCTCGCACATATCGTCGTTTTAAAGGAATACGAAGAAGTCGTCTTGGGGTTAAAGAACATATTCGTAAGTTCGAATTAACTGACGATTTGGGGATTGCACATGGGAGGCCGAGGGCCAATTGCGCCACAAATTGTTGATGAAGCTACTGTTGTGATGGCTGAAAATGTTAGACGCAATGTGCGATCTTCAAGTAGTGCCTGAGCTGTGTCACGACATCTGAACATTCGATGGTTCACCGTTTGAAAAGTGCTGCGAGCAGTTGTGAAATGCGGTTCCAGGCTACCGTAGATGCAGATGGTAGTCGCATAGAGCAGCGTCTGTAACCTGCAACGTAAACATGATACGTAATATACAAATTTTACCATCTAATGTTCTAATGAAAATGTGTTTCTTGCAACGTTTATTCTTTATTTCTCGTCCCCATGTCCTTAAAATTGTGTCCACAAAGTTTCATTGTCCTACGATCACTCGTTGTTCATGAGAGCCCTCAAAAGCAGCGAAAATTTAATTATAACTACCCTGTAAATGTACATGTACACTCGTGTATATACAGGGTGGTCAGAAACAGTCTGAAAAGGTTGTAAGTGTGTTGCAGGGTAGGTTATGCTGAGAAATAATTGTTAAGAAAAAAATTCGATGCGTTTCGCCATTTTCGAGTTAATTTGCTCAGTCAAGCAGCCAGCTAGAGACAGTGACGCCAAGCCTGTGGCTAGTTTGGTTCCTAAAACCGAAAAAGAGAGGGATAAAAAGATTGGATCTGGGACGGTAGTAAGGATCGAACCCGAGCCGAAGACTGAACGGTCTCATGCGCTATCATCTGCGCTGTAACATCTGACACTAACTGTGTCTGGCGGACCGCTTGAATCTGCGCACACAACGATCTGATTCACCAACTTCAATGATAATTAATTCGGAAACGGGACAACTTATCGAATTCTTTCCATAACAGTTATTCCTCGGTAACACCTACTTGAGAGAAATGGTATTCATGATGGACTGGGGAACGCTTCTAATGCCTTCATCGTATGTCTTGCGAAGGTTCAGGAGAACAAGAGTAAAGAATTAGCGAGTATGCAGAGAGACAACCATTTTTTCGCTCACTGCAAGTACGAATGGCTAGTATTAGTCCAAAGTACCTTCGGGCTTGTATTATCTAGTGTCTTACGGGAAATGTAGGATTTTTTCGTGATGGCAATAAAGACAGTCAGGGACGATGGATAAAGGCAACAGCTACATTTACATACAAAGTCCGCAAGCCACTGTACGGCGCATAGCGAATTGTACTACGTAGCACCATAGGCAGTTCCTTTCATGTTCCAGTCGCAAGTACAACGAGGGAAAAACCAGTGTCTATATGTCTTCATACAAGCCCTAATTTCTCTCATCTTATCTTCGTAGGTCTTACATTGAGTATTATTGATCACGTGGATGAGAAGTCTCCAATCAGGACCGAAATAGGCACTTGAAAAATGCGTATCGCGCACAGTAATCTGTGGAAAAGTAAAACGTAAATAGCAACTACATCCTGAATACAGTCTATAAGACAATAAAAAAGGACGCACTACGAAGGCGTTACATAAATTGGTCATAGATTGGTATTCATACTGGTATCGACGGAAAATGCAAAACTGTAAACTTTGACCGCCGATCGATAAACGTGTGACGCTGCAGAGTGGTTTCACCATGCACCTTGCAAGGATGGTAAACAGGGAACATGTCAATAGCAAGGCATAAAGTCTTTGCGAATGTCATTCCGTGTACTCAATCGAACAGTAACTATGCCTCACAGAAAGACGCGTGACCAATATACGCAGATGTCAGCATTTATGAGAGGATGTTTAGTTTGGCTCAGATAAGCCGGTTGCAGTAATCGGCAAATCGCTTGACATTTGAATAGGAGTAATGCTACTATTCGACGAATTTGCAGGAACACAGCATCAAGAAGGAAACGGTCGACCTAGAAAGTCGACAGAGCGCGAGGACCGAGCAATCGTCAGAGAGTCACTCATAGCATCGCAGTCATCATTATCATCGATCTGACGTAAAACTGATGCTTCAGTGACCACAAGGACCATTAATAGGTGGTTCAAAGAAAGGGCGCTAATCTCACGGCGCCCATTGTGTCGACTGCCAATGACTTCTGTACACCAACAAGCCCGTTCGCATGGTATCGGGCTGGAATCTCATTGACTAGAGTAGAAGGGTATTTATTGATGAGTTCTGCTTCGAACAGAGCTCCGATGAACAGTGAAGATGTGACTGGAGACGCTCCGGAAGGCGGTGGAATAGCTACCCGACTGTCGCCCGTCATACGACCCCACAACCAGGAGTGATAGTCTGGGGTGCCATTTCTTTCCGTAGTAGGACCCTTTTGGTTGTCATCCCCGGCACCCTTACAACACAGCAGTACGTCGACGATATTATACCATTAGTTTTGTTGCCCTTCATGGCGAGCCATCCTGGGCTTTCATTTCAGCAAGACAATGCCCGCCTGCACACGGCGAGAGATTCTACTGCTTGTCTTCGTGCTTGCCAAACCCTACCTTGGCCAGCAAGGTCGTGCGTTTCTCCCCAATTGAGAATGGTTGGAGCATTATGGACAGGACCCTCCAATCATCTCGGGATTTTGATGATCTGACACGCCAATTGAATAGAATTTGGCACGATATCCCTCAGTAGGACATCCAACAAAACTCTGTCACTCAATGCTAAGCCGAATAACTGCTTGCATGCTCAATTTGTGGAACTTTTTCTCTTGATTAAATCAACCAGTTTCTCTGAAATTGTAGTCATTTGTTTTTCTGTAAATGTACATCACATTTTTCGATTTTCATCCTATTCGGATAATTTCTTCGTGATCTATCAAACAACCTGTCCACGCACGACTGACAACCTTTCTAACAACTTCCCCACGTGAGATCCTGTCTCTCACATTGCAATCTCTCTCGAGGTTCTAAAAAAATGGCTCTCAGCACTATGGGACCTAACTTCTGAGGTCATCAGTCCCCTAGAACTTAGAACTACTTAAACTTAACTAACCTAAAGACATCACACACATCCATGCCCGAGGCAGGATTCGAACCTGCGACCGTAGCAGTCGAGCGGCTCCAAACTGTAGCGTCTAGAACCGCTCGTCCACCCCGGCCGGCTCTCGAGGTTCTCTCGTATGGTGTGATTGACATGCATTCCCTCGAGAGGGTACATGGTGACAAGTACCTTAGTTATATCTAAGTGGTTTCAGACTGAATTTTCACTCTGCAACAAAACGTGCACTGTTATGAAACATCCTGACAGGTTAAAAACTTTTTGCCGGCCCAGGACTCGAACTTTGAACCTTGGCCTTAATGGAGAGTGCTCTGTCATTATCGCATACACTTTGCAATTGAGTGAACATTTCCTAAGTTGTGTTGTGACATTTCCCTCTTTATTCTTTCTCACTAGAATGCTAGTCCTGTAAGGCGTGCATGAGAGCTTCTGAGGAGTATTAAAAGCAGGAGATGGTTAGTGGTGCATGCAAACTGAGAGGCCGGCCCAGGATCCTGATTTCATAGGTCAGTTATAGAACACTGCCCATGAAAGGGAAGGATCTACATTCAAGTCCCGTTCTAATTTCCCGTTTTAATTTTTTACTAATTATCGTAATAACATACCCTTCGCTGCCGAGTGAAATATTCATTCTGGCAGTAAGAAACTCATAACACAAATGCACCACATTTCATATTTGCAGTTAACATCTTTCAGTCGACTTAACAAGACAATACATGAGAAGTAGAAAAGTGAGGCACAACATTTTAGTGATATGATGTATGTGTTTGGACTCACATTTGGATCTTTAGCGCATTTTAGTTAAAGAAACAGAGTTTAATGTTCCGCCATTATCAAGGTTATTGAGATCGATCACTAGGTCTGCTGAATAAGGACGAGGGAAGAAATAAATGTGGAAATGAAAATTTACAGTTCTAACTTGATGCACACCAACGTAACATACAGCCTCATTGGGACAAAGTTATATAACATCGAAAAGCGTTGTCGACGCTGACGAGCCGAGTCTGTAGATGTAGCTAAGGCCATAACAAATAAAAAATTTAATGACTGGTTACGAAGTGTTTTTGTTGTTTTAGCTAAACTCGGATGCCCTGAAGAACATAGATAGTACTTTGGCATAGAAAACAAAAACGGAAGCGTATAGCTTAGGCGGACCGGGAATGAGAAACTTAGCTTTTGCTGCCCAACTATTCTCAAACACCTGGTATCCTTTTGATTTAGCACTGCACCGACGCATTCTACAGGAGATGGGTTCTTATACAATATAAATACACGTTGACGACTGGACTGAGAACTTATAGGTGAAATGTAACACGTTATCCTAGGCTGTGAGGTATCCACAGAGGTATGTTATACCATGCTATGGAAAGAGCAATGGTCAAACCCACAAAACCGTGTCATTTTACATTGTCTACAACGTAATATGATTTCTTAAAAACAACTGACACCGAATGGTAGTACTTATCAAGACAAACAGGCAGAAAACAAACGTCTCTCTTCTATGTGCACAGATGTGGCCTAACGTACGTTTCAGTTATTTCCAGTGCTTGGGTCAAAGGGGGAAAGTAAAATAATTTTACGACCAAAACATTCACGGCTTATCGTACCACTCATCTGATTTTTGCCACTACTAAATTTTAAACTGTCACCAGTGTGTAATTTTATCGTATGAAATTTGAAATTTTGCTATTATCCTTTGCAGTGGAATCTCGTAGCTGCAGAATGAGCAGCATTTTTATCTCTGATAGCAGAGAAAAAATGTGTGTCTAAAGGGCATATTATAATTATTGGAATCATGTAGAAAAATAGGCAATAATAAAAATTACCGTCCATGATAGTCAATATAAGGAAAGGTGATTTACTTATTTACTTTCTTCAAAGCAGTTAGAAGAGGTTGTCACCAGGCATAAACCATCCATTGAAAAACAATAGCTCGAATGGTTGCAAATTCAGTCAGTGACGTTTATCACTGGAGTCCTCTTTCTTTGCAATACATGAACATTGTAAGAAATGACATAACTGGATTCAACACAGTGGAGGTTACAACTGAAAGTAGCGTCTCAGGAAACTAGCATGTACGAGTATAACCTCCTGCTCAACGAATGTGGAGTCCATTTTCCCCAGATACACACCAACTGTTAGTTACACTATACACAACAATGATTCTAATTCTACTTTTCTGTAACAAAAATACTCAGGCTGAATAATTGTAATTCTTTAAATACAACAGAAAGTTGACAGCAATTCATTAACTATGTGATGAACCTTGTATTCGTACGTGCAAATTCTATTCGGAAGCAATTAAAAATGGGTGGTCTAAGAATCGGTGTACTTGAAGAGCTAGAGGTGTGCATAATATTCTGCTTCTTTCTTCTCAATAACAAAGTGGTGCATATCAACAGGTCGGCTTAAATCAGCATGTTGCAAGTTAAAATAAAATACACAAAATTAACTTCATACCATACTTCAGTGTTACCATAAAATCTAACAATTAATGTATGCTATAAGGGAGGCGATATATTTTTACAAGGGCCTCTTCTATTATTTCAAATACCTCACTGCCAACACGTCATATATCTCACTGCCAACACGTTGCGTTTGGGGCATCATTTCTGTAATATTATCACTTCTTGTGTCTTCATAATGCACGTATCAACACTGGATTGATCTACCGGTTAATGATGTTATATTTGTCGTTTTCTTATTTATGATAAAATTAAGCAGTGATTTTATTAATTTCACGAAGGAACACCAGTATAATCGTTTGCTATGAAAAGTTAAGCAGGCTGTATCATCGCGATCGTTACAATCCGCTTACCACTTTGCTTCCCTAATCCGCCCCTCCAAACTCGTCCATACGCGCTTATCATTGGTTTCATATACTGCTGCTCATAAAGACTGGAACACAAGGAAGGATATCAAATAACGAAATTTTTACATATTGTGCGTATACGATATACGTTGACAGAAAAAAATCGCAACAACAAAAAGTAAATAATGTAAAGTAAAAAAAAATTAGGGAATACATTTGTCTAGGTAACATATTTAAGTGATTAACGTTTCAAAATCACAGATTAATTTAAGAAAGAGATAAGCCATTGCAAATGTGAAATGCTGGTACGTTAATAACCGGTGTAGCTGTCAGAATGTTGAATGAAAACGTCCAAACGTGTATGCACTGTGTTGTACACGTGCCGGATGCCAGTTTGTAGGATGGAATTCCATGTCTGTTGCACATGGTTAGTCAATGCAAGAACGCTTAATACTGTCTGTGGATGACACTAGAGTTGTCGTCCTATGGTGTCCCATATGTGCTCGATTAGAGACAGACCACGGCAACATGTCGACACTCTGTAGAGCATGTTGTTTTGCAGCAGCGGTATGTGGGCTAGTGTTATTCTTTGGGAAGCAGCCCTGGGATGCTGTTCATGAATAGCAGCACAACAGGTCGAATCACTAGATTTACGTACACATTTGAAGTCAGGATGCGTGGGATAACAACGAGAATGCTCCTGCTCTTATACGAATTCGCAGCCCAGACAATAACTGTATGTGTAGGTCCAGTGTGTCTAGCATGCAGACAGGTTGGTTGCAGGCACCCAACTGGCCTCCTTCTAACCAACACACGGCCATCACTGGCACCGAGGCAGAACCAGTTTTCATCAGAAAATACAATAGAGCTCCACCATGCCTCTCAGTGAGCTCTCACTTGACACTACTGAAGCCGTAAATGACGGTGGTTTGGGGTCAGTAAACTGCATACTACAGGGCGTGTGACTCGGAGCTGTCCTTGAAGTAGTGGTGCCAACTGTGCTCAGATTGCTGCTGCAGATTCAGTGAGATCCACCAGAGCCATACACCGAACACGACAGTCGTTCCTGTCAGTAGTATCACGTAGCCGTCCGGAGCCCCGTCTTCTTGTGACCGTACATTCTTGTGGCCATCGCTGCCAGCAGTCTTGTCCAATCTCAGAGGTAACTAACGTTCAATATCGTTACAGCGTGTATTTAAATCATACCTGATTTTCATCCTCATAGTGGTGCTACTAGTGCCACTCTTACGAATCTGGAGTGATTTTGAGTAGACATCATCTTTCATATGTAGAAACACGCCTACCAACCTTCGTTTATGTCGTTCAACTCTTTCTTGGTGTTACCCTTTTTTTTCGTCAGTGTAGTAGGAGGAACACATGATTAAATCTGTAGGTGATTTGGGGGCATACGAGATGCAGAATTAACTACACTTAGTTGACACTACAGACAGCAAGAAAGAGTCATTCCACCCGATTAGGCATCTAGTCGAACTTAGCTCGTATGACAGATACAGGTACCTCATTCCTTGCCGCTTCAGCTGTATAGCAGAGTTCATCAACCGTAGTGGCTGGCAGTAGCCACCGGCCTTAATAAGTCAGAAATGTAACGCGTGCTTTCCGTTAATTACTAGCTACGCGAACCAGAGGTGATCGTCTTGTGTGTCCGGTGGCAGCCTATATCGTCACGTCAGGTGGTGGGCCACTATGATGATGATAGTTGCAGTCAGGCAACGTTTGTTCTTCTCGGATGCTGCACACATGTATACTTTCATTGTGATGCTGTACGCAGAACTGGGACTCGTCTGATAAGATGATGTGATGCAACTGCTGTGTTCAGTGCTTTCCTTGGGCTCCACATTGTCGGCCTGACTCTCTCTGTTGCAGCATCAAGAGAAACGCAAAAATGGTCTCCGTGCTTGTAGGTACTTGTCTTGCTGCAAACAAGCCAATTTCCTGACGCAAGGTACTTAAACTGGTTACACGGTCCTGCACGGCCTAGAGACATGATTCGGTCCTCTCGGGCACTAGTCGCGTGGAGCCGTTGAGATCCTGCATAGCGCTGAGTATGACCCGATTAAACACGCAGACTCCATATTCACATGACAGTCGTGCCATCTCGATTAACGCGAGCAGCAATATCACTTAAAGATACTCCGCAGACTCGATATGACACTGCCACTGTCGAAATCCGCCACACGCTGAAAGGCGTATCTCCTTCTTACACGAGGAGCAGCACAATCTTCTTACAACTAACCAACATTCAGATGCAATTTCTGCATCTGAAACACGTTGCATAATCTTTCCTTATATACATAATGTAGATGGCGTTACTCCTACCTACTTCGCGCGATTGCGTTGAAACGTTAATCATTTTCATATTCAGACATAAAGGGTGCAACGAGTTAAGTTCAGATATATAGTACCTTAATACCTACACACAGCAGTCTGTTGGTTGCGTTTTCTCCGCGTAAAAATAGCCTTTTGTAAGGACGTCACATAATTTACTAGCCGGCCGGAGTGGCCGTGCGGTTCTAGGCGCTACAGTCTGGAACCGAGCGACCGCTACGGTCGCAGGTTCGAATTCTGCCTCGGGCATGGGTGTGTGTGATGTCCTTAGGTTAGTTAGGTTTAATGAGTTCTAAGTTCTAGGTGACTGATGACCTCAGAAGATTAGTCGCATAGTGCTCAGAGCCATTTTAATTTACTATCTGATGTTTTCTGCATGGTCGTTACGCCACCACTAGGCGGACTACACCTCTCAGTATGGACTCACCATTTTGCGTCCCCGCATCCACACTTCAGTACATATCCCGTCGCTCAGAGGAAAATATGCATCAATGTCTTGGTCTTGCCACATGTACCTGGAGGTAGTAACCAACCTCAAAACGTACGACTTGTAATAGCTGTAACTATTTGTCTGCAAATGAAGTAAACACTGATGTAATGTTGTTCAGTACACCGTTCTCAGTCATCAATATAAATATCTACAATTATACCCGTTAGACCCTGTACAGTACACTTCGTCAGTTTGACATTTGTTGTACGCCACCTTCATGACGCTGCAGATTTAATGCCCAGCCGTTTATATGAACAAACGCCGATCACTTCAGTCCAGCGTGTTAGGAAAGTGATGAATAATGATCGCGGTTTCCATGGAACTAAAATTCTATCTAAATTTGATTGCGTAGTGAAAGGTGTATAATTTTTGTTACAACCATCTGACAAACGTTTCTGATCGGTTTAGAAATTAAAAATCCTTAAAACAGAAATATTCTGAAGAAGAAGAAAGAGAGACGTAGTCACAAAATCGAGTCTGCATTGATACTTCAACGCGACAGCACAGAGTTTAAACTCAGCTCGGAATATTTCAAGCATAGGGAAAGAAATCATCCATGCACTGTCAAAGAAACCATCTCCGAATTTTCCTGGGGTGATTTAGAGAAATCACGGAAAACCTAAATCAGCATAGCCGGACGCGGATTTGAATGTCTTCCTCCCGAATGGGAGTCCAGTGTGCTAATCACTGCACTACCTCGTTCGATGGAAGGAGCAACTGGAGCATGCCGAAAGCTGCCTGTGTCAGCAGTTCATGCAGACAAGAGGCGTGTCTTACCAATTTTTGACGTTTTTAAACACTGCGACTGTACTGTACGTAGAGGATATTTTTGGGAGAAACAGGCACCAATTGGGATTTATAGTTTTGAAATAGTTATTGTCATGTTAGTTAGCTTTAAGGCTATCGCAGGCCCATCGTTAGACGTTGGCATTTGCAAGACATTAATTACTGAACGTGCACAGGTCTTTGCCAGTGTTGTAGCCATGTCGTGAAAGCTTGAGGATTGCGAAAAAATTTTGGTCCCTAGTGAAACGACACCCTGGTAACGTTCTCTGCGTATCAGCGTGCCTAAAAGCATCCAATTGATCGCGGTCTGTTCGCAGTATCGTGCCAGCTTGACAATAAATAATTTTGCGATCTTAGGTTATTTCAGTAAGCACGTAGTGCTTAAGAAAAATGCTCTTGCAAGAAACGTAAGTAAAGTTATGAAGATGAAGAGGTGAATGGGCGTTTAACAACGACAGGAGAATAAATACTTCAAAACAATAAAACGTGAGTAGCTGTTGTTTCTGTTCAAATCATCATCTGAGTAGTAGCTTTTTGTATGTACTAGAATTTAAGTTCCATGATTTCGCAAAGAAACAAATTCTCATGATGAGAGGGGGAGGACTGCATTAATTAGTAATGCTCAGGCAAGTAAACTACTGTTGAAAATATGGCTTGTGTCTACAGGCGGAACCACTAGCAACGGTGACGTCATAGATTATTCAATACAGAACACATCGGACAGTGCTGGCACTACAGCAACCTTTTCCAAGTTAAATATCATTCAGAAGATGCCGTAGCAGACAAATTAAGCCTTAAATGTCTGTTTTTAGTCAATATAAGCTAGGTTTTTTACGTATACTTTCTGTAATACGGTTTCAGAAACAGTAAGCACACGTGTATCATGATATACCATAACCCGCTAAAGGAATCGACCTCGCAAGATTCCATCGAATTCTCGTGTATGTTCTTTAGGAGGAAGCACTGTTTCCACGAACTGACATTCATTATCCTGCACAGCTCTCGGAAGTATTTCGTACATACACTATGTGATCAAAAGTATCCAGACACCTAGCTGAAAATGACTCACGAGTTCGTGGCGCTCACCTTCGGTAATGTTGGAATTTAATATAGTGTTGGTCCACCCTTATCCTTGACGGCAGCTTCCACTCTATCAGGAATACGTTCAATCGAATGTGGAAGGTTTCTTGGGGAATGGCAGCCCATTCTTCACGGAGTGCTGCACAGAGGAGAGGTATCGATGTCGGCCGGTGAGGCCCGGCACGAAGTCGGCGTTCCAAAAGATCTCAAAGGTGTTCTACAGGATTCAGGTCAGGACTCTGTGCAGACCAGTCCATTACAGGGATGTTATTTTCGTGTAACCACTCCGCCACAGGCCGTGCATTATGAACAGGTGCTCGATCGTGTTTAAAGACGCAATCGCCATCCCCGAATTGTTCTTCAACAGTGGGAAGCAAGAAGGTGCCTATAAAATCAATGTGAGCCTGAGCTGTGATATTGCCACGCCAAACGACAAGGGCTGCAAGCCCCCTCCATGAAAAACACGACCACACCATAACATCACCGCCTCCGAATTTTACTGTTGGCACTACACACGCTGGCAGATGACGTGCTCCGGGCATTCGCCATACCCACATCCTGCCATCGGAGCGCCACATTGTGTACAGTAATTCGTCATTCCACACAACGTTTTTCCACTGTCCAATCGTCCAACGTTTACGCTCCTTACACTAAGCGAGGCGTTGTTTGGCTTTTACCGGCGTGATGTGTGGCTTATGAGCAGCCTCTGGATCATAAAATCCAAGTTTTCTCACCTCCCGCCCAACTGTCATAGTACTTGCAGTGGATCCTGATGCAGTTTGGAATTCCTGTGTGATGGTCTGCATAGATGTCTACCTATTACACATTACGACCTTCTTAAACTGTCGGCGATCTTTGTCAGTCAACAGACGAGGTCGGCCTGTACGCTTTTGTACTGCAAGTGTCCCATCATGTTTCCACTTCACTATGACAACGGAAACAGTGGACCTAGGGATGTTTAGGAGTATGGAAATCTCGCGTACAGAAGTAAGACACAAGTGACATCCAATCACCTCACCACGTTCGATATCCGCGCGTTACGTGGAGTGCCCCATTCTCCTTTCGCACGATGTCTAATGATTACTGAGGTCGCTGATATGAAGTACGTGGCAGCAGGTGGCAGTAAAATGCACCTAATATGAAAAACATATTTTTTGGGTGTGTCCGAATACTTTTGATCCCATAATGTATATTATGGTGACTAATTTAATCAAAGGTATTTCTCATTTGCGGTACCCCTTTTCAATTCTTTTTTATTGCAGCACTAAAAATGACAAAAACTGGCTCTGAGCACTATGCGACTTAACTTCTGAGGTCATCAGTCGCTCAGAATTTAGAACTAATTAAACCTAACTAACCTAAGGACATCACACACATCCATGCCCGAGGCAGGATTCGAACCTGCGACCGTAGCGGTCGCTCGGTTCCAGACTGTAGCGCCTAGAACCGCACGGCCACTTCGGCCGGCCTAAAAATTACAATTTATGCTGTTACAATAAATAACTTTTCAACTATTAGCAAAACTGCAAAAGCTGTTAAATTTTAATTAATTTCAGAAATTCTTCTGTTTTATTTGGGTTCTGCTTGTTATCTTTATTTACTGGATTATGACAATAAACGAGGGTGTACTTTTAATTTTTTTATGTATTGATTAGATGAGATATCCTTCTTGAATTAGTGTAGAATTCTTTTAGATAATCTAATTATTCTTTTACGAACATAAAAATCTGTACGCAACAGTAGCATTCCTTTCAGAATTTTGATCGCTGGTTTATCTTCTGTATAGCTTTTGGTTTCAGTTACCTTCTCATCTAAAAATCTTGTTTCTCAAACAGCTATAAGTTACGTTTCTTTTTTGTCTAAGACTTATTTCTAATTCTTTTTATTTATCGATCTTAGGTAAAGAATTTACATTCAAAGTGCCAGCGGAATGTTTTGATTAAATTTCGGTTTGGAAGGAGTCCAAGGATGTTCTGAATCATGCATAGTGCAAATGTTGCGATTTCCCAGAATCGTAGATCACAATGCATTTGGTAACGGAATGATGTGTATCTCTTCCGGGTTACCACCTGCGGTAATGCCTTCTTCAAGCGATCTTTCCATTATGGAATTGAAATTGCGTATTATTAAGGGCAGGAACTGGATTCCACAATAAAATCAGATGTTTAGTCTCAAATGATTTTTCTTCCTGGTTTACTCCACTAGGTTCTTTCTCCCGCCGTTGGAAACTGGTATTTCTCTTATGTTGACTGGGTGTCATCTGTATCCGTAGGCTGTGCCCTTGCTGGATGCGGCCAGCCGGTGCCGGATGGTTCCTGTTTTTTTCACAACGGCTTACTCCTCCCACTCCTACTTCTTCATAACTTGAAAGATGAGGCCTCGGGCTTGAGACCAGCGATGGCGGTGTTTATCACTTTATTATTATTATGACGGTATTTAAAAAAATATTTTTTGTGCCTGTAGTAGACCACTTCAGTCTGGACCCGAGGAAGTTATTAATTCGTTTAAGTTGCTTCTCTACACCGAGGATTTCGACAACTAGGTCTCTCATGTTTACAGCTGTTCTTGATCCGAATTCTGAAACATTTACTTCATCTTGTTTGCTGAAGGAATACCGGAGAACCATATTTAGTAACTTCGCTGTAGAGGCACTGTCATCGGTAAAATGGTCATTGCTGTTGTGCAGCGAAGGTAGTGAATGTGCCTTGCCGCTGGACTACTTTACATACGACCAGAATCTCTTTAGATTTTCTGGCAGATTTTCAGACAGAATTTCGTTCTGGAAATCATTAAAGGCATCTTTCGTTCTGGAAATTATTAAAGGCATCTCGCATTGAAGTCAGCGCTGAATTTCGAGCTTCTGTTAAACAATATAAATCTGACATAAAGTTATGCAGGAGGCAGGCGACCATTGTTATAGCATTCAGTAGTTCTGCACTCAGGCTGACTGGGTCGCAATGGTGAAAGTCAAACATCTGGTATGAAATGACTTTATTACTATTATGACGCGTTTCGGGATTTATAAATCATCTGATATCTATAAAAATCAGATACAAAAATATTTTATAAAACATAGTTATGGACAGCTATATCATTCCACTTTGATTGAAATAGCCTGACACTAACTAAAATATACCTACTCAGAAGCGATTGCTGTACGTAGATATGGCGTTTCAAGTTGTAAGTGAAACAAACATTCGCACACTACTGACGCACTTCTGTACCGTGCGGGCAAGCACACATTTTTGCCAACAGATGGTATTACAAAACGGCTCTGAGCACTATGGGACTTAACTTCTGAGGTCATCAGTCCCCTAGAACTTATAACTACTTAAACCTAACGAACCTAAGGACATCACACACATCCATGCCCGAGGCAGGATTCGAACCTGCGACCGTAGCGGTCCCGCGGTTCCAGACTGTAGCTCCTAGAACCGCACGGCCACACCGGCCGGCTGGATTTGTTTGTCTCTGCACCAGTGTTCACAAGGAGAAAGCCTCATACACTGCCAATATTTGGCAGGTCGCTTATATACAAACTGAAGTGAGAGACTCGAAGATATTTTGGCTCAACCACCACTCACCTTCCCACCCGTTTTTGAGAAAACCGGCGGTAAAATTCAAGACGTATAATCGACTCAAAATTGACTTAGTCGATAAATAAACGCATATTTTGCTAGAAATTGAGGAAAACAGCTTTTCTGACACCCGCTTACGTACCCATAAGGTAAACGCTGCGCAACCACGGCCGGCGATGGTATTACAGAATGTACATTGGGATCAACTACTGTACACTTATTATACGGTGTGGCTGTTGGCTGTGAACCAACGTATTATAAAAGAAATAGTTTCTTTATACAACGTGTTATGACTTAACATTGATAAAACATTGCACAGAATATTTGTTAAATTCGAGAGTATTACGTGGCGCCGCACATCCTCAAAAGCTACAGTCACAACAACTGTGCGATATGACAGGCGATATAAAATTAAAATATAATACAGCAATATAGACATATAACACAAATTTAAATACAGGCTGTAAAACAGGGGAAGGAGATTATATTATTTTCATTAAAACTAGGACGGTCCGCCGGCCGGAGTGACCGAGCGGTTAAAGGCGCTACAGTCTGGAACCGCACGACCGCTACGGTCGCAGGTTCGAATCCTGCCTCGGGCATGGATGTGTGTGATGTCCTTAGGTTAGTTAGGTTTAAGTAGTTCTAAGTTCTAGGGGACTTATGACCACAGCAGTTGACTCCCATAGTGCTCAGAGCCATTTGAACCATTTTTTTAGGACGGTCCGTCTGTCGGATGAAATCCGGTACCAGAAAGTACCCAATATGCGGTATTGCGCGCACATCAAATAGAAGTACAATTTTCTGCCAATGAGCACAACCAGTTATTTATGAAACATAGGGAGCATTTCAGTGTAAACGATGATCGGTCGTGGGGAATTACACGTCGTGTCCATGCAAAACTAAAAAATATTATTTGTTTCCATGTACCGTCAAACGTTAAAATCGTATAGTCTTGTGATGCTTTACAAAAGTTACGAATTTACAGTCTAAAATATATAATGTAACCGCACATCTGAAATCATACACTGAGGTGACAGGAGTCGTGGGATGCCTCCCAATATCGTGTCGGACCATATTGTGGCCGGAGCAGTGGAGCAACTCGACATGGCATGGTCTCAACAAGTCGTTGGAAGTCCTCTGCAGAAATATTGAGCCATGCTGCCTCTATAGCCGTCCATAATTGCGAAGTTGTTGGCGGTGCAGGATTTTGCCCAGGTACTGACCTGTCGATTATGTCACATAAATGTTCGATGGGATTCATTTCGGGCGATCTGGGAGGCCAAACCATTCGCTCGAATTGTTCAGAATGTTATTCAAGCCAATCGCGAACAATTGTGGCCCAGTGACATGGTGCATTGTCTTCCATGAAAATTCAACCGTTGTCTGGGAACATGAAGTCTATGAATGGATGAAAATACTCTCCAGGTAAACGATCATAACAATTTTCAGTCAAGGATCGGTTCAATTGGCCCAGAGGACCCATTCCAGTCCAAGTAAACACAGCCCACACCATTTTGGAGCCACCATCAGCTTGCACAGCGTCTTGTGTTGACAACTTGGGTCCATAGTTTCGCGGAGTCTGCGCCACACGCGAATCCTATCATCATCTCTTACCAGCTGAAATCGGGACTCATATGACCAGACCACGGTTGTCCAGTATTTCTAGGGTCCAAACGATATGGACACGAGCCCAGGAAGGCGTTGCAGGCGATGTCGTTCTCTTAGCAAAGGTCGGTCGTCTATTGCCATAAGCCCACAAACGCTATACTTCGGCGGGCTGTCCAAACGGATATGTTCGTCGTACGTCCCACATCGATTTCTGCAGTGTTGCTTGTCTGTTAGCACTGACAACTCTACGCAAGCGCCGCTCCTCTCGGCCGTTAAGTGAAGGCCGTCGGCCACTGCATTGTCCGTGCTGGGAGGTGATCCCTGAAATGTGGTATTTTTGCCACAGTCTTGACACTGTGCATCGCAAAATGTTGAATATCCCAATGACATCCGAAATGTAATGTCCTGTGCGTCTAGCTGTAATTGCCATCCCGCGTTTATAGTCTGTTGATTCCCGTCCTGTGGCCATAGTCACGTCGGAAATCATTTCACATGAATTGCCTGAGTGTGAATGACGACTGCCCTTTTATACCTTGTCCGAGCGATAATAGAGCCATCTGTGTATGTGGATATCACTATCCCATGATTTTTATCACCTCAGTGTGTAAGACACAGACGGTAGAAATTTTCTATATCTGTGTTTCATATTTTATGGTTTGGGCGTTGTATACTGAGAAGCTCTATTTTCATAAAACGGTAAAGTTACATGTTGGATTTGTTTGTTCAAGTGGCTCTGAGCACCATGGGACTTAACATCTGTGGTCATCAGTCCCCTAGAACTTAGAACTACTTAAACCTAACTAACCTAAGGGCATCACACACATCCACGCCCGAGGCAGGATTCGAACCTGCGACCGTAGCAGTCGCGCGGTTCCAGACTGTAGCGCCTAGAACCGCACGGCCACACCGGCCGGCTGGATTTGTTTGTCTCTGCACCAGTGTTCACAAGGAGAAAGCCTCATACACTGCCAATATTTGGCAGGTCGCTTATATACAAGCTAAAGTGAGAGACTCGAAGATATTTTGGCTCAACCACCACTCATCTTCCCACCCGTTTTTGAGAAAACCGGCCGTAAAATTCAGGACGTATAATCGATTCAAAATTGACTTAGACGATAAATAAACGCATATTTTGCTAGAAATTGAGGAAAACAGCTTTTCTGACACCCGCTTACGTACCCATAAGGTAAATGCTGCGCAACGAAAGCACCGTTGGTGTAGTCACCAAGGGATCTGGCTGGGGAGCAGAGAACCTGTTTTCGATTCTTAATTGCATTGATGTTTTTTTATTTTTACTTTTTTCGATTCGAAATTGGTAGGACTGGGATTGTTAATAAGGTAAGTAAATTAATAAATAGTAATAAGGCAGGCAAATGAATTCTCAGGCGACTTGGATTAGCAAAGAATCAGAAATTTAATCCTAGTCGCTTTATAACGACCCTTTCACTCACTCTGTTACACGTCCTCCATTTCTTTCGAACAACTAGGTGGATCGTTGTCGTCATATAAATATTCGAAGCGAACATACTCGTGGCACCAAGAACATCTGATGAACGTAGTCTTCGCACAAATACATCGTTACTTTCGTGGATTCGGCTGGAGACAGACTTGGTTAATATTTAAAGATATTTATTTACCTGGAATTAGCTTTGTTCGATACCACGCATACGATAACATTTCCTTAAAAATTGGTGTTAAATTTGATCATGAATTATCCTGTGAACCGTTACTGCAACTATGCGGTTGTGAATTCCTGCTGGATTTGCAGAAGCAGATTGCAATTTTGAAGACTGGAAATAAATATTTTAACTTGGCGATGAAAATAAACATCTCTTGGCTGGCACATTACGCCCAATCCCGCGGTATTACTTCTACCGCGCAAGTCGGCTGACCCTCGTCATATATAAACAGCTGATGGTACATGACAGTATTAGTTTGTCCATCCAGGGAATTCAGTACTGGACAAAACTTGTTATCAGAAACGGATGGTTTTAAAATGTTCCCGAGACGTGCTTTGTAAATTTAATTTATCAATTTACAGCAGCTGGAGTGGCGTAAACATTTTTTAACGAGTCGATTAACCGACTGACCTCTTCTTTATCATGAGGACCAAATTAATCAGTTACTTCTTGTAAGCACAGGAAAACGTCGGGCAACAATTATCCAGACGCTGTGATGGAACACCGCGCCGTGTGCGGATGCGTTATTTTATGTGGTTTTTCTCCCTTATGCGGAAGCGTTCGTCAAATTTTCGTCTTCACAGCACTCTACTCGGAACTGGTTTCATGCATCAAGGATAAAAATTGTAATTTTTTACTAATCCAAGTGGTTTGGGGAATTTATTTTCTTGTTTTGTT
This sequence comes from Schistocerca americana, assembly GCF_021461395.2. Classification (NCBI taxonomy): domain Eukaryota; kingdom Metazoa; phylum Arthropoda; class Insecta; order Orthoptera; family Acrididae; genus Schistocerca; species Schistocerca americana. The sequence continues at coordinate 557,165,419 of NC_060130.1, read as the reverse complement.
TTTGAAATGGTTCAAACGGCTCTGAGCACTATAGGACTTAACTTCTGAGGTCATCAGTCCCCTAGAACTTAGAACTACTTAAACCTAACTAACCTAAGGACATCACACACATCCATGCCCGAGGCAGGATTCGAACCTGCGACCGTAGCGGTCGCGTGGTTCCAGACTGAAGCGCCTAGAACCGCATGGCCACAACGGCCGGCGCCTTGTTTTTCGTTCTTATTGATTTATTTACCTTATTAATCCTCCTAACCTAGCAATTTCGAAATAGAAAACAATACAAATTTAAATAAATGAATGCAATTAGGAATGAAACAAAGGTTCTCCGCTCCCCAGCCAGGTGCCTCGGTCGCTAAGCCAGCGACGCTTTCGTAGTGTAGTGTTTACCTTATGGGTACATAAGCGGCGGCCAAAGAAGTTTCTTTCCTCGATTTCTAGGAAAGTATGCGTTTGCGAACCCATTATACAGGGTGATTCAACTGCCTCTACCTACGGATTTTATGCAGTCCGCAACGCCTCCAAAAACCACAATCGAAATTTTGATATTCTCTAGCTTGCTACGAGCAAACTATTAGTCTTACAGAAAAAAATGAACAGGACGTTTTTGTAGGAAATTTAATGTAGTTAAATATTGAACTGGACTATGTTTCCGCTGGAGGCCACAGTTTTCGAGTTACTTAAGAAAAACGCGTTTTTAGGTCACTTTTGTATAGTTTTCTCTAATAATTCGAAAACTACTGCTTCTAGTGCAAATGTATCCCAGTACAAAGTTTAACTACATTAAATTTTCGAAAATTACCCTGTTCATTTTTTTCCGTAGGACTAATAGTTGGCGTGTAGCAAACGAGAGACTGTCAGAATCGTGGGCATGGTATTTGAAGGCGTTGTATGTTGCATGAAACCCATATAGGGGCAGCTGTATCACCGTGAATGATGTGAATCTCATTAGTTTTGAATCGACAGCACGTCATAAATTTTTTATGGGTGATTTTCTCTAATTTCTTTAATTTTAGGTTGTACACAAGCGACCTGCGAATATGAGCTGAGCCGAATCGATTGTGAAACTTCAGCTTGCCATATTTTATTTTTTATTGACTGAACGTTTGAAGGATCGTTAAATCTGTGAAATCTCTCAAGTTACTTTCTAATAGTGTCTGCTTCCTTATGACGTGCAGTATGTGTGTCGTTTGTGTGTTAGAATCTATCCCGTGAGTGCTTGTTGTAGAATTTTTTTAAATTTTGGAGAAGTTTTTAGGCGGAGGAACATGTGTTCAGGATTTATCCAAAAAAGACCTATTTTCCTACCCGTGACAACAGGTATTTGACCATTCATAGCCCATGATCCACGTCTTATACTTTCATGAAACAGCTGTGGCAATCTTCCCATCCCATTCGTGACATACCTACTGAAAACCCATCTGTCGATAGTCCCTAACTCCCTACTGGTACCAGAGCAAGATGCGCAAGGTCGGCTGCCATGCGTGCGATGTGTAACCCCACATTAACCTACCTCACAGCTCCATTAAAGCGTGTCCGATCATTGCTCTGGAACAGCTACACGAAGTGTACACAGGTGCCAAGAGTGAAGGAAGCTATCTCGTCCAGGTCTTCACCTATGCTATGTGCCCCATCCCTGTCCAAGCCGTTTCCCGCGTCAGCCACTGTCACTACATGACCCTCTTTTGAAAAATCCATGCATTAAGTTCCTAAATCTTCTATCATATGACGAAGACATGCATTTGGTTCAAAAATGCTGGTGACCTGGTACGTTGCTCCTAAGGTTTCCTGTAAATGAGGCCCAACATGTCGTCCATGGATACTACTTAGGTGCAGCACTTTTACCTTTCTAACATTTTTCTTATCTCGATTGAAGTGTGCTTACCATTTCCTGTGTCTAGTTCTACTTGACGTTCTTGTCTACTTAACTCTGGCAGTGGTTAATATTTGTTTTTAGCGTTGATAATAGAACTATCACATCGCGTCCTCTTTCTCTCTGCCTTCCTACCAGCTGCCAGTTACCAACCTCCCTCCTCCGCTCTTTCTCCTTCGATCCTGATCAAGAATTCTTTCCTTATTTCCTTCAACTGTGCCCTTCTATTCGAAACAAGTATGGGCGCGTGTACATTGACTTGTTCATTTCTCACCTGTTGGAAATAAAGGAGCAGATTTCTTACATGCCTCCCCCAGTGACGAATGACATGCAGTCTATTACGAATGCAGCTGCTGATCTAGCGATGATTTCGATCAGAAAATGTGCATTATACAGGATCTGATTGAGGTTCCAGATGGTTTTAGCTTTGCCAGTAGCGTGGAATGACATGCCGCTATTGCGCCGGAAGACAATCACTTGCTAAGTGGCGCGAACTGCGTTAATAATTAGAACTTTGCTAATGAGAAAGCTGTCACTCGTCAGCTCCAGGTCCTGCAGAGTTCGTATCTAGAGAGGGTATCAGAGTGGTAAATGCATGTTAGGTATAGAACTACGCCACTTGCTCGAAAATTACATGGGGGACTAATTCAAAGGAATTGGATTTGCTGTACGACTTGCCACTTTAACTGTTTTTCGCTAGTATACCCGACTTAACTTCGTCTGTCTTCAGCACGTCTAGTGCTACAGCTGTGTTATTTAGTTTATAATTAGAACGACAATAATCCACTTTGCTAATAAATCGAGTTACAACGTGAAGAGAAAACTATGGACGCCCAATCCGAAAGATTACTGTTATTGTTCGAGTCTCGAACGAATTTAGATTCTTGAGGGTTTCCAATTCGCACAAATTAAAATTATTCAGTGATTCCTTGAAAACGGGTACAGTCTAACACTTACTCCATCCTTCCGACGTCTGATCCATTATTAATCCCAAGTAACGTTATTGTCAACATGATACCGGCTCTGCGACAATCTTACACAATGCAAAAATGCAAACAGTTGTTATCTACGCACCTCATACTATACATTGCGCAATACACTCCTCGTACCAAGAAGAAAGAAACAAAGATTAGAACTTCACGATTCGTCGACGACGAGGTCATTAGAGACAAAGCACAAGCTCGTTTTGGGAGAGGATGGAGAAGGAGATCGACGGTGCTGTTTGAGAGGAACAATCCCGAAATTCACCTTAAGTGACTTAGGGAAGTCGCACAAAACCTAAATCAGGATGGCAGGTCAGGGATTTCTACATCTACATCTACATACATACTGCGCAAGCCACCGTATGCTGGATGGTGTAGGATAGCCTGTAGGATAGCCTATCTACGCACCTCATACTATACATTGCGCAATACACTCCTAGCACCAAGAAGAAAGAAACAAAGATTAGAACTTCACGATTCGTTGACGACGAGGTCATTAGACAAAGCACAAGCTCGTTTTGGGAGAGGATGGAGAAGGAGATCGACCGTGCTGTTTGAGAGGAACAATCCCGAAGTTCACCTTAAGTGACTTAGGGAAGTCGCACAAAACCTAAATCAGGATGGCAGGTCAGGGATTTCTACATCTACATCTACATACATACTGCGCAAGCCACCGTAGTATTGCTGGTTGGTGTAGGATAGCCTGTACTACTACTAGTAATTTCCTTTCCTGTTTCACTCGCAAATAGGGCGATAGAAAAATGACTGTTTATATGCCTCAGTGTGAGCCCTAATCTTATCTTCGTGGTCCTTACGAAAAATGTACGTTGGCGGGAGTAGAATCTTTCTGCAGTCAGCCTCAAATGCCGGTTGTATAAATTTTCCCAGTAGTTCAAAAAAATGGCTCTGAGCACTATGGGACTTAACATCTGTGGTCATCAGTCCCCTAGAACTTAGAACTACTTAAACCTAACTAACCTAAGGACATCACACACATCCATGCCCGAGGCAGGATTCGAACCTGCGACCGTAGCAGCCGCGCTTCTCAGTAGTGCTGCCCGAAAAGAATGTCGCCTTCCTACAGTGATCTCCATTTGAGTTCACGAAGCATCTCCGTAATGCTGCTCTCCTTCATAGATGAACCACACTTCCTTAAACAATCCCAATAAACCGAAGTCGTCCATTCGACTTCTTTACTACGACACTTACATGCTCAATATGAATCTAGTGTCTTATCACTGCGCCACGTCACTCGATTTGTACCAACACGTACGCTCAATCGGAATTCAATTGTTACACATACCTCACAGCAGTTCCAGATCGTTATGGCAGTTTTTACTCTCGGAACCTCTATTAACTGCCTCGCGATTAAGACTATAGTGGACGGGCTGAGTCAGGAAGAAAGATACATGCTTTGAAGGGTGGTAGTTCAAATGGTTCAAAAGGCTCTGAGCACTATGGGACTTAACTTAGAACTACTTAAACCTAACTAACCTAAGGACATCACACATATCCATGCCCGAGGCAGGATTCGAACCTGCGACCGTAGCGATCGCGCGGTTCCAGACTGTAGCGCCTAGAACCGCTCGGCCACCACGACCGGTATGAAGGGGGGTAGTGTTAGTGATTCTCAACAAACAACGTCACATTAACATACTTGCTATTCTTAACAGTTTCCAAGGAAGCTATTGACAACAATCGGGAACAAGACATATGCAGGTGATAGTAAGTCAAACATTGTGATCTACGTTTTGTTTAAAGGTGTACATTTCCTCACAAAAGATGTTCTACAAGTCCACCGTCAAATGTAATGCATTTTACGGCTCTTGTAGACAGCTGTTGTGTTGCTGATCTGAGCTGATTCGTACGGTCCTTTACTTGAGCACACGAGTGTAAAATGCGAGCGAGAAGTTGCTTCTTTGTATCCACTCTGCACTTGTAGACTTGGCTCTTAAGCCAACCCCACCTATCAAAATGGTTCAAATGGCTCTGAGCACTATGGGACTCAACTGCTGAGGTCATTAGTCCCCTAGAACTTAGAACTAGTTAAACCTAACTAACCTAAGGACATCACAAACATCCATGCCCGAGGCAGGATTCGAACCTGCGACCGTAGCGGTCTTGCGGTTCCAGACTGCAGCGCCTTTAACCGCACGGCCACTTCGGCCGGCACCACCTATCACTTTAGATGTATCAGCATGTAAGTGCTGGTGAAAAAGAACATGTAACAGACGCCCGTGGTTTTCAAACAGCTGTATCTCGGATACGGTTAAGAAATTTTTTTGTTCAGAAGCACCATTACTACCACTTCTCAAAGCATGTACCTTTCCTCCTTACTTACAATGTATACTGTACAACATAAGCGAAGCGAGTCAGAGGTAGAAACTGTATAGGCATCTACACTGGTCGTCCGAAAAGTTCCGAGGCCGATTTATTCCTGGCGTATAAGGGACGGCAGCGCAGTACTTACGGTGGAGCTTGAACGAACAACTACAAACAAATGTGTATTCGACGGGTCAGTTGTGAGCAGGCAGTGGTAAGTAATGGACGTATGACCGTAGTGTATCAACGTTGTTGTGTCAAAAATCGCAGTGGAGCAACGTCTCGAAATCAAGTGTTCAAGACATTCTCCAGAATGTTTTGAAGAAGAGAAAAGGGTGTGCAAAGTCTGTCCCTCACACCTTGACTCCCAAACATAAATATTGAAGCGTGGACGCCTGCCGCAACTTGACTGAAATGTAAAACGCAGGGAATACTTTCCTCGAAAAAACCTTACGTGTGATGGGACTTGGTACAAACCTACCACAAAACGACAAAGTGCAGAAATTCGCATGAAGGCTCGACGCTCTGAGAATGTTACCGACGCTCAAGCCAATGTTAGGTACGAATTGGACAACATCCCAAAGAAGGAGTATTCCAACAGTTTCACACGGTTGTATGAACGTTCTGCGCATTGTTCTCAAGAGGGGGGAGGGGGAGTGGGGGCTATGTAGAACGCCTGAAGCAGTAAAACTACCATCTTAACCTTTCTCTATTTTTGATTAATTTAGTCTCAAAATTCTTTAGACTTATGTGGTAGAGCAGATGATGTTGCTGATCAGTAGAAAGCTACATTCAGCGGTCTACATACTGGGAAATTTGGTTGGGAAGTGGTATACAGTGGGTATGAAGTACGTAATTGTATACTTTTCTGAAAACTGAATGATATTGCTTTTGTTTGGGTTTCAAATGGACAATTGTTTTTCAGTAGACTGAAGAAACGTATTATTTGCGTAAGTGATGAGTAATTCATTTACTCTGACAGCACTATGCAAAATTTTGCCAGCTTATACGTTGCCATATTAAGTCTTCCGTGGATGTCACTATTTTATTCTCCTGCTTTGCTATGTCAGCAACGAAAGGATTTACCTGTTCAGTTGGCATCTACTGGAGGAGATAAAAACGGTAGCTAGGAAATAAGAGTGACTATATGCTGATGTAACACAATGACTGTCAGATACATATGCACAGAGCTGTCTCTTTGAGGCCTAATTGGAGATGATGGCGTATAATATGTAGAGCTTCATTATTTAGTCCGTTTTGAATACATCTTAGCTACCGAGAACATCTCTGAAAAACGGTAGCATAGCACAAACGCGCTTCAAATACCTCGATGTGACTGTTCGGATGATCTAACTATAATCAAGTGGGGTGGCGAATTTCGATTAATTTGAAGCATTATAGGTAGATGTAGTTAGTTTATGTACAAACTGGCAGAAAACACCTCGTGTGATCACTTCTTCAGTACTGCCTGGGATCGATTCAACTTTTACTTTCTCAATGTACAAAAAGTATTCAAAGGGGAGCTGGGCAGTTTGTTGTTGATTTATAGGGTCTGACTAACTGGAGATCACAGAGATGTTTACCTAGCTTAGGTGGGATATCCTCCAGAAGAAGTGTTGTGCATCACGTGAAGAATAGCTTTTAAATTTTCAAGGATCTCTTTCCACATAGCAACCTGGGATCATATTACCCTCCCCCATCAATTTATTTATCGCTTAGGAATCGTAGAGGTAAAATCGAAGAGATTATGGCATGTCTAGTAAAATACATCCACTCGTTCTTTCCATCCAACCGCCGTGAAGGAATGGTAAAAGGAGAGCTGGAACGATAAGTTATAGTGGCATGAAGTACCTTCGAAAATACACCTTGTTGCGCATACCAGTGAGTTAATATGCATTTAGATCTATATTTAGTTGAAGGAAAACAAGCAATCGCCTACAATAAATACTGTCGCGCTGAAAATAATATCACGGCTCCAAATGAATCACTACTAGATAATGGTTGTAAAAAAAGTAAAGCTGTTCTCAGCCCGACGGTTGATGTAAACATCATTGCACTTTAGTAAGCGTGATCCTACTAGAGATGGTATGCTCTGGCCTCCCTTTCACCGGAAAAGTAACTGAACTAGTCAGTTGCAGGTGGAGGCCACAGCGTGGTGCAACTTGATCCACAAAGAACTGCCAGACGTGAATGCCGTTATAGACACCAGGAAAAATCCTTGGGTTAAACGAATATCGGCTGAAAGACCTTTGGATGTGTAATCTAGAAGAAATACTATAAATTTGCGAATTACTACTAATAAAACGCAAGGGACGTGCATGCGGGAAGCTATTGTAACAAATCCGTCACACAATTGCAGCACGAAGTCAGGCGTGTAATCCTCGTGAATATTAAAGTGAGTTTGATGTTCATAAATATTTATTAATGATTGAGAGAGCACGAGAGAGCGTGACGTTTGAGCACAAATTTCAAGAATCCATGCAAAACGGGAATCTAAATGGAAAAACATAGTTTAGATTCATAGTCCACTGTCCCCCAAGTAAAGTGCATTATTGCTACGAAAACCAGAACGCACGTACCGCTACACGACATCGCCCTTACTCTGGTCGAGATCAGCGACAAATCATGAAATGGTGACGAGAAAGAGCAAGAGATTTGAATGGTATTCTAGGTATTGCACTCCGTTCGCTAGCGAAATTGTATACCCACTATGGTATGGGTATAATTGCTTGTGCTAGTATGAAATAAAATGCCGCACTCTGAATTTTCGAAGATGGGGGTTCAGTTTCTTGTTTTTGTGGCAACCATGTAAGCAATCAAGTGCTTACATTTAAATGAAAAATGGATAAAATTGGATTACAAGCTCTAATAAAGTGCTCATTAATACCCCAGCGAATGTAATGGTCGAAATACTACGAGGGTGTGTAGATAAGTAATGCCTCCTAATTTTTTTATTCTGCTCCCAATACCGGTTAAGGTATTACATATCCGGCACATTACTCGGTCGAAGTTCTCGATTCGCTGACGCAAGAAGCAACCCTTTGCCACTAGAGGGCTCCGAATCGTAGCGTGTAAAGTGGCGGTGTGTAACATAACTGTGTCGGCGCGTGAGACAGGGTGCTATAATCGAGTTTCGAATTCGGAGAGTTCGTCCACACACTGAGCACGCTCTCCTTAAACATGACAATGCCAGACCATACGTAAGCGTTGCAACATCTGCAACAATGCGACACCTTGGGTTCACTGTCACCGATCGTCCTCCATATGATCTAGACTTGGCCCCACCCAATTTTTTTCTATTTCTAAAACTTAAAGAACATCTTCGGGGAGCTCAATTTGATTATGCAAGCAGAGATGAGATTGTGGCTCCGTCAAAGAAGTCAGACATTCCATAGTGACGGTATCAACAAACTGGTCTCTTGTTGGGAGAAATGTGTTCGTCACCAGGGTGATTAGGTTGAGAAATAAATATGTAGGCATAAAGAATAAAGATGTAGATTGTTAATGAAGTTTGTTTTATTTAAAAAGTTTGAAGAGTTTTTACAGAAAAAAATCAGAGGCGTTACTTTTCAACATGCCTTCGTATGACCATTGGTAGCTAAAAATTTTGAGGTCACTCGCTGTGAAGTTACGGACATGGGCGTTTAATTGCTTGTTTGTGACGACCATGAAAACAGCGAGGTGCTTATATTTTCGTGAAAAAAGTCGTGCTCATGCCCACTACATTTTGCACGTAGTTTTGGGTACAACTAAGCTTTCTCCCTCTATCCCACTACTAGTTCGCGTGGTATTTGGCTGAAAGACCCTGACTCATCAACGGGTCAGAGCTCGAACAGCACACTATACCTTTAGGGAGTAGATAATGAAAAGTGATTAAAAATTTGTTTAGCGTGGCTGTATATCTAGTAAAGATGACATGCGTTCAGGCCGCCCTAAACCTGTATGACAGACCAAGCTGAGGCAAAAACTTATAATGCCGTACTCGGTGACCGCCGACCGAAGGTACGCGAATTCGATGACATAGTGAAAATCCCGACAGGTCGTGCGTACTGCATTTTATACATAGTTTTGGGTACAAACAGGTTTTCTCCTCGATAGGTACCTCATGTTTTATTCGTCGACATAGTTCTCCTAAGTTTCATGACAGGTGCTGAAACAACAGTTCATCATTACACGGTAACGAGGTGGAACTAGTCCAACCAGTAAGTGACAAAAAATAAAAGAGCATCAAAGAAAGAAAGGTGGTATCATCTGGAGTAAAAGCCATGGCTACTGCTTTGTAAAATTCTAGGCATCTCGTGGGCACTCATACAGAAATTTTGGAACAGCAGAACCGGCACATGGGATTGGTGCGCCTAACTGTTGAACAAACTTCAGGGTAATATTCAAGGTAAAATTCTACGTCTTACGAAGATGAAAGTTCTCTTCCATTACGTTAATGCTCCTTCAGTTTCGTCTTAGATCGTTGCTGTTAATCTGCTTGACCTCTTCAAAGTGCTTCAACGACTGACGCGTTGTCAGGATTTGGCTCCCAACGATTACTTTTTGTTCTTAAACATGCAGAGTTAGTGTGTGAACAATGGTACACCGATCTGCATCAAATGATGAGGTACAAATCGATATAGACCCTTATTTTGCTGAAGTGAAAGATAATCATTTTAATGAGGCTCTTAGAAAGCTGGAAATATGTTGTGGTAAATATATTTATTTGCAGATTTACTGTCTTGACAAATAAAAAAAATCCGTTAAAACATGTGCTTTTTGAGCACTCCTTGTAGTCTCTTTGCAAATACATACCGTGATAATGGTGTTTATTTTCACACTGTTGACTCATGGCTGAACCCAGGAACATCAAGCATCTTAAATAAGTCACATTCTACGCCAACATGACTACGTTACACTTCACACGTGAGTGCTTGGCAGAGGGTTTATAGAACAAATTTCAGACAATGTTTCGACAGTTTCATGCTTGAAGAGCACGCGGGAAAATGAAAAACTAAATCTTTGCGTGTGAGCTCTGGTTTCTCTTCTTTTATTACGACTGTCATTTCTCCCTAGGCAGATGGGAGTCAGCAAAATGTTTTCACATTCAGTCAAGAAAGTCGGTGATTGAAATTGTGTAAAGATCTTGCGGCAGCGAAAAACGCCATTGTTTTAATTATTGCCACCCCAACTCGCGTATCATATCCGTGACATTCTCTCCCCTACTTCATCATAACACGAAACGAGATGCCCATTTTCGAAGTTTTTTCATATATAAGTAGATACCGCGGCTTTTCCAGTTGGTTCACAGGAGATGAAACCACTACTCGTCCTCGCAAGCGAATTAGTCAGTTGACTGTACAGAAGTTACCTTGGCATAGCTTTAGACATTGACGTGAAAAATGCAACATTAACAAGTAATTAATGTAAAGGAATGAAATTTGGGTATTAGATTTGTCTAGGTAACACATTTAAGCGATTAACAATGCAAGATCACAGGTTAAAATAGGCTCGAGATAAGCCATTGCAAATATGAAATGCTGGTACATTAATAGCCGATGTAACCCCCGGAATGTTGAATGCAATCCCGTAAACGTGCAGCATTGTGTTATACAGTTACCGGATGTCAGTATGAGGGATGGAGTTCCATGCCTGTTGCACTTGGTCAGCCAATGCAGCGATGGTTAATGCTGTTTGTAAATTACGCTGGATTTGTCATCCGATGATGCCCCAGATGTACTCGATTAGAGACAGATCTGGTGTCAGAGTAAGTCAAGGAAAAATGATGATATTCTGTAGAGTATGATGGGTTACAACAGTGTTAGGTGTGCGAGTGTTATCATGTTGTAAAACATTCCCTACAGTGCTGTTCATGAACGACAGCACAACAGGCCGAATCACTAGACTGTCGCACAAATTTGTAATCAGGGTCGTGGGATGACCACGAGAGGGCTCCCGCTGTTATACGAAATCGCGCCCCAGACTATAATTACAGCTGTAGGTCTACTGTGTCTAGTACGTGAGCAGATTGGTTACAGGCCCTCAACTGGCCTCCTTCTGAACAACATACGGCCGTCACTGGCACCGAGACAGAGCCAGCTATCATCAGAAAACACAATAGACCTCCACCCTATCCTCCAGTGAGCTCTCGCTTGACACCACTGAAGTCGCCAATGGCGGTGGTTTGGAGTCAGCAGGATGCACGCTACAGGGCGTGCGGCTCGGAGCTGTTCTTGAAGTAACCAATTTGTAACGCTCCGTTGTGTCACTGTGGTGCCCACTTCTGCTGGAGCATATGCAGAACGATGCGCCATAGGAATACGCCGAACATGATGGTGTTCCCACTCAGTAATGCCACGTGACCGACCGGAGCCCGGTCTCCTAGTGACCACCGCTACCAGCAATCGTGTACAGTGGCTACATTCCTGCTAAGTCTTTCTGCAATATCGCAGAAGGAACCCTCATCACGTCCAGTCTCAAAGGTAACTAATTCTCACACCGAGCGAGGTGACGCAGTGGTTAGCACACTGGACTCGCATTCGGGAGAGCGACGGTTCAATCCCGCGTCCGGCCACCCTGATTTAGGTTTTCCGTGATTTCCCTAAATCCCTCCAGGCAAATGCCGGGATGGTTTCTTTGAAAGGGCACGGCCGACTTCCTTCCCCCTCCTTCCCTCATCCGATGAGACCGATGACCTCGCTGTTTGGTCTCTCCCCCCAAACAACCCAACTAATTCTCACGATTGTTACAGCGTATCTTTAAAGCGTCGTCATATGTGACTGGCACGAAATATTAGTTGACATCATCTTTCAGATGTAGAAACACGCCTACCAACTTAGCTCCTTCTTGGTGCTGCGATTTTTTTTCCGTCAGTGGATTTCTGTGTCGTACAAGTGAACGCAGCGTTGACGAGTCGACAGCTGATGCTATAATGGTTTTGGAGACAGCTAAATATGTATGCACTATCTTTGTTTTTGGAATGTTCGCTTCGAAATACTTTTTATTATGAAAAAATGCTATAAATTTTTTCTAACCAAAAAATCAGAGCAATGAATTATTTATTTTTAATTCTGGTAACTGGATTCGGTCTATATGACGATCGTCAGACCAAAGGCTAAGATGACATGATGAGCGGGAACGTGGAGCTGCTGTGAGTTCCATCTGGTAGCTGTCACCATCTGGTAGCTGTCACCAATTGGTGATCAGTTGCTGCTCACAGCAGTGCCATGTACTGGTTCATTAGGTCATCTCAGTCTCTGGGATAAAGGAATGCCATATAGACCGAAACCAAAACTGCGATATGTGGTATTTTGTTGTTAAAAATTGTAATTTACGAGCACTGTGTTTCTTGAATGACGTCAAAAGTAATTATGGGTGTTTTGTCTTTATCTCCCTGACGATAAATATTAGCCTCTCTTGCAACAGAAAGAAGCCGTCGTATCCAACGTAGTTTGAGCAATGACAGTGTTGCTGCAAGTAAGCTCTGCAGCTTTGTTAATGGGAACAAATATCGGCATATTTCACGTGTACTCAGACCAATAAGGTCATCACTGTCCCTGAGTTTTTGGAGCGTATACCGATAATATTATTAAAGTGGTAAATGACCAACTACAAGCAAGTGTGCAGCTTAGCAGGGGACGGAACGGACGTTTTTGCACTAATATAGCACAGTGACAGGCCTCAACAATAACCGACTGTGACACGGCATGCCGCTACTAAGGTCAGTTTACATTCGATATTTGAGGGACTAGAAGTCAGGGACAATTTTAAATGCGTTTTACTTTTTTAAACGATGTCTGCTTTTTCTATTCAAGTCCACGAAGATAAAAAAAAGTCGAATAGGGGAACAAAATCATATAGTCACAAAGTTTTTTGCAGAGCTATGAGGGAGTTCCACGAACAACATACTACAAATCTTGACCGGTGGAATTTGAGCGCGGGAGGGAGTGAAGGGTGTTTAAGGATAAGTTTTTTTATGTTTTTCCTGAATGATTCGAAAATTGTGGCTTCTAGCGCAAATGCTTACCAGTACAAAATTAAACTACATTAAATTTCCTACATAAAAGACCCCATTCTAATAGGTTACGTGTTGCAGGGCATGGAAAAGTCTCAGGTTCTTAATGGTTTTATGGTATAAAATTAATGTTTATTGTCAAATGTAGTAGACTGAGAACAAATCTTAACTGTTTGTTCCACATCTAAGGGCAGTTGAGCCATATTAAGAGATAATTTGTGCTTTAGGATTGTGACGGGGTGGAGGGGAGGGAGATGGAGAGTAGAAGCGTGAGGGAAGGTGGGTCGCCGGACTGTGGTTATGCACTTCTTCCTTCATAGGCCTGCAAACTGAATAGCGAGCAGGCAGTTCATCACTCTCTCTATCCTAGTATGTCACAAGATGCAACTACAGGGTGTTTATTAAAGTTGTCCAGGCACTTCTGCAGCTCGCCTTATGAATCAATGGCGACGTGGTGTGCAGACGAACCTGGGGGTGTCTTTTCCAAAAAGCGCGTTTGCACTACATGGAATACAGATATGAGTTGCTAATAACACTAACGCGAGAAACGCATTTGGACAGATACTAAGTAAATCTCTGTCCCTTGTTCTACACTGCTAAAACGGAAACCGAGTCTTAGTCATCCTGTAGGGCGGTTCGAACGTTCTTCCAGGAAAGGCGACTTTCCACACGAACTCAGTGAAGTTATTTTGTCTATTCACATAAGAGAACTGGGGAAGATATGCTGGCGAAAAGTGATCAGTCTGTAAACTGAAAATCTATCAGCACTCATTTTAGGGCAAATTGTCTTTCCCGGAAAAACGTTGCAGTTGCTGTACATGATGACTAAGAATCAATTTCCTCTCTAGTAGTGTAAAACAGTGTGCAGTGATTTGTCTAGATTCTGCCCATATACGATTCTCGCATTAGTACAGGGCGATTGTAATTAAATTTTCGCTATTTGCGAGGGCCAAATGAAAAACTACCGATAGTAGGACAATGAAAGTTTATGGAAACATTTGTAATGACACTTGGAGGAGGAATAACGAATAAGTTATTGATGGAAAAACATTTTCATTTCCACATGAGAGCGTAACATTTGTTAATTGCGTACCATCTTTACGCACCAGGTTGCAAACGTTGCTCAATGCGACGACCATCTGCATCCGCGACAGCCTGGAGCTGAATTTCGTATTTGTTCCTACCATTTTTCGAACGGTGGACCATGGAATGTCAGATATCGTGACACAGCTCGTGCGCTGCTTAAAGAAGACACATTGCGTCCAACATTCTCAGCCATTCAACAATTTGTGGCGCAATTGGCTGTCGGCCTCTCCCAGGAGCAAGGTCCAAATTGCCAATTAATTCGAACCTCCTAATTATGTTCTTCAAACCCCGTTGCGGAAAGAAGACCTCTCTCCGTATTTCTTTAGTGTGATGGCACTTGCGAGGAGCAGAAGCACTACTGCTGTTGTTTTCATAAAACAGCTTTACGGGTAAAGCCCTGCTCACCTTGTCCAGACCCATGTTGACTTTGCAACTGTAATGCGCACAGGAACAACCTCAAAAATAAGAACCAGGAACAACATACTACACAATCTCTCTGGAAAAATTTGGGAGTTAAGGCGTCAGTTCTGAAAACAACGTCCCTCTAACTTGCGTACTCTGTTGGCGAATATTACTGCCCCGTATGGATGAATAGTGGTCATACAGACTTTGTTGATACACAGCTGAATGTGGCCATGAGAAGTACATCTAGCACAGTGAAATACGCGCCCACAGAACTGCTACGTGTTCTGTTAAACATCGAACCATCGAAGATAGTACGTCAAACTGCGTTGAAAAAGGAGTGGGGGAAATATTCCAGAAATCGTGAGCTCCCACTGCACCAGGACTGTGATGCCACTCAAAGTCAACGACTTAAGTCTAGGGAAGCCTCCTGAAGACTTGGCAAAACGCTCACTTCTGAATGGTTCCAGCCGCAAACAGTATGGCGGGGTGAGTGGTTTGCAGCCAATACTGACTGCGAAGGTCTCATTGTCGGTCCTACATGAGACCGTCCTGGATTCCACCTACCTAAGAGGTGGTGGACCACCCAAAATCGCATCGATACCAAGGAAGATGCCTGGACTTGAAGCACAAGTGGGGAATCATTGAAAGTGCCAAGTGTGACTGCAGACACCAGCGACAAACAATACACCACATAGTTGCAGAACGTCGTTTACGGAAATATGCTGGAACTCTGTCCAGCATACAAGAGGTCTCTGACGTAGCAGTCTCCTGGATGGAAACTTTAGATATCCACCTATAACCAGTTGCTTCCACATATTTAAACAACTCTCCTTTATATTACAATTTTAAACTTAGAATGTCTATTCGGTTTATAAACATTACCTTTTTTCGTTTTATGTGTAATTCTTTCAGGCGTTTCTCAAATTTATTCTACTCACATGGATAATATCGTGTTATTGACTTAATCAAAGATTTTCCTAATCAGGAATGAATGCAATTTATTTTATCTGTATTTTATGTTTGTTTTATTACCATTAACACCATTGCTGTTCAATCTAAATAATGTATCCTTGATGACATACGAAATAATAATAATAACTGATGCTTGTTTTTCAATCCTTCATCACAGTACAGTACCGGCGCCACACGGCAGGTCATGACTCTAGTACTACTAACAACGCAAATCCTGGAGCGCATAATTTGAACAGAAGTTTGATCCTCAGATGGTAAACCGTTTTCCATCTACACTGCCTCAATTAGCGAAAATTTAATTATAACCTCTCTCCATTATTAATGATTCGCCTCCGTAGTTGAGTGGCCAGTATAGATGTGATGGACCTAGGTTCGATTCTCAGTACTGTCAATGCTTCTTCGTTGGTGGGAGGACTGCGACGTGGTGCAGTCAGCCTCGTGATGCCAGTTGATGAACGACCTGACTGAGTAGTAGTGCCTCCACGACGCAGTGGTGTCTAGAGAGAGGGGAATCAGCTGCTTGCTTCTCAGTTTGCACACTAAAAAGGAGGGAAGTGAATGACCACAGTCCTCATGTTTCTACCCTCTAGCCCGCCTCACCGCCCTGGTACGCCACCAGTTACAATTTACCCTTAATACGGCGCTACTGCACTTAAATGTGGTATATACATTTAATATTTCTTCTTAACCCACTTCATTTAACAACAAACATTAATTTTATTCTATTAATAACCCATGGTTTTTTCCATCCTCTGCAATGTGGAAACTATTAGTCCTAGAACAAAAGCGAAAAGGACCTCTCTTGTAGGAAATTTAATGTAGTTAAATTTTGCCTCGAGAAACATGTTCGCTAGAAGGCACGGTTTTCGAGTTATTCAAGAAAAACAGAAAAAAGCGACCTTGAACTCCCCCCTCCACACGTTCATACTCCGCCATTCAGGTCTTTTAGTACGTTGTTCTTGGAAATCCCTGTAAAGAAAAATTGCATCTATACAAATTCTTCCCATAATTTTCCTTCGTTGACTGGGCTGCACTTCTTCACTCTCTTTCTAGCACGTTACAGATTACGTCAGCTGCAAATATCATCGAAAATCCCCTTTTCGTCAATGGAATTTGCAGCTGGTAAACAGGCTTCCCTCTGATGTTTGGTAACCATCACTTAAAAACGTTAATATAACAACGTAAAAACACTCATGAAGCTGCACCAGTTCTTCGGTTCGATGTCGAATTATGGAGAAGTTCCAGTACTGTCACCCTGCACCGTAGAACTATTGTTCGTATTCCAGTCTTGCTCTCTTGAATTACTTTTATACTGATTTTAGCGAGCTAGGGGAGAGGCGGCACATAACTTCGTGGTCAACCATCGTGATGTAAGCTATTCTGAATAACTTCAGGCGAACTTTGCCTTTCTTTCTTCAATTTTTCACAGTTCATTTCTTTCTCTATCGCCGTCAAACTGCACTAGTACGACGTCTCCAATTTTTTTGATGTCGAAGGGAAGATATCTACAGATTCTATTTTTCGACAATTTTCTTACTGTGTTTAAGATGATAATAGCTTTCATCGCCAGTCTTTACGAGCTGTGAACAATTGTTGCATCCGAAAGTGTCCGTTATACTTCTGCTAACAATAAATCTATTTTTATACTGATTTAAATTCTTACCCCTGTCTGATAACATTTCTCAGTTTCTCACTACAATTTTTTATTCGAGTAATCTCCTGATAAAACAGAAAATAACTTCTAAGATACTTACATACAACTAATCCAATAATACATATTTTCTCACTTATGTTTCTCATCTCTATCCTACAATGATATTGATAACGAACGAGAAACTTTCTTCATCTTGATTTTGCCTTTATTCCGTATACACACGGGTCAGCATGCTAATTATCAGAATTTGCGTTGTTATTGATAGATGGTGGCTGGCTGCCTTTCCTGTCGCCACCCCATTACCCTCCGCGACGGAATTTGTGTATCCCAACCGCCTGCATCTTCTGCTATCCATTTGAAAATGTACGAATGTTTTCTAAATATTTGCGAATCGTGTAACTGGGGCGGGACTTGGGTACCAGTCTGGTATTCACGTATTTGGATCTAGGAAACCGCCTAAAAGCCACATCCAACACTCACGGCTATCTAGACCGTTGATAACGATCGAGAATGTTGTTCAAATAATGATACGACAAGCTCCTGCTTCACAGAACCTGAATTAGTGTCAAAACATAGACAATTTACACAGATATCGGGATAACATTCTCACACACGGCCATAAAACGCGATACAGTAGTTCATTTGCCAGAACATTCGTGAGAACTATGAAACGTCTAAATGTTTGAGTCGAGTAAGCATCGATCTGAGACACAAAAACACGCTACAGGACTTAAAAATGAAGTAAAGTTTATGAAAATTACAATATCAAGATGGATATAGCTGCTCGAAATTAACTTCATGCTTCATATTAGATACATGACAATACAAAACTAATAAATATTGTATTACTATATACGATGTACACTCCTGGAAATGGAAAAAAGAACACATTGACACCGGTGTGTTAGACCCACCATACTTGCTCCGGACACTGCGAGAGGGCTGTACAAGCAATGATCACACGCACGGCACAGCAGACACACCAGGAACCGCGGTGTTGGCCGTCGAATGGCGCTAGCTGCGCAGCATTTGGGCACCGCCGCCGTCAGTGTCAGCCAGTTTGCCCTGGCATACGGAGCTCCATCGCAGTCTTTAACACTGGTAGCATGCCGCAACAGCGTGGACGTGAACCGTATGTGCAGTTGACGGACTTTGAGCGAGGGCGTATAGTGGGCATGCGGGAGGCCGGGTGGACGTACCGCCGAATTGCTCAACACGTGGGGCGTGAGGTCTCCACAGCACATCGATGTTGTCGCCAGTGGTCGGCGGAAGGTGCACGTGCCCGTCGACCTGGGACCGGACCGCAGTGACGCACGGATGCACGCCAAGACCGTAGGATCCTACGCAGTGCCGTAGGGGACCGCACCGCCGCTTCCCAGCAAATTAGGGACACTGTTGCTCCTGGGGTATCGGCGAGGACCATTCGCAACCATCTCCATGAAGCTGGGCTACGGTCCCGCACACCGTTAGGCCGTCTTCCACTCACGCCCCAACATCGTGCAGCCCGCCTCCAGTGGTGTCGCGACAGGCGTGAATGGAGGGACGAATGGAGACGTGTCGTCTTCAGCGATGAGAGTCGCTTCTGCCTTGGTGCCAATGATGGTCGTATGCGTGTTTGGCGCCGTGCAGGTGAGCGCCACAATCAGGACTGCATACGACCGAGGCACACAGGGCCAACACCCGGCATCATGGTGTGGGGAGCGATCTCCTACACTGGCCGTACACCACTGGTGATCGTCGAGGGGACACTGAATAGTGCACGGTACATCCAAACCGTCATCGAACCCATCGTTCTACCATTCCTAGACCGGCAAGGGAACTTGCTGTTCCAACAGGACAATGCACGTCCGCATGTATCCCGTGCCACCCAACGTGCTCTAGAAGGTGTAAGTCAACTACCCTGGCCAGCAAGATCTCCGGATCTGTCCCCCATTGAGCATGTTTGGGACTGGATGAAGCGTCGTCTCACGCGGTCTGCACGTCCAGCACGAACGCTGGTCCAACTGAGGCGCCAGGTGGAAATGGCATGGCAAGCCGTTCCACAGGACTACATCCAGCATCTCTACGATCGTCTCCATGGGAGAATAGCAGCCTGCATTGCTGCGAAAGGTGGATATACACTGTACTAGTGCCGACATTGTGCATGCTCTGTTGCCTGTGTCTATGTGCCTGTGATTCTGTCAGTGTGATCATGTGATGTATCTGACCCCAGGAATGTGTCAATAAAGTTTCCCCTTCCTGGGACAATGAATTCACGGTGTTCTTATTTCAATTTCCAGGAGTGTATATGATAATTCCATATGGTTGTTCGACATCCGATGGCGTTACTGTGATTCGATTCCTTCTTATGACTGGACGATGGTGATATCTTCAGCTTGTCTGGCAGGCTGTGAAAATATTTCTGTGACACGGATAAGACTCAGCCACTCGTGCATTCGGCACGGCCGCATCTTTGGAATATAACGATGACTCTGAAGAAGAATCACACTTGACAGAAAAAAGACGTACTTCCGAGCGAGGTCGCATTGTGGGCATACATGAAACTGGTTGGTCCGTTTTGACACATCATACAGGGTTCGTGCCGTTTACATTTACGGCTGGACGATGCTCTGCATTCAGCAGTCGTGTCCTATCGAAGGGAAGTTTCTGGAAGATCCAAATATCTCATTGTCCCAAAAGAACGAAAGATCATCCAACAGGCAATGGGGTCGTAGCATTTATTTTCAGATATTCAGTGAACAGTAGATTTGCACTGAACCGTCCCCTGTACAATTGTATCAATGCCAGAGGTCACCTTGGAGTGTAATTAGAATATCTCCTATCTTTACGGCTACTTCTCTTTCTACTTTTCGGAACTACATAATAGAATGCCTTTTAAAGTGATATGTTTAACACGAAACTTCTTTTTTCTTTTTCGTACAAATC
Organism: Schistocerca americana; assembly: GCF_021461395.2. NCBI lineage: Eukaryota > Metazoa > Arthropoda > Insecta > Orthoptera > Acrididae > Schistocerca > Schistocerca americana. Next base: position 557,145,206 of record NC_060130.1, on the reverse strand, counting down.
TGGGGTATATAGGTTCCGCATCCATGCACGACTCACGGCCAGTTGTTGTTCATGCATCACAACCTGCACTTGTACACATTTTGTAATTCCCGTACAGGGGGAAGACATTTTAATTGAAAGTCGGCATCTGGTATCAGCGGATAAATACGATATTACAGTGGCCTTGTCATTAAGAAGTACGACGCAATGTTCCTTTGGACATCCATGGACGACAACATATAGAGGTTTGCATCTGTCCGTCAGTCGTGCACGGAAAGCCAAAGTGGTTAAGATGACCGTTCGCGTAAAGCGGGAAATCTGGGTCCGAGTCCCGGCCCGGCACCAACTTTCACTGTCGTCATTCCATTATACAGCCGGTAGTGGTCTGTATTAGCAATTGCAGCACATTTCATGTCTTTAATGACGGGTGTAGTCTCCGCCATGCCTGTTCCTTCAGACGCGCTTGCATGTCCGAAGGAACATTACCTCGCACTTCTTAACAACTCAGGCGCTGCAATGTAGTACTATGTACCTTGTAATAGAGCACGGATGGATAAATAAATAAATTTTCACGCAGTTATTTAGATAGCGGGTACATGTTAACTAATAGCAAGAAGAGAGAGAATACTGATAAGGAAGAGGCAAAAAGTAACACGGAAGGGATATTTAGAAGCTAACATTTCGTCAACATAGAAGGCATCAGAGATGGCACACTAGCTCATCAGTGTGGCTTTCGTCAGTTAAATGTTATGAACAAAACGTTATAGTCATATTGATTAGATTAAGAAAAATGTTTGCATTAACTATTGGATTATACCTTTATCAGCATCCGACGCATTTCGGTTTTTGTATCAAAGGATTGTCAGTTGTATTGCACTACAATTTTCTTTGTGCAACGGATCAGTTTTATAATTCCATGTTAAATGACTGAAAGCAATAGGTGCAGGTGTCATCATCAGTTTGATGCGTATCAGTGCGATCCACAAGTTGTATGTCGCCTTTTTACTATTACATGTCTGTCACTGGCTTCACATTGCCAGTGACTGGCCTAGGTTCGTAGGATTACTAATATTTGTCTGTTTATTGAATGCACGTTTGTGTCCAGCAATGTATTTTCATACTTGGAAACTTTCTTGAAAAGTGATCTGCAGCTACACAAATACACCGCAAGCCATCATACAGAACGTGGCGGAGGGTACCTATATTTTCCGTTCGGAAATGGGGCGAGGGAAATGTTAATGTCTGTAAATGCTAATGTCTATAATCATGCTTCCGAACGAACCCTGATTTCTCTTATCTTGTCTTCACGTTCCTTACGTAAAATGTATGTTGAAAGCAGTTGGATTGTTCTGCACTCTGTGGAGAACGAGCGAGGCGACGCAATGGTTAGCACACTGGATTCGTATTCGGGAGGACGACGGTTCAAACATGCGTCCGACCATCCAGATTTAGGTTTTCCATGGATTCCCTAAATCGCTTCAGACAAATGCCGGGACGATTCCTTGAAAGGGCACGGCCGACTTTCTTCCCTAATCCGATGGGACCGATGACCTCGCTATTTGGTCCTCTCCCTCAAAACCAATCAACCAACCAACTCTGTCGGAACTACCGTTCCTGTAAACTACCTCAATAGTCTTCGTTGATCCATTATGGACCATGGGACAACGGCTGGCAAATATTTCTTGATGCAATAATTTACCAACAGCCATATGTATCGTAGAAATTTATTTTATGAACTTCTTATGTGCTACCAGTTTCGGCATCACATTGATGCCACCTTCAGGCCCAACACGTCATAGTCGTAAAATCGCTATACAAGGAAGGAGCCATATAACTGGATCCACGAATCAAATCGTTATGCAACAGCTCTTGGTGGCCAGGCAAACATTGATGTTTGCTAACCGCCCCAGCCTGTGTCGCCTGGCCACCAAGAGCTGCTGCATAACGATTTGATTTACGGATCCAGTTATATGGCTCCTTCCGTGTGTAGCGATTTTACGACTATGACGTGTGGGGCCTGAAGATGGCATCAATGTAATGCCGAAACTAGTAGCACATAAGTAGTTCATAAAATAAATTTCTATAATACATACGGCTGTTGACAAATTACTGCATCAAGAAATTCCTCAATAGTGTTCCGCGAAAAGAACGTCTTCTTCCGTCCATGGATTTCCATTCGAATTCGCGGAGTATTTTCGTAATACTTGCGTGTTGATCGATACTATCGACAAGAAATTTAGCAGCACATTTCTTAATTCCTACGATGCCATCCTTTGGTGGGTATCCCAAACACTCGAGTTGTACTGAAGAATAGGTCGAAGAAATGTTTAGTAAGTGACCTCCTTTATAGATGAGCAACACTCCGCTAAAAGTCTCCCAACAAACCGCTCTCCAGCACTTTCCTTTCCTACAACCCACCTTACGTGCTCGTTACATTTCATGCCGCTTTGCAGCGTTACGCCGAGGTATTAAAGCGACGTGACTGTGTCAAGCATCACACCACTAATACTGTACTCGGACATTGCAGGATTTTTTTTCTGCTCGTCCGCATTAACTTCAGCATTTAGAGCAAGCTGCCACTCATCACACCAAATAGAAATTCTATGTAAGACATCTGCTCCTTCGGCAAGGTCCGAGAAGGCACACGGGGGGAGGGGTTTATTAGTTATTGGGAGCTCCAACGTTAGGCGGGTGATGGAGCCCCTTAGGAAAATAGCGGAGAGGTCGGGGAAGAAAGCCAGTGTTCACTCTGTCTGCTTGCCGGGGGGTCTCATCCGAGATGTGGAGGAGGCCCTGCCGTCGGCGATAGAGAGCACTGGGTGCACCTGACTGCAAATTGTTGCTCATGTCGGCACCAATGACTCCTGCCGTCTGGGTTCAGAGGTCGTCCTCAGTTCGTACAGGCGGTTGGCGGAATTGGTGAAGGCGGAAAGCCTCGTTCGCTGGGTGGAATCTGAGCTAACTATTTGTAGTATCGTTCCCAGAACCGATCGCGGTCCTCTGGTTTGGAGCCGAGTAGAAGGCTTAAACCAGAGGCTTAGACGATTCTGCGGAGATGTGGGGCGCAAATTTCTCGACCTCCGCTATCGGGTGGAGAAATGTAGGATCCCCCTGAATAGGTCAGGCGTGCACTACACGCCGGAAGCGGCTACAAGGGTAGCGGAGTACGTGTGGAGTGCACATGTGGGTTTTTTAGGCTAGAGAATTCCCTCCCTAGGCTCGACAAGACGCCTCCTGAGACGCGGCAAGGTAGGAGTAGGCAAAATGCAACAGGGAATAACAATATTAATGTGCTAATAGTAAACTGCAGGATCGTCTATAGAAAGGTCCCAGAACTGCTCTCATTAATAAACGGTCACAATGCCCATATAGTACTAGGGACAGAAAGTTGGCTGAAACCAGACGTAAACAGTAATGAAATCCTAAACTCTGATTGGAATGTATACCGCAGAGACAGGCTGGACAGTGAAGGGGGAGGCGTGTTTTTAGCGATAAGAAGTGCAATAGTATCGAAGGAAATTGACGGAGATCCGAAATGTGAAATAATTTGGGTGAAGGTCACGGTTAAAGCAGGCTCAGACATGGTAATTGGATGTCTCTATACGCCCCCTGGCTCAGCAGCTGTTGTGGCTGAACACCTGAAGGATAATTTGGAAAATATTTCGAGTAGATTTCCCCCCCCCCCCCCCATGTTATAGTTTTGGATGGAGATTTTAATTTGCCGGATATAGACTGGGAGAATCAAACGTTCAAACGGGCGGCAGGGACAAAGAATCCACATTCTGCGGAGATGTGGGGCGCAAATTTCTCGACCTCCGCTATCGGGTGGAGAAATGTAGGATCCCCCTGAATAGGTCAGGCGTGCACTACACGCCGGAAGCGGCTACAAGGGTAGCGGAGTACGTGTGGAGTGCACATGTGGGTTTTTTAGGCTAGAGAATTCCCTCCCTAGGCTCGACAAGACGCCTCCTGAGACGCGGCAAGGTAGGAGTAGGCAAAATGCAACAGGGAATAACAATATTAATGTGCTAATAGTAAACTGCAGGATCGTCTATAGAAAGGTCCCAGAACTGCTCTCATTAATAAACGGTCACAATGCCCATATAGTACTAGGGACAGAAAGTTGGCTGAAACCAGACGTAAACAGTAATGAAATCCTAAACTCTGATTGGAATGTATACCGCAGAGACAGGCTGGACAGTGAAGGGGGAGGCGTGTTTTTAGCGATAAGAAGTGCAATAGTATCGAAGGAAATTGACGGAGATCCGAAATGTGAAATAATTTGGGTGAAGGTCACGGTTAAAGCAGGCTCAGACATGGTAATTGGATGTCTCTATACGCCCCCTGGCTCAGCAGCTGTTGTGGCTGAACACCTGAAGGATAATTTGGAAAATATTTCGAGTAGATTTCCCCCCTATGTTATAGTTTTGGATGGAGATTTTAATTTGCCGGATATAGACTGGGAGAATCAAACGTTCAAACGGGCGGCAGGGACAAAGAATCCAGTGAATTTTTTTTAAGTGCTTTATCTGAAAACTATCTTGAGCAGTTAAACAGAGAACCGACTCGTGGCGATGACATATTAGAGCTCCTGGTGACAAACAGACCCGAACTATTTGAAACAGTTAACGCAGAACAGGGAATCAGCGATCATAAAGCGGTTACTGCATCGATGATTTCAGCCGTAAATAGAGATATTAAGAAAGGTAGGAAGATTTTTCTGTTTAGCAAAAGTGATAAAAAGCAGATTTCAGAGTAACTGATGGCTCAACACAAAAGTTTTGTCTCAAATACAGATAGTGTTGAGGATCAGTGGACAAAGTTCGAAACCATATTACAATATGCGTTAGAAGAGTATGTGCCAAGCAAGATCGTAAGAGATGGAAAAGAGCCACCGTGGTACAACAACCGAGTTATAAAACTGTTGCGGAAGCAAAGGAAACTTCACAGCAAACATGAACATAGCCAAAGCCTCGCAGACAAACAAAAATTACGCGAAGCGAAATGTAGTGTGAGGAGGGCTATGCGAGAGGCGTTCAATGAATTCGAAAGTAAAGTTCTATGTACTGACTTGGCAGAAATTCCTAAAAAATTTTGGTCTTATGTCAAAGCGGTAGGTGGATCAAAACAAAATGTCCAGACACTCTGTGACCAAAATGGTACTGAAACGGAGGATGACAGACTAAAGGCCGAAATAATAAATGTCTTTTCCCAAAGCTGTTTCACAGAGGAAGACTGCACTGTAGTTCCTTCTCCAGATTGTCGCACAGATGACAAAATGCTAGATATCGAAATAGACGACAGAGGGATAGAGAAACAATTAAAATCGCTCAAAAGGGAAAGGTCGCTGGACCTAATGGGATACCAGTTCGATTTTACACAGAGTACGCGAAGGAACTTGCCCCCCTTCTTGCAGCGGTGTACCGTAGGTCTCTAGAAGAGCGTAGCGTTCCAAAGGATTGGAAAAGGGCACAGGTCATCCCCGTTTACAAGAGGGGACGTCGAACAGATGTGCAGAACTATAGACCTATATCTCTAACGTCGATCAGTTGTAGAATTTTGGAACACGTATTATGTTCGAGTATAATGACTTTTCTGGAGACTAGAAATCTACTCTGTAGGAATCAGCATGGGTTTCGAAAAAGACGGTCGTGTGAAACCGAGCTCGCGCTATTCGTCCACGAGACTCAGAGGGCCATAGACCAGGGTTCCCAGGTAGATGCCGTGTTTCTTGACTTCCACAAGGCGTTCGATACAGTTCCCCACAGTCGTTTAATGAACAAAGTAAGAGCATATGGACTATCAGACCAATTGTGTGATTGGATTGAAGAGTTCCTAGATAACAGGACGCAGCATGTCATTCTCAATGGAGAGAAGTCTTCCGAAGTAAGAGTGATTTCAAGTGTGCCGCAGGGGAGTGTCGTAGGACCGTTGCTATTCACAATATACATAAATAACCTTGTGGATGACATCGGAAGTTCACTGAGGCTTTTTGCGGATGATGCTGTGGTATATCGAGAGGTTGTAACAATGGAAAATTGTACTGAAATGCAGGAGGATCTGCAGCGAATTGACGCATGTTGCAGGGAATGGCAATTGAATCTCAATGTAGACAAGTGTAATGTGCTGCGAATACATAGAAAGATAGATCCCTTATCATTTAGCTACAAAATAGCAGGTCAGCAACTGGAAGCAGTTAATTCCATAAATTATCGTTTAAAATGGAATGATCATATAAAGTTAATCGTCGGTAAAGCAGATGCTAGACTGAGATTCATTGGAAGAATCCTAAGGAAATGCAATCCGAAAACAAAGGAAGTAGGTTACAGTACGCTTGTTCGCCCACTGCTTGAATACTGCTCAGGAGTGTGGGATCCGTACCAGATGGGGTTGGTAGAAGAGATAGAGAAGATCCAACGGAGAGCAGCGCGCTTCGTTACAGGATCATTTAGTAATTGCGAAAGCGTTACGGGGATGATAGATAAACTCCAGTGGAAGACTCTGCAGGAGAGACGCTCAGTAGCTCGGTACGGGCTTTTGTTGAAGTTTCGAGAACATACCTTCACCGAAGAGTCAAGCAATATATTGCTCCCTCCTGCGTATATCTCGCGAAGAGACCATGAGGATAAAATCAGAGAGATTAGAGCCTACACAGAAGCATACCGACAATCCTTCTTTCCACGAACAATACGAGATTGGAATAGAAGGGAGAACCGATAGAGGTACTCAAGGTACCCTCCGCCACACACCGTCAGGTGGCTTGCGGAGTATGGATGTAGATATGGACGTTGACACTACAGCGTCATCAGCAAACAATTCCAGACTGCTGCTCACCAGATCCGTCAGATCAGTTACATACATAGTGAACAAGAGTGGTCGTATCACATTTCCACGTGGCACTCCGGACGATACCCTTTCCTCCGATAAACACTCGCCGTCTAGGACAACGTACTGCGTTCTATTACATAAAGTATTCGAGCCATTCACATATCTGAGAACTAATTCAGTATGCTCGGATATGTTAACAGTGTGCATTGTGGCACCGTGTCAAGCGCTTCACGGAAATCTAGGAATATGATCTCTACCTGTTGTCTCTCGTCCATAGTTTGCAAGATATCGTATGAGAAAAGGGTAAGCTGAACTCCACACCGGCGACGCTGCCTGAATCTGTGTTTATTTGTGGATACAAGCTTTCCTCTCTCAAAGAACTTTACTAAATTTGAACTTAGATTATGCTCATGAATTCTGCAATAAGCCTACGTTAAGATGATTGGTCTGTAATTTTTTGGGTATGTTCTTTTATATTTATCATTCAGGGTGGTCTGTAACGGGAATTTCCGACCACCCTGTATAGCAGCGGTATTTTTTCCCGATAATAGATAATATGTGTACCAAGTTTGGCTGAAATCGATACAAGAGTCTAGAAGGAGCTTTTTAGCTGCGGTTTTGCTCGCGTGTGCACTTATCTTCTATATTTCATACATATATCACATACTAGGGTTGTCCAGAAAGTAAGTTCCGATCAGTTGCGAAATGGAAACCACAAGGAAAATCCGGTAAAGCTTTGCACAGATGTGTTGGACAGTGTCTCTAGTATGCCCATCGATCTTGTCGCGTCGCTCTTTTCAGTTTTGAGTCAACAGTGTAGCGTCTCCCGTCAAGTATGAGGGCCTGGTTAGAGATTTCGCATGTGTCATGCAGCCCACATAACACAACTATCGAACAGTTCCTTCATGCCAATTCTCGGCCGCACGCTGCAGAGGGAATGAAGACGCTCCTGCAGCGTTTCCGATGAGAAATGTTTGATCACCCACAATACAGTGCGTAAATGGCTCCCCCTGAGTGTCATCTCGGCTCACAAGAACCGCTGGCTATGACGACAAAATTTTTCCGCAGACATCGAGCTGCAGACCAGTGCAGATAACTGACCGAAAGCACAGGCGGCTGCTTTCTATGACGAGGATATTGGAAAGTTGATAAAAAACTACAACACTCGAAGTTGGAGCGGCGACTATGTAGAGAAGTAGGTGGAAGGTGTACTTAACTGTTGCAAATACAACGTTTCTGGTTTTCACTGTGGTTTCCATTTCGCGACCGATCGGAACTCACTTTCTGGACAACCCTCGTATTTCACTCATATTTGTACACATATTCCTAGTGAATTTTTCCCTACATTTCGTTTTCACACAGGTACAGCCTGTGGTATGTGTAGACATTGTTTGAGAAATGTATTTCGTCTAGGGTAACTAGTAAAGAAGTAATAATTTAAAACGTTTGCATGACACGACTGTTTTTCGCGCATTTCATGTCTTATTGTCTAATCTCTTGAACTATGTGTTATACAGTCATATATTGTTGCAGGTACATTAGGCGATATATGCGAATACTGTCTGCAAATTATGTTGCGAATAGAGTTGGTGGTAAAAAAGCAATAAATGAAAAAGTCTTGCCTGCTACGTAAGTTTTACAGCATGGACAACGAAACTGTAGTAACCGATGAACATTTTTCCTTTCGTCGTTTTGTCTATGTGTGTTGGGGGAGAGAGGGGGGCGGCGTGGGCGGGTCAGCGAGGAAAAAGTCTTGTAAAAATATACATTTACGTATATAGCCTGTCGCAAGTCACTAAGTGGTCTCATTCTCAGATAGTGGATGAACATAGTCTGGCTATTTGCGTGTCGTGAGCTACGATGCTTTTCACCCCCACCCCTTTGAGAGGAAGGTGGTTCCTAACCCACAGTTGTTCTTTCCAGACAGTAAGTGATATATTTACAAAGTCTCGTTGAAATCGATCAGTTTGTTTAGTAGAAGGTGTGGAACAAACATACACACATACATACAATTCTATAATATGTATGGATGAATTTAAATCGAATAATCTCTGTTGACAATATGCTTTCGTAATAATACACGAATTGCCAGAACGTAAGAGAATATGTAACTAAAACGAAGTACTTAAAATGTAGTGTAATAAAAGTGAATTACGACGAGTGTATTCTTCAAATGTTCGAAAATACACTAACTTTTGTGTCAACGATCTATTATTTCCACTGGTTAAAAAATACTACACAACCTTACGCACAAAATTCTAAATATTGATATTAGTTTTAAAAAATGGTTCAAATGGCTCTGAGCACTATGGGACTGTGGTCATCAGTCCCCTAGAACTTAGAACTACTTAAACCTAACTAACCCAAGGACATCACACACATCCATGCCCGAAGCAGGATTCGAACCTGCGACCGTAGCGGGCACGCGATTCCAGACTGAAGCGCCTAGAACCGCAAGGCCACACCGGCCGGCGATATTAGTTTCAATACAAAATTGCAAACTATTAATTTTTTCCTGAACAAGTCGGCTATACGTGATATGTGGGTAAACTGCTTCTGTGCCCTCGTAAACCCATGCCACGATGTTTAAGGTGACTGATTGCAGCATTGTCCGCAGCTCGTGGTCGTGCGGTAGCGTTCTCGCTTCCCACGCCCGGGTTCCCGGGTTCGATTCCCGGCGGGGTCAGGGATTTTCTCTGCCTCGTGATGACTGGGTGTTGTGTGTTGTCCTTAGGTTAGTTAGGTTTACGTAGTTCTAAGTTCTAGGGGACTGATGACCATAGCTGTTAAGTCCCATAGTGCTCAGAACCATTTGAACCATTTTTGACTGCAGCACGTGGGGGCTTTACGTTACTCTGAATTCTCAATCAGAGATCGTGTAGAATTCACTATCATTTGTGTATTGCTATAGGCCTAACCTAAGTTCATTTCAATCCCAATTATTCTCGGCGTTGCAATTATCAGGAACGTCAGTGTAAAACAGTAAGTGACAAGGAGCCGTGTTTTAGAGCGCGCGCAATCTCGACGAGACATGGTCGATAGCGCGGTTGTTAAGTACGAATGCAGCGTGGGGACAGGGGAGCCGTGGCTTGGGGTATAGGCGTCGGCGGGGTGGCTGCGGTGGCAGCGGCGCCGAGACGTCGATACCGGTCGTGCAAACAAGGCCAGCGCTGCCGCCCACGCGCGCCGCTCCGCTGGTGCACTGCAACGCGTAATGCGCGGAAAGCGGCGCCGCTGCACGATCAAATCACTAATCTGCTTACCCCACGCCGTCGCCAAAATTAACCGCAAATTTAAAGCGGTACTCATCCGCCTGCCAGTAGAAGAAGTTGTGTGTAGGCTCTGAGGACTGTGGGACTTAACGACTTAACTGCTGAGGTCATCAGTCCCCTCGAATTTAGATCTACGTAAATCTGACTAACATAAGGACATCACACACATCCATGCCCGACGCAGAATTCGAACCTGCGACCGTAGCGGTTGCGCGGCTCCAGACTGTAGAGCCTAGAACCGCTCGGCCACTTAGGCCGGCCAAAGTTGTGTGTTCTTTTGACAAAAATTCACTTACTGGTTCTAGGCAATCCCCCTTTTAGGCCAACGGATTATGTGCAGTATTTTTCCATTGAGTGGATGGCGTCTTTGAAGTGGAGGGCCTACAACTTTTTTGCACAGTTGCTATAATATTTCCATTTCTTTTGACATGAGGATAGCTGGAAATCAGACTCGAAATATCTGGTGAATGGGGTGTATTTTTCAACTACTATTACTCTACATTCATCACTTTTACCGTTCCTGAAACACTCTGCTGTGGAGGCGCGTTGTTCTGATGAAAAATATATATTTTTTTAATCTCTCAAGCCTCGGCATATTTCGCCTATTTTTTTATCTAGTTGCTGCAGAAGTCTTACGTATTTTTCGTTAGTTATTCCTTTGCCGTTTTTTAATATTAAATATCAAGATTCCGTTCTCCATACTGGAAAACACTGGTCATAATCTTTCATGCTTATAGAAGGAACTTCACCTTTTTCTAGGCTCTCATCCGACGTTTAATTGCTATTTCATTTCGGGAGTGAAGTGCTGGATTCACATCGCATGCACAGTAAAAATCTGACGCAAAAGAAAGGACCTGTTGTTCAATCTCTGTAGAAATTTCTGGAAAATTTGTTTCCGTATTCGTTTTTTGTCAGCATGTAACAAATGTGGCGCCCATCATGCATAAAACTTTATTACAAGCAGTTCTGCTCGTTACGTTGTCTGGCTCCTCACATCTTAAAGTCTTCCACTCAGTAACTCAAGCTCGTTCACAGTTCATTTAATTCTACTGCAACAGGAACGTTCGCAGTCGCACCCGGGAAGAATTATTGTACGTGTTTGTCACTCAACAGACCTTGAGCTGGCGTTGATAGCCGCAACATATACCCGTAGAACTGGGGCTTTCTGGTCTTCACAAGACCACATAAATACGCAGAAAAATAGCCACTCACTCCAGTCAGTGTACCTGTGACCTTTGTGCACTGTGCACAGCTCCTGGAAAGCTCTCGTATGTGCATAGTGGAATGGATGTGGTCCACTTTCGGGTTAATACACTACTGGCCATTAAAAGTGCTACACCACGTAAATGACGTGCTACAAACGCGAAATTTAACCGACAGGAAGAAGATGCTGGGATATGCAAATGATTAGCTTTTCAGAGCATTCACACAAGGCTATCGCCGGTGGCGACACCTACAACGTGCTGAGCTGAGGGAAGTTTCCAACCGATTTCTCATACACAAACAGCAGTTGACCGGCGTTGCCTGGTGAAACGTTGTTGTGATGCCTCGTGTAAGCAGGTTAAATGCGTACCATCACGTTTCCGACTTTGATAAAGGTCGGATTGTAGCCTATCGCGACTGCGGTTTATCGTATCGCGACATTGCTGCTCGCGTTGGTCGAGATCCAATGACTGGTAGAAGAATATGGAATCGGTGGGTTCAGAAGGGTAATACGGAACGCCGTGCTGGATCCCAACGGCCTCGTATCACTAGCAGTCGATATGACAGGCATCTTATCCGCATGGCTGTAACGGATCGTGCAGCCACGTCTCGATCCCTGAGTCAATGGATGGGGACGTTTGCTAGACAACAACTATCTGCACGAACAGTCCGACGACGTTTGCAGCAGCATGGACTATCAGCTCGGAGACCATGGCTGCGGTTACCCTTGACGCTGCATCACAGACAGGAGCGCCTGCGATGGTGTATTCAACGACGAACGTGGGAGCACGAACGGCAAAACGTCATTTTTTCGGATGAATGCAGGTTCTGTTTACAGCATCATGATGGTCGCATCCTTGTTTGGCGACATCGCGGTGAACGCACATTGGAAGCGTGTATTCGTCATCGCCATACTGGCGTATCACCCGGCGTGATGGTATGGGGTGCCATTGGTTACACGTCTCGGTCACCTCTTGTTCGCATTGAAGGCACTTTGAATAGTGGAAGTTACATTTCAGATGTGTTACGACCCGTGGCTGTACCCGTCATTCGATCCCTGCGAGACCCTACATTTCAGCAGGATAATGCACGACCGCATGTTGCAGGTCCTGTACGGGCCTTTCTGGATACAGAAAATGTTCGACTGCTGCCCTGGCCAGCACATTCTCCACATCTCTCACCAATTGAAAACGTCTGGTCAATGGTGGCCGAGCAATTGGCTCGTCTCAATACGCCAGTCACTACTCTTGATGAACTGTGGTATCGTGTTGAAGCTGCATGGGCAGCTGTACCTGTACACGCCATTCAAGCTCTGTTTGACTCAATGCCCAGGCGTATCAAGGCCGTTACTACGGCCAGATGTGGTTGTTCTGGGTACTGATTTCTCAGGATCTATACACCCAAATTGCGTGAAAATGTAATCACATGTCAGTTCTAGTACAATATATTTGTCCAATGAATATCCGTTTATTATCTGCATTTCTTCTTGGTGTAGCTATTTTAATGGCCAGTAGTATATGTTTGCGAGCGTTTGACTAGTTATTTTTATTACGTACCAACTGTGCTGTGTCACATAATAAACATAAAGAAAGTATTGGTGAACTTAATGCAGTTGCCTTTGCTGATGATGACATGATCTATGGTGAAGGAGAAGAGGGAGTTCCGACTGAACGTACGGAAATCCACATTCCAGGCGTACAATCTCCAGAACAGTGAGACCAAGACAGTGGTGATGGCGCAAGGAAGATGGACATCTCGCTCGTGTGAAACTTCACCACCAACTAGTGTGTTGACAGTTGTCCTTACCTCGGAAAAATAATCTCCAGAGATAATTCGATTAGACAGGAAATCACCAGGAAGTTACTGACAGGTTGTACTTAGACAGAAGAAAGTGGAAGAGGCTGATTAACGGTACTTGGTAAACTGAAACTGTACAATAATGACGATTAATTGTGTTGCCTATTGCAGATTTGCAGCAAGCTTTTGACACGACTAACAGTGAAATCGTTACACTATGATTTGGTCCGTGCGAAATTAGCAGTTGTCCTTCTTGATGAGTGATTATACCGTGAATACTTAAGATCACCTCGAATGAGCGTAGATACGCAAAGTAAAACGAGTGTTTCAAACACTTTCAGTAATGAACGAATTATGCATGAAAAAGTCACTCACAAACTCAAGAGTCAGGATTTCATTGTACTATAAACAAGTTTTTCAGTTGGCAAGAGTACATCCACGACTGTTTATGCAATACACACTTTCTCTATCAGTGATTTTGACCGGCATTCAATATGAAAGAGGAAGGAAGGTACGGTTTAAGGTAATTCCGACAATCAGTTCACTAGAAACTAATTACCTGCTAGGAATGGACAAGAATAAGGGCAACAGGCAGTTCGGACCATGGAGGGGAAACCAACCTGACATTCGCCTGAAGTTATAGGAATCTACAGACAACTTGAATTCCGCATGCCTGAACTGGGGCTTAACCCACACTGGCCCGGGGCAAAATTCCATTGTCCTAAGCTCTCTTGGTTTACTTTCAGTTTGTTACTTTACATAAACTTAAAGTGTTCACTGCTATTAAAAATGTATAAACTGACAACAGCGATAGTTTGATATTCGATCTAAGACGGAACTAACCGAACACAGTTCACTGTAACCCCCGTCGCTATGCTTGGAATAAATGTCAAATTTTCCTCAGATATTTCGGGACTCCATTCATTGGTTATGACCCCATACTGGGCGTAGAAATGTAAATTAATCCTCTGTGGTTACAAAGTCGAAATCGTAGTGTAGCACACTGGATTCGCATTCGGGAGGACGACGGTTTAAATCTTCGTCCCACCATTCACATTTATGTTCATTCCAGGCAAATACTGGAATCATTCCATGCAGGGGTACGGCCGATTTCCTTCCCCACTCTTAATAAATCAAACCGAGCTTGTGCTCCGTCTCTAATGACCTCGTTGCCGATGGAACGTAACACCGTAATCTCCCTCCGTTTCTTCGTACTGTGGACTATGAGAATCAGTAACACTAGAGAGATATTTCAGGATTCCATTAATTGATTATGACTCTAGGCTGAGCACAGAAAAGTAAAGGACTTATTCCATATGTTACTGAAAATTAAAGTTACACTAAATTGGCACAAAATGTGTAACCTTAGGTTACGTTCTATTGTCTCATCTTCCTGTAAAGCGTTAAACAGCCAGCCCCTTATTGCCATCTTCGTAGTAGATCCACGGATTCGTCTGGTAGGAGGTCTAGTGCAATTACAGTTGCCTTGTTCTTGTGACTTGGGGATTTACTTTATTCTAAAGAACGAAACTGTCGTCACGTTCTTAGAAGTTATGCGCCGTATTTTTCTGCATTAGTTATTGCACTCGAACGAACGATAAATTTTGAACTGTCGTGTCGGTGTATATTTTTTGCCAGTACAGGGTGGTGATGGTTATCACATAATATTCAGTTTTATCACACGTCACTATTCTGTGCAAAAACGAAACATGTCTGTTTTTGACGGAGTGAGGTGACGTCGTGGTGAAGACACTGGATCTGTCTGGCTATCCTGATTTAAATTTTCCATGATTTCCGTAAATCACTTTAGCTTTATGGTGGGATGATGCCTTCAACAAGGCCACTATCGTATCCCTTCGTATCCTTGTCCAACTGAGCTAGTACTTCGCCTCATACAGCCTCGCAGTTGGCAAGAGGTTAAACTCCAATCTTTGGCTCTTCCTTTCTGTCGTTGAAGAAGTAGGTTGGTAAACTTTCTGAACAGAAGTCATGATTTAGTCAACGACCTCACGGCGATATTGTTTGTTCAGTTATTTGACTTTCCAGATTATTAAAAGCGTTGAAATTACAAAATAAACACTGTCGCATATTTATGTTTCAATACAGCTAGTAGATGTGGTTTATCTTTGTTGATGGCTGCTGATGAATGTCGTATAGCTGGACTGGAAATTCTGGGGTCATAACTATATGGTTCGTATATTCACAATGTCAGTTCCAAACGCTTACTGTGTGCCATTGTGGCCATTGATAATGAAAAGATACACGTGTATGACTTCGATCCATGTCGCATCTCCTTAGCCATACGGACTTCTGGTTCCCTGTTTGCGTATGGCTCTGTGTTGATACACTTATCGATAAACTGCAGCAATGGAGCTCCATTTCGGAACCTCCAAGATACTTTACAATGGAAATCAGTCATTTCATATGAAACTACTTGACACAAAGCCTCACACTGCGATGGAGACAGTGCGATCGTTAGGCAATGAATTCCGTTCAGAAGTATCTACTCCTATTTTCGTCGTTTCCCTAATTACTGAAGGATAATGTTGGCTGTGCTATGCACTCAAGTCAGAGACCAGTTCCTACTTCTTCTAAACATAATATGGTGACTGAAATAACATAAGAAATCATTAAAGGATTCATGTATGTTAAACATAGTAGCGGACTGGCGCACTAGGTCATTCTTCGTTCATTCCATAAATTGTAGCATCTCTTAGTAAAAGAAGCTACCAAATGATATTAATGGGGTATCTAGTTCACTACGTCAACTCTTCGATTTTTTAAGCTGGTAAATTACTGTGAACTCTGTTCTTAAATGGCAACAGCTCTTAAGGGAAAATATGTCAATAACATTGCGCTAGGCAGTGCCTTCATTCCAGCGACACAGAAAAGCTAGAAATACCAAATGCCGTATTATAAATACATGTGGAGGATTCTTAAGAGATGAATAGTCAGTAACGAGCTAGTTAAAGGGAATGGTCGTTTTTTATGTGAATTGTGCTACAGCAAATTAGTACAAGTTTTATCCTTATCTCTTACTGAAATATTTCCGGTTTACCATGTTGAACTACGTACATATATAGGATGTCCTATCTGCGGATGACAATGACGTCATTTTGTTCTTTACTAGTACCAGGAGCTCGTATAAACGGTGAAGTTTTCTTACACTGATACTTGAAATTAAAATACGGATATATTAGAATATGAAAATACGACAACAATGTCACGACGTAGCGCATTGTCTAAGTTTTATGTATAGAAACGAACAGCGAAGTACCAATGTTTTTCAACACCAAACGTTCGAAATGAAACTTCTGCCTTGAACGGGCGAACTATGGAATTAACTTCAAATATATTAACATCTGGTTCCCAACTCTCAGCCGTAATCACTACCTTATTTATAAAGCTGATATGCTCATTTGGCAGTTTTACCTTTTTCTTTTAATAATGTAATGGACTGAATGAAGCTACTTCGATCCCAGCGTACAGGAACAACCATGGAATTAAGTTTCAAGCGAACATTGGCCAATTACACTCTCGTCAGGGCTCAGTTCGAAGCAGAGCTCATCAGTGAAGACGTTCTACTCCAGTCAGTGAGACTCCAGTTCAAAGACGTGTCTGTAGACGCTCCGTACAGCGGTGGGATACCAACTTGACTGTCGCTTGCCATACGACCCGACAACCAGAAGTAATGGTCTGGGCTGCCATTTCATTTCATAGCAGGACCCCTTTGGTTGTCGTCAGCGGCACCCTTATAGCATAGTGGTACGTCGACGATATTCTGCACCTCGTTTTGTTGCCCTTCTTGGTACGCCATCCCGGACTTGCATTTCAGCAAGATAATGGCCACCCGCACACGGCGAGAGTTTCTACTGCTTGCCTTCGTGCTTGCCAAACCCTACCTTGGCCAGCAAGGTTGCCGGATCTCAACTGAGAGTGTTTGGAGTATTGTGGGCAGTGTCCTCTAATGAGCTCGGGATCTTGACAATCTAACTCGCCAATTGGACAGAATTTGGTACGATATGCTCCAGAAGGCCAGAAGGACATCGAAAAACTCTATCAATCAATGCCAAGCCGAATAACTACTTGCATAAGGGTCAGAACTGAGCCAACGGATTATTGATTTGTTCAGTTTGTGAAGCTCTTTCACTTGAATAAATCATCCAATTTTTCTGAAATTGTAATCATTTGTTTGTGTGTACATGTACATCACATCTACCGATTTCCATCCCATTCGAATCATTGCTTTATGGTTCGTCTTCTTTTTTCGTCTTAGAATATATATGCATAAGTAACTTTGGCGGAGAGAATAAAAGGCAGGAGAACACAAGGTATGGAACTGCGTCATGAAACACTGCATATTGTCAGGAAATTTACTAATGCTTGACTTAATGCTACAAGGGATAAAAGTGACAAAATGCTCTGTCACTCTTTCGTGGTTGAATGAGCTACTGGTGAATAGACAAGCCAGAGTAAATGTTTCCACGCCCAAATACTGCATAATATCTTCCTGAATCACAGAACAGCAGTGACGTACAGATTCAAGAGGAGTAAACTTTTATACGTATTCAGACGAATTTTTTTTAGGACCTGCTGTACGGAAGAGCATGCGTAAGGGTGATGTTTTAGACTACTTGACGTGTACTTCGAGCAAGTGGAACAGATATACGCTTTGGATGAATTGTTGCGGAATGGTCTGTTGACTCCTAATCAACGCGCCTATTACAGACATAGAACATGCTGTAACTTCCTGGCGGATTAAAACTGTGTGCCGGACCGAGATTCGAACTCGGGACCTTTGCCTTTCGCAGGCAAGTGCTCTACCAACTGCGCTACCCAAGCACGACTCACGACCCCGTCCTCACAGCTTTAATTCCGCCAGTACCTCGTCTCCTACCTTCCAAACTTCACAGAAGCTCTCCTGCGAAACTTGCAGCACTCCTCGAAGAAAGGATATAGCGGAGACGTGGCTTTCGCCACAGCCTGGGGGATGTTTCTAGATTGAAATTTTGGTAGAGCATTTGCCCGCGAAAGGCAAAGGTCCCGCGTTCGAATCTCGGTTCGGCACACAGTTTTAATCTGCCAGGAAGTTTCATAGTAGTGCACACTCCGATGTAGAGTGAAAATTTCATTCTATAGAACATGCTGTTTGCAGAATATGACTTTGGAAATAGTAAAGGAGTGGAGACGTTTCATACCACAACTTCTGCTTTAGGCACAAATCCGAGACGAAATGTTAAATGCCCCTACACGTTAGGAAATACTGAACATTTCTGGTGCACTGTCCGTCCTTACCAGGCACGAAAAGCTAGTAAACATGCGCCAGCACATACTCTTTCAAGCTGGTCAGTTCATATGGTTCTGATTTAGACTGAAACTAACATGCATCCGAAATGAAGTTGATCGGTAGTATTTGGGTAGAGTATTTTTGTAACATTTCCCAGTCGCTAAGTTAGTGTATTCTACGACATTTTCGCCTGAGAGGCTCTTGTTTCATACTTTTCAGACAAAGGTAAATGGTTTGAAGGTACTGCGGCATTCGTGGAAATGTTGTGTGTGTTCTGTGATCATACGATCAGAGCAATGCCTCTTTGTAGTGGGATGAAGACGCATAAGGTCAGGATGAATAAACGCTTTGAGAACATTGTTTCTAGAATTAAATTTCACTTTGTTAATGTTGCCTAGTCGGACCCTTCAACAGCTTCTGAATTATCCTTAGTAATGTCTCTATAGTAAGTATTTCAGATATGCCTATCAGACTTGTGCAGAGCTGAATAGAAAGTTGCAGGAGCTGAAGTGTTGTGTTAACGGAAATCAAAGGCACTGGAATGCATGGGCAATTACTGACGGCAGCTATAACAACCTTTTTGAGTATGATACAATTATCACTGCTGACAGTAAATACGATCAATGAAAGATTACAGAATTTATGGAGCTTGTTGTCTTTGTGTCTCAGAAAGAGATTTAGTCATGTCGAATTCTGTCCATTGGAAATTACTAGTTAATTAATCACCCATCCACGTCTTGCTCTCAGTTACCGAACTAAAAAGGCAGCGGAGAAAACGCACTTTGCAAACCTGGATAGACTCTAAGAGAGGCCGTTTTATCTGCTCGCCTGCAGCCTGTTCGATCAGTGATCGCACGGAGGTTTATTGGTGAATGCGTAGTGGAAACGACTGTACTATAAAAAGAAGTTGCCGTTTTTGTCCATCTAATGAAAGTAACTAGAGACTTACGTCCCCCTGAAAAAACGTAGAAGTTATTTTTTACCCTGTGAAGTAACTGGTTATTCACAAGTCGTTAAGTGACTTTAAAAAAATCAATTACTGATGTATTATGCAAAATTTTCTGGATGGAGGAGCAGGGCTTGTAAAGTGTGGGGTATGAGCTTGTTAAATTCCCCATTGCTGGAACGTAGTGAGAAAGGCAAGCTTTTGGGCTATGGGTGGTCGAGGAGCCGATTTTCTGGTGGTTTCCCCGAATTTCCTCAAGTACGGTAGAGCCACTTAAGAAGGCCGCCGCAGGTAACGGTGCTTCCGGGTCGGAGTACTGTGAAGCGCTTGTCCAGAGATGTGCGAACTATGATTGATGCTTGGGAGGTAGCCATAAATGCCGACGGCCTTGCTCGAACCATATGTAAATTATGAGCCAACGTCATTTTACCGTACACGGCGTGGGAAACGAGCTGCGTGAGAGCCCGTCCAGTGCCAAGTCCTAGTCAGTTTATGGAAGTACAACAAGCGCTTGTGAAGAAAATTCTGCGGTCTTCACCTGCATTTTAGAACCTGAGGAGACATTATTGGTTGTCACTGTGGGAAGGCTAGTGAATCATTCGATCCAACCGGCGGCGTTTAGGATCGGGGTGGAAAATAGACAGGAGGATACACCTGGTGTTAATCGTTCCGGACCGCAGAGGGGACATTTTGCGGTGCAAATGTCGAGAGGTGCCCGGCCCAGTCTGGCGCTTCTTTCGCTGCTTTTTTCAGTATATGTTGCGTTTGGCATTTGCGCTGCTTTTCTTCTGTGTAGCTCATAACTTGAGTGAGTTTGCTTTTTATTGTAAATTTTTCGTACTGGGATCGTGAGTCAATCTTTTGCAGTATTATTGCGTTTGCAAGCTGCTTAGACTTTGAAAAGTCATTTTCTTGTTGAATAGCATTCATCCACACAGCATTCAGGTGCCTTCAGCATTCATACGGTGTTTCCAAAACAGACTGGAATTTTGTGTCGCTGCTGATTACTGTAATCCATTTTGTAATTCCACGCCCATTAATTTTTATCCTTGACAGAGTGAACAGACACTGTAATTTATCTTAATCTGAGAACCAATTTTTAAGGTGAAATAAATTGATGGTTAATTTTAATGAATATTCTCATTATTTGTCCTACAATTTTTCTGATGATGCGACCCTTTCTCTCTTAATAAAAAGCATTAGTCGGTTCTATATGACTGAATTCTGCACTTGCTGTGTCGGCGTTCCAGCGTAAAGCAATTTCCATTACAAGGAACTTGTTTGATTAGCCAGGAAAGTTAATTGTTTCATTTTTTTAATGAATCTTTTGAGCTTATTTTTGGTAAACTTCGCCTGCATCTGCACTGAACAGGGTGACTCGTTATCATTGCAGTGTCGTTCCGTGGTGTTATAAAACTTCAAGCCGTATAAAACTTCAAGTCGTAGAATAGCTTGAAGACTTAATCGTGTTTTAAGTTCGCAAGTGTGGCTGGCAGCTTGCACTCACTACTGCCGAACCCCAGTCGACTCATACAAACCACAACGAACAATACGCATCAAGCCCCACATTACAATACTAAATTAGCAGTCTTCCATACGAGCACTCAGCTAGCTATACTTATTTTTACCGATTCATTGGTGTGAATGGGCAAGCTCGTTATACTATACACTGGCGTGCAGTCACTCGTACATATACATGTTCATTTATATAAAATTAAATTTTATAGAGACCCACTTACATGCAGTAAAGGCACGTTTAAAACTGACATTCATGCTATATGTTTGATTGGAATCCGCGACAGCTACATTTCAAAGCAGCGCATACCTCAAGAACACAGACGTCGACTGCGTAAAAAGTTGAGGACGAATCGGGCGCTTATATTCGTGTTCGAATCGCAACGAAACGCTTACCTTAAAACTTGAAGCATTAAGATAAATACACATTACAAAATGAAAAAAGTTTATCCCGCAGTTACACGGTGCTCTCTCATGTAAACAGCGTTCCCGAATAATATTCGTGTCTCTGTAAAAAATCTGATACTTTTAGTGCCACGGTGTCCTGCAGTAAGACTATCTCTGCGTTACAGCAACATGTGAAGAAGACGATGATATATTTTAAGGTTGCTTTTGTCAAATCCTAAAGTTCATTCGAACACGGTTCTGGGGAACAAGAATGGTTCAGTTGGAAAGTAACATCTCGTATGTTTTTATCGGAAGCATCTCGGGCCAACAAACAGGGTAGACACTGTAGGTTGTGATGTAAGGACTGTTTACACCTTCCAGGGAACATTTGATGGTGTTGTGTGGTGTTGGAATACAGGTTCAAGAACTTTCGAAACGAATAATATGGCTTTCTTCATTACAAGTTCTCAGCACTATCAATTGTTGTTGGAATCATCCATTATTTGTAGCAGTCTAGTTGACAATGGGACATCGAACACGCCATTCTATCATGTCTGCCATTCGTCCAGTACAGAACTTCAAAGTTATACAGAATTATAAGTGACAACATATTTCGAACATGTCTGTAACTGTAATACTAAACCGACATTCCGACCTGTGACCTATACCACACTAGTATAGAGTTGCGTTCGTGCGTCCATTCAGGACCAGGTCCACTACGTGTTTCGAAGCGTCGTGTAAGATGAACCGCTAGCATAATGATGAAGAGCGGTCTGGATTGCTACCGCCGATCTAGATCACTACATAGTATGGATGTTCCCTACGTCAACGACCACTCGAAATAATTTGTAGGTGTATTTTCAGTCTCTTTCTTCGTTATGGCTCAAATGGCTCTGAGCACTATGGGACTTAACATCTTAGGTCATCAGTCCCCTAGAACTTAGAACTACTTAAACCTAACTAACCTAAGGACATCACACAACACCCAGCCATCACGAGGCAGAGAAAACCCCTGACCCCGCCGGGAATCGAACCCGGGAACCCGGGCGTGGGAAGCGAGAACGCTACCGCACGACCACGAGATGCGGGCTTCTTCGTTATGTTTCCAGTTCTTTGCGACAGGACAGCACACTACAACGTGATACGGATATGCAAGTCTTCATCGCAGGACATCAGCTAACGCTGTTTCCTTCAGCTGCTTGTTGCAAATGAGCGGCCAACTATATGCGGATGGCATAAGGTCACCCAGAAGCTGAACCGTTGTTGTGCCCATCCAGTCAGAACCAATGAATTTCGTTTGATGCAGCCTGTCACCATAGTTGGCATACATATTAGTCGTGAAGCATAGTTGGTTTAGTTTCGCTTCATAATATGTTCATAAAATATCTTTTTTCAGTGATATGGTCCAATCGGTTGGAAATTTAAGTCATTTACCTATATGAACATTCGGCGAATCAGTTTCATGCACTTCCTATTCGCAGTTGTATAATCCAAGGATGTATGTTTCTTCTAGCGGGCCTACTAACAAAGCACCGTGCACAACCCGTCTGTTTCTTAGAGTCCATATTGACATCCAGTGAAGAGCAACCTAAATTTATCCCTCGACATGAGAGAAGAGACAAATGTGAGGAAGATTCTGATTTCAGATCATGATGTATAGTTTACAAACTATATCACGTTTTCCTGGATGCACGTTTTTAATAACGTCTTTAGTGAAGCGGCAAAAAACATCTGACTTGTGGTCGTCCTCCTGCCATTCTTTCCATACGTGAACCAGTGCCTGTAAACTAAGAGACACGATGCACTGAAAATTTCGAAGAAGCACCAGATATTTAAAAAAAATTTAAATTCGTGCTTCGGCGCTGCAGTCCCTTTATACTGAGCAACGGATTTTATTTCTTATTTAAAGGCTTGCTTACAAAATATAGTTGGCAGTGAAATTTAAGCATGATTGTAGTTTTGGAAATGGTAGCGTCATTACTTTTTGTGAAGTATGTGAGCGTTGTGCAACGTTCATTATGATGTAAAGTGAACGAAGTAGGCGTGGCAGCTCTGTGTTTATACGAACACTCACGTACCTGACAGTGGAAAAAAAGCTTCATGTTTGACACTGGTCAGACCACTGAGTACTATTCCATACTCTGCTGAGGTATCTCTGGTCAAAACATGGATTTACAGATCGTTAATGCCACATTACGATACTGGATTTTTTTATCTTTTTCAGATACTTCTCCTCAGAACGCCAAATATATCATGTTACAATCCTCTGACCAAGGTAAAATCGTTTGTGATGCCAGACGTCAAATTAAGTGCTCCGTATAGCAATTAAATACGCTGAGTACTGAATCACGGAGGTGGACTGCTTCTGTGTTACAAATCTGTTAAAACTAATATTTGTCAGTTCCATCAGTATACGATCTCCTCTGAACCATGGATTCCAGTGGTTGCAGAAAATACGTGCTCTGTCAAACGTTAAGTTTACCTGTAATGCTACAGCAGGTACCAATCTTCCTGGAACGCCAGTTTCGTTAACGAGGCAAATAACTAATAGCGAAGA
Source organism: Schistocerca americana (assembly GCF_021461395.2). Taxonomy (NCBI): domain Eukaryota; kingdom Metazoa; phylum Arthropoda; class Insecta; order Orthoptera; family Acrididae; genus Schistocerca; species Schistocerca americana. Next base: position 557,121,435 of record NC_060130.1, on the reverse strand, counting down.
ATCTACGATTGATTAGCACGATCTTCGAATAACACCTATTTTCTTGGCTACATGATACTATTTTGTTTCTGATGGCGTATGTTTAAAAAATCAATTTCATCATCTGAACGGACAGAGTGCTAAAAAAAAATTCTACTGAGGCTTTCACGTGAAGCGCGATATATCAGAGTCAGTTGATTAGCGAATTTTAAAATGATTACTTCTGGCTCTGGTCACAGTATACTTAATTTAAACTAACTAGTAAGGAATATTTCACATCGTACACATCTCTTTGTTTCATGGTGCCAAAAATCTGTATTTACACTTTTTAGTATAACGTCGCATATTTTCGTTGAACCACGATACATTTTTATCACATTCAGTCCCTGTTGATAAAACTTGAACCGAAAACAAAATACAAAAAAATTGTCTTATATTTCTCCAGCACCTACAAATCGTTCGTCGCTTCGTCTTCGTTCCTAAGCGACGGAGTATGCTGTGACCGTCTTTATGCAGTTTTGTCAAATATGTCTGTAGGTTTGTATATCTTATCGTGTAATCGAGTTACATAAGTATTCGAACAATGAAAAAAGTCTGGATATATTTCTTTACAAAGAAATATCTGAAAAGAACTCCTTTCAGGTTAGAGGAATTGACTGCATTGAAATTGCGAATGAAATTACATTTCTTTCGAAGCTCATAATTTTTTGAAAGGTCTTTTCACTAGTGTCTTTTTCAGGTTAAAAACAATATTAAGAAATTTTTCCGCTTTAAAAAAAAAAAACAGGAGTTCTTGGTCACTCATAGTAGACTACGCCTAAGGTATTCGATGCCAATAACCGCGTCTTCGAACATAGAGATATCTTCAGAGATTAGCGAGTGGGTTTTTACGTTTCTCCCTTCATTTATGGCCACAATGTGTTTCAAGTCCAAGCGCGAAAACGTACACGAACGTGCTACGTTATGTGTGTAGCCGAATACGTTAAGTCAAAAATTTCGTTTATCCGCAGGAACCCAATAATATGCGGAAACAGTTAAAAGCTGGACCTGTGAGGTTAGTTATCGAAAGTAAAGAAGACAAGGGGCTTGCAAATGGACAAGAAATAATTTCCGGTAATCTGAGAATGAATAATACCGCTGCAGCCTTTGAACTGCCTGGCATGCACAAACGTTTTCGTTGTTCGGCGGACAGATGTACGCCCTACACTACATCTCAGCGGCAGTACGTTCCTTGTGTCCAGTGCTGTTAATTTCGGCTTCATAGCAACAAAGCGTTGATGGAGGGAAGGGGATGGATGGAAGAGGAGTGGTGAGAAGGACGCTGAAGCAGAAGCGCAGAGGGAGGAAACAGCCTGACGACAGAAATACAATTGTAATCAATATGCAGTGTAACTCGGAGAATTAATGGCGACACGCGAAATAGCATTTGCCAGTCGCTAATCAGACAATTACAGCGCTCGATACAAACTCATTAATTGGCGTTATTGACACGTGGAGTGCCAAATTCATCAGAGGCAGCGCACTCCCGCCTGTTACGTAAACCTGTACGACTGAATGCCACTCCATCAATGATGTCGGGGGGGACGCTGGTGGACAACGGTCCCTCATTAATTGTAGATGATCCGGTTCGCATTAATGTAGCCATTGAAGTGTTTCATATTAAAGCAGATATGCTTACAACTCCCAGAATTCCACGCTGACAATATTTCCAGGTAAATGAATACAACTAGAACAGGGAGCACTTTGTTTAGAAAATAACAGCAGCCCGGAAGTGTTAAAAGCTCGCTTACATTGCGAGTGATTGTCTACTTTTGATGAAAGGTCAAAGAAAAATACCGTATCTAAGATACAATTTTCTAATGAAATGTATTCATCATCATCGTTCATTTCGCATCCACTACTGGATAAAGAGCTGCAGACCTCCCCCGTTCGTTATGCGCATCAGTGACATTCATCAAATCACGCCTAAATTTTCCTTCTGATGTCACCTACCCGCGTTCCAACCTACTAGACTCAACCAAAAGCTTCCTCCGTTCATCTATGATCCATTTCTCCGGTTACATGTCTCTACCATCTCCATCAGTTTCATTACACTCATAATTACGTCCTCCCGACCCTGGTTTACTTGTACCTGTTTCCATCCCTGTCCGTTGGTCACTGCGCAAAGATCAGTTAGTGAATGGTTTTCGGAACAAAGGTCTGTCTCACTGCGAAAAGACAAAACTAATAATAAACACTGATTGTCAATTTTTCCGTTTCAAACTCATTCGAAGCATAGCTTCGAAAATGCTGTTTAGTTTACTGAAGACCCTTGGTTTGGTTAAAATTCTCGACTTCACATTATTAAATTCCTTGTTCTATTTTCTTTTCTGTTGTGTTTTTTTTATCTGCAACGTAACTGGTCTTTTGGTTAAACAAATGTCTGATTTTGTTTGTGCGTGTATGATCTTCATTTTCTAGGTAGCTGAATGTGTTTTTAATTAAATCTGGACCACAAACTATTCTTAAAGGAATTATCAGTTGCTACATTCCTTATGTCTTGCGTGGTGAGTTTGTTTCGCTCTAGCTGTGTATCTATTTTTATTGTATATTTACCAGTCTATTAACTTCTAAAACGTTTTCTATCTGTCACATCCTGTACAATTTCATTATTGTCTGAGAAAATAACACTGTCATTTAAGATCCAAGCTGATTTTCGGTTTGTATTATTTTCGAAAAGTATAATAAGAACAAAGTCTTTTCTTCTCGGCAAATTCTACTAATGTATGTATTCTGCCATTTCCGGTACCATATCCATTTTTTCAGCTGAACAATCTGTCTTTTGGTTTTGTCTTTTCCATAATTCCTTCCATTATCATGTTGCAGTGGCGTTTGCGGTATTTTATTAGATTCTGTTACTCTTCTTAGGGCACTTGTACCGCCTAGTCAGAATATGAGCACGTTAGTGAATAGACTTAAGTGATTTCAATGGAATCTTTTTCTCATTTCTATTGGCGTTTATCTCTTATTTCTCGGGAACCGCTTGTCAATTTCTCTGGTTTGACACTGTTAATGGTAGAGGGTGGCCTAATGCCCCTTACCACCCGGGACAGAATTTGGTCTGTCCTACCTGTCTGAGTCTAGCGTAATCCGTGTGGATGACTGCGAATATTTTCTAAATTTTTGTTAATCGTGTAACTGAGGCGAAACGTAGCAACCCGCTACTCACCTAATCGGATATGGGAAACCGCCTAAAAACCACATCCAAACTCGCTGGCACTCCAGCCGTCGTCTTCAGTCCGCCGAGCGAATTAGAATTGGTGCCGCATGCCTACCCGAATTTCGGAAGCGACTTGCTAACGCGCGCTGCTTTCCATGATTTCTATGGAATATGTTTTGTTTATTTTTAAAAAATTCTTCCTACTCTTACCGATAATACTACTATATTTGCCGTATTTTGTTGTTTACATTTGAGCTTACAATTGACCGAGCGAGGTGGCACGGTGCAAAGCAATAGCCGTATTGAGGATGGCGACGGTTCAAATTCCCTTTAGGACGTTCAGTTGTACGTTCTCTGTGGTTTCGATAAATTACTTAAGGGTAAAGCTGCGATGCTTCCTTAGAAGAAGACACGGCTGATTCCTTCCGCATCCTTCCCCAATCCCAATTTGTACTGCATCTGTAATGACAACGTCTTTGATCGAACGTTAAAACTTAATCTTCCTCCTTATAAATGTTACAACTACATTTCTTCTTTACTCTGTTAGTAACAAAACATACATCTTGATTTTAACTACATTTGGTATTTATTTTTTTCTCTGCATTTCTGATAACCCTACAATATACCGTTCATTGTTTTATAACTCCTTTTCAGACTTCATTAATATGCCCTTAGATCATAACGTTCAAAAATTTATTTTTCCTAAATGAAGAACAGTAAAAGTGAGTAAACTACATTTTGGTTTGGTTTCGTGTGTTCGTGATCTCATTTATCAACTTGTAAAGGTTTCCTAGGGTTACTTAAATGAGTAATGGAAGTTGCTACCTGCGGCTAAATTTGTGAAGTGGTGTAAAATTAACGTCACTGGAAAACATATGTTATGTTTTCCAAAACAATGTGTGCACCAATAGAAAACCAGCAAATACTAATAACTGTAGTAATGCTGCTAAATCGATCTCATAATGTGAAAAATTATCGCTAAATTCAGCGCTTACATGTTTCGTTTATAAACTTTGCAACCACTACACGACCACCACAGCGCTGCAAACATGCAATAAATATGTACCATCTAATGATGAATCGCTAGGTGATTCGAAACCGGTAATGGAAATAAAAATTATAGAATAAAACAAAAGGCAACTGTTTGCAGAAATTTGTGGAAACTTTCATAATAATTTTTAAAACTAGAAGTATTAACAACTATTTCACTTTTTTACAATCTAAAAAACTAAGCAAGAGTCCAAAAAACATAAAATCTCTTATTACACGCCATTGAAATAAAAAGATAAAAACAACCATGTCAAGACCTTCCGGCTCCAAAGGGTAAATGTAAGTCTTAGAAAAACCCTCCCTCCTTCCTAAGAAGAGGGAATTAAAAGTGAAAACAAAAAAACAAAATAAAATAAAAGTGAGACATGAAGGTGAGCACATCTCAGATCGTATACGAGGCTAAAATCTATACAACTATATGAAAATATTGCCTCGAATGGTCGTTGGCTCCGATAGTAAAGATGTAACATTTTTAAAAAGTGCTCCAAGGCAATTGTTAATTACAAGAGTCTTAAGCCTTGTAAATGCCAAGGCTAAAACTACATAATACTCGACGATGCAAACGTAGTGCTTCTCATCGTCGCCTCCAGGCAGCTTACTGTTTTCTTTAGCACTGTAACTAATATGGGCCACTATTAGGAGTGTATACCTTCATCAATCTAGTTTAGCAAGCTTCCTGTGATAGTTACCTGGCCCAAATCTCAACATTTACCTTCGCGTCATAGGTAGAAGGAGAAAACTGTCTTATTCTCTTAACAAAGACTGTCAGAAAATTGCATTATCTTGGAAAACCAGTCTAGTTAAAACGGGTTCAGAATCTGACTATTGCCGTTCTGTAGTAATAGATTCAGATTTTCATGAGAAGTGAATCATCAGTCTAAAAGTAACTTTATTCTGGCAATATTATGTAACAAACATTCAAAATAAATTATTAATTTTTGTTTGTTTGGGATATCTTTGTTTGTAAAGTGTGCCACGTGCGTGCCGATTTATGTGTAGTTGTGTTTATAGGACACCTATATCAATATGAAGATCTGACTTGCTGGTTAATTGATGTCTCATAGCACATAATCAATATTATACGTGAAAGCTGGTTCCATAGTTTTCTGTGAAATGTTTAATGCAGACAATTAGTTATCAGTTAACATTTTGGGTTCAATTATTCTATTTCCTTAGCCATTAAAAAGTATGGCCGAATGGGATTTATGAGCGTAACTTTGCGTTGCTAATAAAACGTAATTATAGATTTGTGAGAGCTAACAGAAACGATTAATAATAAGCATTGTTTCGTACAGTGATTACGGTTTCTTTTTGAGATGGATAATTAACTTTGATTCAGATTGCCTAAATTAAGCATTAGTAATACGATTACCGTTAAACCTTTTCTAAAATAATAACTCCCACAACTTGTAAAGTGCGTTATGTAAGAGGAGATATTACTGTGTTGTGTGATTACGTTTAGATTGCACAGTAACTCCTTGATCATACTATTTCGGCTCAACACGCTACTTAGCAAATAGTAGACTAACATTTACACCGGGAATTTATCACGTGAAGAATGCTAAGAAATGGTTTTGTAGTATCTTACAGCGTTCTAGCAATATGGTATTATATAGGGTGGTCAGAAATAGCCTGAAAAGCTTTTAAGGGTGTTTCAGGGCAGTTTGTGCTGAAAATATCAGTTAAGGAAAAAATTCGATGCGTTGCGCCGAAGTTAGCCACTTAGTACGTTGCGTGTCTAAATTCAGCATGCCCGCCAGATACAATTAGTGTCAGTTGTTCTCATAGCGGAGACGGTAGCGCACGAGAGTGCTCAGCCTTTGGCTCGCATTTGATCCTTACAACCGCCTCGTGTCCAATTTTTGTATCGCTCCCTTGTTCAGTTTTAGGAAACCAGACGTAGAACACGTTTGGTGACACCATCCCTGGCGGGCCGCCTGAATTTGGGCGCGTAATGGCCTGATTGGCTAATTTCAATGGTAATTAACTCGGAAACGGCGCAACATATCGAATTTTTTTTGTTTTGTTTTGAACAATTATCTCTCAGCACAACCTGCCCTGTAACATCCTAACAAGTTTTTCAGACTGTTTCTGAACACCCTGTATTCAGCACTTCATAATTTTCTGCCAAGGCTTTTAATTTTTTTTTTTTCATTATTATATTGCAGATCAAGACCACGTATCTATGGTGAACCTTAGCTAACAAAAAAAAGCCGAACTAGAATACCTTTCTGTTTCTCTAGAAGCTGCAGGCATACTGAAGGACATGCGATAACGTAAAGCAGCAATCAATTAGAACACCACATAGAAATTGAAACGAGAGTGATTCAGTTAACGTCAGTCCAGCATAAATGTTAAATTATGTAACTGGCTTTTGTTGGTAATGTCTTTCAGGGGTCACAAGTAGCTCCACAATACCATGTACACCTTATGCAAAGTCCCCCAGGAGGAGTGGTCAATATTCACGGATATGGCAGGAACGATCGTTCGAAGGGAAAAAATATAGTAAACATGGGCTCTAAAATGTATACCTTAAGCACTTCTTCATCTCTGATAATGTGAAACAAATCTCTTCTATTGTAAAGTCTTTTCTTTAGATATTTTAGGAGGAGGTAGTACGGACCAAAATAAGACAAAATTGCGTAGTAAACATGACTCTAAAATTCAATACATTAAGAGCTATGAGCACTTGCTCAGTGTAAGTGATATGTTTTGCAGTAGCGAAGATGAAAAAGTACTCATAGCTCTTAAGGTATGCACATTAGAGCCCATCTTACTAGATACTTTTGCTGCGAATGATCATCATATCCCTGAATATTCACCAGTCATCCTGGAACACTGTGTATATTTCTCTTTTCTTAAACTGGTGTCACACTGTAATATGTACGCGATATCTGTGACCACTCAAAACACAATACCACAAGTTACACAAAAAAAGTGCTTAAAATAATTGATATTTACGATAAACTAAGGTTATCGGATTCGAAAGTAAGATCTTACCTTCTGAGTTATTAAAACAAAAGTTCTGAAATACTTTGATCTTACATAAATGAACCAGTGGACAAATTTATATGTTGAAATGAACGTCTAACACGATGGTATCGAAGCAGAATATTGTATAATGAAGACTAAAATGTTTAATTATGTGTACCAATATAATTCACAACACAACTTTAGATTGTCGAATGAGTTAGCAAATGACACATATACGAATAAATTAAAGCTGAACTGAACCACAGCTGAAGACACTCTCCCGGCAGACTCTGTTCGAATATGGGAAAGGCCTAGCCCCTTCAGCTTTCAACTGTGCAGCTGTACATTGTATAGTTTTGGAACAACGAGGCGTCCTATATACAGGGAAAAAAGTACTCTGTTTCGCTGTTTACGAAGGCTCGCAGGATAGGGACGCGAAACTACTTACTAATGTCACTGACTCTGCTCGTTATAGATCTCTTCTTTAAGCTTTTTCTTGGCCTTTATCCCATATCTTCACGGGGGTTGCATGTTAATCTGAATTTGGCAATGTTAGTGCCAGGATTAGTAACCCATCTGTTTGTGTCTAGTGTTACCCATGTGAAAATGTGGGAACGTTTTCGAAATGCATGCGGATCGTGTAACTTCTGAGGCGGGAAGTTGATACTAGCCCAATATTTACCTAGTCGGATGCGGAAAACCGCCTAAAAATCACATTTAAGGTGACCAACACACCGGACTTAGTCGTTCATGCCCCGGACCGATTCGATCAAGGACAGACGCACCTCCCCCAAGCCAGGAAGCGCCGTACTAACTGGCGAGGCTATCCACGTTGGTACTGTTTGTTATAGAATAATGGAAGACATTTTTTGATCACGTATAATGGGCTTTTTGGACACCGAAAACCTCCTCTCTGTAGAACAACACGTATATCCGTACTCTCTGACTCTTTCCCAGCAAGATATCGGGAAGGCTGATCTCAAAGTCCAGCTTGTTGCCACGTTGCTTTATTTCCGGAAAAATCTTCGATACATTCCTTCACTTTCACCTTGTAAGCAAAGTTTGTGTATATGAAAAATCGGTACACTGCCTAACCTCCACCACATATTGGCTTACAGGGAACAGGTACTGCGTAGCTGTGGGATTAAATTCAATTGATGATGAAGATTTGACACTCAGGGAAACGTCTTGGAATCCTAAAATGATGTTGTCTGGTCAGAAATACTCGCGTATTTCAATCCATATTCACGACAGACACGATGAGGCTAACATAAAACTTTCACATTCGAATACCAATTATTTCTAAGTGTGAGGCAGGCTCTGAAAAAAATAAATGGCTCTGAGCACTGTGGCACTTAACTTCTGAGGTCATCAGTCCCCTAGAACTTAGAACTACTTAAACCTAACTAACCTAAGGACAACACACACATCTATGCCCGAGGCAGGATTCGAACCTGCGACCGTAGCGGTCGCTCGGGTCCAAACTGTAGCGCCTAAAACCGTTCGACCACTCCGGTCGGCTGAAAAAAAAAATCTGAAATATTTTACAGGGCTATGAATTTGGTATAGAAATTGATGTCACATCTAAAGTATGTTTGAATTATATTTTACCTCTAGATTTGTTTAAATTTACAGCGGAACAGAAAGGGTGTAAATAAATACAAAAGCAAGCGTGAGATGTATGAGGCAGGCGCTGTTGGTGAACACGTCACTGGAGCAGCGCCGAGAGGCGGTGGTATTCGCTAGGGAGCGCACTGACATTTTCCTCGCTCGCTGCAGACGCGCACTGAAATTGGATTTTTCCGTCGTATTCTCGGGCTGATATTGGCCAGGAGAATGCTCGCTCTGTGACACCGAAACGCCACCGCCATGTGATACGAATTTCATCGACGGGTGTCGTAAATGGGGAGTTAAATCTCAGCGTCTTTCCCATACTCGTTCTCTTTCAAATAAATTGAACATGCTTTCAATGGTTCAAGGTGAGTCCAAGGTGAAAATTCGTCGTCGTATCAATGTAACACTGTGATTTTTACACAAAAAAGACTTCTCCGACATCGTTTCGTATAACGTTGTTCTAATGAGCAAATACAATCCCGAAAGGGTGGTTCTGAAACGTTTGTAAGTTTGTGGCTACCACAGTCTTCATTAGACTAAAATAAAGTTTTTCGGTCACTACTTATTATATACGCTGGAATATAGGGAAATCAGAGGGCACCAAATCTACTGAATAGACAACAATTGTTACTTCAAATCCCTTCACTATCCTATTGCCAAAGTGCCATAGCATGAAGATACATTTTCTTCAAGACAAATAATTCCTTTTTCCTTCGAAATCCAGGCCTTTCCTTGCGTATTTTTTCATTCAGTTTGTTCAGAATACCTGAGTAGCATTTTCATAAACCATAGAGCGTCATAATTTCCATACAACAAAGGCGGCATGGAACAAACATCAAATTGGCATGAAATGTACTATATGTTTGGAAATACAAATGATTAGCATTTCAGAGCATCGTTAGGAAATAGAGTAACAACATCTAGTACGAGGACTATTTTTTTTTTCAACACGCGGTCCCTCGCGAAATGGAAACCACAGTGAAAATGAAAAAATGTTATATTTGCAATATTTACCTTCATCTTCCCGTTACTTCTCTACATAATCGCCGCTCCGACTTAGTCATTTGTCGTAGCGTTGTACCAACTTTCCAATACCCTCGTCATAGGAGGTAGCCACCTATGATTTCCACCAATTCCCTACGCTGGTCTGCAGTCGTTCTCTGTGATAAAATGCTGTCCTCATAGCATGCAGTTCATGTGAACGAAGAGATCAAAATCAGAGGGAGCCGGATCCGGGCTGTGCAGTGGGTGATCGAACACTTCCCGTGTAATACACTGCAGGAGCGTCTTCTTCGTTGTTCCCGCTGCATGTGGCCGAGAATTGTCATCAGGAAGGAAGCATATAACAGTTAAGTTATGTGAGCTGCATGAAATCAGGCGAAACCCCTCAGATGGACTTCACACTCGGCGGGGGACGCTATTTTCTAGGCATCTTTACGTTCTCTCTGTGCGATCGGAATGGAAAATTGCCACGAGATGTCATAGATGGGCGCACGAACGACACTACATAACACATCTCCTCTAAACTTCACTGGATTTTCACCATGGTTTTAATTTCGCGACCGGTCGCAGGTTGGAAATAAGTTAGCCCTCATGTAAGGAAAGATTGTGCCGCGTGCTTCTCGTTCCGAAATCGCATTTGAGTGTTGTTCGTTTGGGAGAAATTGATATACCCCTATAAAAAGGAGAAACGTCTATGAGCGGAAGGATCGTGACCATTGCTGCTGGTATTGTTCACGACCCCACAGCTGTCATGCAAATATGGAATCGACGGATTCAGAAGAACCGTAATCAATGCTACTCAAGATCCCAACCGCCGCTGGCGACTAGGGACTGAGAGGACAGACACGCTGTTCACTCGGTCGGGCGGTATTGCATACCTTGAGTCGTGAAATGGGATTGTTTGAAGTAGGATAAGTATCCCTATAGACAGTGCGCCGAAGTCCCGTACTCCACGACTGTCATTTGTGCTCAGATGATTCACGTGAAAAGGTTTCCTACGTGATTATGGCCGCACGATGGAAATTAACCGACTTTCAACGCGGAATAATAGATGGAGTTAGACGCATGGCGTATTCCATTTCCGAAATCTTAGGGAATTAAGTGCTCCGAGATCCGCAGTGTCAAGAGTGTGTCGAGAATACTAAATTTCAGGCATTACCTGTCATCACGGACAACACAGTGGCCGACGGCCTTCACTTAACGACCGAGAGCAGTGGCATTTGTATAGAGTTGACAGTGCTTCAAATGGTTCAAATGGCTCTGAGCACTATGGGACTTAACATCTGTGGTCATCAGTCCCCTAGAACTTAGAACTACTTAAACCTAACTAACCTAAGGACATCACACACATCCATGCCCGAGGCAGGATTCGAACCTGCGACCGTAGCAGTCGCGCAGTTCCGGACTGAGCGCCTAGTTGACAGTGCTAACAGACAAGCAATACTGCGTGAAATAATCGCAGAAATCACTGTGGGACTAGACGAACCTATCTGTTTGGACAGTGCGGCGAAATTCGGCGCTAATGGGGTATGACAGCAGACGACCGACGCGAGTGCCTTTGCCAACAATGACTCTCCTGGGCTTTGGGCCATATCGGTTGCGCCCTAGACGTCTGGAAAACCATGGCCTGGCCCGATGAATCCCGATTTCAGTTGGTAAGAGCTGAAGGCAGGGTTCGAATGTGGCACAGACCACATGAAGCCATGGACCCAAGTTGTTGACAAGGCGCTGTGCAATCTAGTAGTGGCTCCATAATGGTGTAAGCTGTGTTTAAATGGAACAGATTGGGTCCTGTGGTCGTAATTAACCGGTAATTGACTGGAAATTGTTGCGTTCGTCTGCTTGGAGACCATCTGCAGCCATTCATGGACTTCATGTTCCCAAACAGCTGTGTCATGTCAGCTCGCCCTCGATTCTTGAGGGTATGTCTAACACGGTAGGAGAAAAAGGCTCGCCAACAGCGGGCCACATAACAGCACTGCACACAAGAGTGCAGCACGTCGTCTTTTCAGATACCGGTTGTGCGTGCAGCCTCACGATGGACGTATTCGTGTTTGGAGTATAAGTGGAGGACGAATTTGCCAGATTGCGTCACCGTCCTCGTACTGGACCCGTACCTGACGTGATGGTATAGTGAACCACTGCGTACACAACACGATCATCTCTGGCTTGCATAGACGGTAGTCTGGACAACAGTTTTTCTGACGTGTTACGGCCTATGGCTATGGCCTGTCTTCGAGTTATCCGTGAAGATATGTTTCAACAAGATAACGCAAATCCATACGTTGCTCATGCTGTCCTGAACTACCCCGAGCCAGAATGTGTGCTGTTGTTGCCCTAACCACCACGTTCTCCACTGAAAATATTTGGTCATGTGAGTTGTTCTACACGCTTCAGTCTGGAACCACGCGACCGCTACGGTCACAGGTTCGAATCCTGCCTCGGCCATGGATGTGTGTGATGTCCTTAGCTTAGGTACGTTTAAGTAGTTTTAATTTCTAGGGGACTGATGACCTCAGATGTTAAGTCCCATAGTGCTCAGAGCCATTTAAACCATTTGTTGGTGAGAGGCTGACACGCTATCACTCGCCAGCCACTACGATCGATAAATTCCGACATAGAGTTGAAGTAACATGGGATGACGTACTATTATCTGTTATCCAAGGTCAGCTCGTCGCTACGTCCAGCTGGGTTAGAGCCATTTTTGCTGCCAGAAATGACAGCTCCGTGTACTGTACTGCTTAACAAAACAAGTGAAGCACCCAGAAGACATGGTCGAAAGTCAGTGTTACTTTTAAATTAGTATAGAGTTGTAATTCTCTGTGACAGATATACTGAGGTGACAAAAGTCATGGAATACCTCCTAATATCGTGTCGGGCCTCCTTTTTCCCGGCATAGTGCAGTAACTCGTCGTGGCATGTACTGAACAAGTCGTAGGAAGTCCCCTGCAGAATTATTGACCCATGCTGACTCTATTGCGGAAGTGTTGTCGGTGTAGAATGTTGTGCACAAACTGAGCTGTCGATTATGTCCATAAATGTTTCATAGGGTTAATGTCAGGCGATGTGGGTCGCCAAATAATTCACTCGAATTGTCCAAAATGTCCAATCGCGAACAATTGTGGCCCGGTGACATGGCGTCATCCATAAAAATTCAATCGTTGTTTGGTAACATGAAGTCCTTGAATGGCTGCAAATGGTCTCCAATAGTCGAACATAACCATTTCTACTCAATGATCGGGTCAGGTGACCCGAGACCCACTCCATTCCACGCAATTACAGCCCAAACCATTATAGAGAGACCACCAGCTTGCACATTGCCTAGTTGACAACTTGGGTCCATGGGTTCGTCGGGTCTGAGCCACACTGTAATCCTGTCATTAGCTCTTACCAATTGAAATCGGGAGTCAAATGTTTTCGGGTTTCCAGCTGAGTTAGTGACTGAATATCTGGGCACTGATCTACGGTAGTGTTCTTCAGGTACTGCGAACGGTGGCACTACGTATGCCTGTGTCGTGCACTCCGACGACAATGACGTAAAAACTTTTATTCGCTGGGCTGTAGATTTAACTAAAATCAACAGATGTACATGTGATGTCTACGAGTTTTCCACGTATGACTGAGAAACAGTGTGTTCTTACGTGTCCATCAGGGCTGACGGTTCCGTTTTTATCTGGTTAGAGTTCACGAAGAGAATGCGGGGAACACCACTGTTGCAGCGCTTAAAAAATGTTACGACCTACGCATGTAACTGATGAACGTTTGCGTGGATTCCAGTTCTAGGATTCCTGCTGTGCACTAGCTTGGAAGAAGCATAGGTTTAAATTACTCGCTTTATTTCAGATACAAATTTGTTTATAACTTCAACATACTTTCACACATTTGATTTTCGAATTGGTTCAGTTCTTGGAGTGGAACCTTTCAAGGTCTTTAAAGCCAAGATACTTGCGAACGCTGAGAGTTTTGAGCTGATGATCCATTGCGCCTGAGGTTAGCTCCATAGTTTAGAGAAAAACATCGTAACTGAGGAAGTGTGTAAGAAAGTTGGCTGAATGGAAGAGTGTTGTGGACTAGGTTTGACGGTGCGTAGCATGGGAACGCAGCTGTCGGACAGAGGGAGTCAATGTGGCAGGTTATTGAGCGGCTGTCCTGCTGTGGACGCAGCGCTCAGGATCCGCCTCGCCCCTTCCTTTCATTAAGCCCGCGATCGAAGAACAAAGCCGCCATTATAGATGGAGAACGCTGAATTGAATTTCTAGAGCTCTGTCGCCTGTTAGAATTCGAGTCTTCACCCTTAAATTCCGTCATTTAGCAGCCTTGCCGGTGCCGCTCTAAGCCGCGTTTTTATGTACATCCTGTCCTGACAAAAGCTTTACTTTGTTCTTTATACTTTGTATGCTCACGGATTTTACTCTGGTGCTTCCATTCTCGAAGGAAGCGTTAACTATTCGCCAATTCTATATATGAAACTGGAATTGCATCAGAGATGTGTGGACTACACAGTGTTGAGTGTGACTTCCAAATTTTACAGAATATGTTAGCATAAGTGAGTTTAAACATAGGACTCAGAGCTGACTAAAACCGTGCTCCTTGATGTGGTGACGCAGATCCGGGGTCTGTGTTCCGCAGCCATTCACTAACAGGACGAAAACAGCAAATTATTGCCTATGGAGTGACATGACAAAATGTATAGCTAGTCTGGTACATTTTTCACCTCTGAGTACTGAACGCACTGTTGAGGCAGATATGGCGCAGCTGTTGAAAAGTTGGACACTACCCGACAAAGTCAACATTAGTTCCAGCCATAGCTGGAAAAAATCAGTCTCGTTCCACTTCAAAGCAATGCATATTGTTACCATAAAAGACGAGCAAGGAAGTGATGGCTTGAAATGTGTCTGCGGCCAGGCAAGACAGCTTCCGATACCCAAAATTTTAAGAAGGAGAAAAGGGTGATAGTGGCAAAGGGAATGTGGCGGAACGTGCTTGCACATTAAGGCTCAATAAGTGGATGATTTGTATATTGCGGAAGATGGAACGCGATGATGAGGGGATGAGATTCGAGTATCTACCCTACATAGAAATCAGCAACATGCTCACAGTAAGTGTGCATAAATGTGTTATTAGGCAGCGATTTCTTTGATAATGTGAAATATATGAAGATGTACAAACTCTGTCAAACCTTCACAACTTTGTCGTACAAAAGTAGGCCTCAAGATTAGTAAAGAGAATTTCAGAGAAAATATTGTATCTGTATGACAAAGAATTCAGTTTTATGAAGTTAAATAAACGCAACGAAGTGAAACGAATGCATCAATGGAGATGAAATAAATAAAGGTGCAGTTACATGAAATGGTATCATTCGAAAACTTTAAATTACTCTAAACCTTCCATATAATTAATATGTCCACTCAAATCAAAATTGGTTTGTAAATGCTTAAGGCGACTTGTCATGATAAGCAGTAGATCCGAGGTCGAGTCTTGGATTGACAAAAGTTTTAATCTGCCAGGGAATATTCATTACTTTCATTGATTTTGTCCGTGTTGATCCAGTCACTTAGTTTCAATTCATTTATTTCAGTTCATATATCCCTTGTAGCAGGCTAAGCACGGTCGTCCACCGAATACGTTCCCCCGTTGCTAAACCTCCGGTAGTAGTATTCAATAACTATAGATGGAAACATTAGCGGCAGTGGAAGTTTGGGCCAGGCGTGGAGGCGCGTTCAGTCAGCCCTATGAGTCAGTTCTGTCGCAGTTACGGAAGAGTAATGACGATTTGCTTCCGTCTCACTCATGTCTAGCGCTGACAACTGTTCACAAGTTCCGTGAGTACCGCATAAGAAGTAAACAGTCATTGCGTTCACAATGGACTCCCAAATCTTGTGTTTGTAAGCCGCTGGTTGGTCATGGAAACACTCCAACAGCAACTTGTGCCCAGATTGTGACGCGACCTTGTAACAAGGCTAACTTCTTCCACTCAAATCCATAATCTAGGAAGGTAACAGGTAGTACCATAGTGCTCGGTTGAAGACGTGTCCGTGTATACAATCTAAACCTTGAGGTAAACGCGGCTGCAATAGTACAAGTTTTAGTACCCTATGGGACCGTTCTCCAAATAAGTAACATAAAGTGGTCAATTTAAAGAATTTTAACGTTGAGAATGGATGCCTGATAAAGTATTTAATACATGTATAATGGTACAGGGCCTTGAGTCCCTCATAATCTGTGGTGGATAACTACCATCAGGGGGAGATGCGGCTCCGCCGATTTAAAAGTAAATTGCTCCAGCGGTAAAATTATCGGGAAAGAGAATGACACATCACTCCCAGTAGACAGTAAACCTAAAGAAAAAAAAAACATATAGCGAAATACAAAAAAATACGAGTAATCGATAACGACCAGAATGCACTTACGCTAAATACGGAGCGAACAGCAACGTCCAAAACACGTAAGAACCCAGTCATAGCTAAGCGTGGTGAAGAAGTGAATGCAAAATATCTAAATGAGTGCGCTCATCATTATCCGCCATAGTTGCAGAGATATAGCATCACAAGTCGCACATAGAAAATGTGAACAACACTAATAAACATATAAATATGTATATCAAGCAGAGAGGAGACCATGGAAAGGCCTACTCGTACGCCGAGAAAGTAGTGTAAACTTCAGCTATAGGAAAAGCAATTTCCACTATCAGGCACGGGCGCTTAGACATTCAAAGTCACAACGATAAAAACGAGACCAGATATGGAAAGAGAAGCTCATAGAAATAAAAACATAACACAAAATCAGATAAAACGCCCAACACGAGTACAGAGTAGGGCAGAACTAAAATCAATAGAAATAAAAAAGGCATAAACCAAAGAAATAATTTAAAACCAGGGGAAAATGGAAGAACCAGTAGAGAAAAATTTACTACTGACAACACTAATAGCAAGCAATGACTAAGAAATAGCTCCTGTGAAAAAGACAACGCAAAAGACCAGAAAGCAGCACCCACATACCCAAGACAAGAACACAGCTTGTTCAGATAAAACGGACGTGTAATGACTTAATGCAAGTATATCAGTTAGCTACAATAAATGTAAACATAAAAAATTCAGATATGTTGAATAAGAAAGACCGCAGCGACTGTCAAAAATCATTATTCAAAGATACGACCGGTTTCGAAAACTATATTTGCATAAGGAGGTGTTTACAGTCAGTTCATAGAAGCGATTTGTTTAAAAGGCGGAAAAAGCACATTCCCCAACATTTTCATCAAGGTTTTTAAAATTTATAACTCGCAAATGCGCGTACGTCCATCAACAGAAAATCGGGACTAAGGCCATCCCGAAACCCTCCACGTTGACAGCCTGGGGAAGAAGCGTTGCTTATTTGCCAGTATTAAGCTAACCGTAAGCTGTAGCGTGGCGCATACATGGCTTTCCGCGTAGGCCACGCTACAGCTTACGGTTAATTTAACCCTAGAACACTAAAGAAGGGAAAACGTGTATTATCATCATCAACCTACATAGGAAGAAAAGGTCATCGTAATAAAAGAAGAGAAATCAGAGCTCGTACAGAAAAATTTAAATGGTCATTTTCCCTACGCACTGTTAGAGAGTGAAACGTTAGAGAAAAAGTGTCTACCTGGCTTTACTTAGTATTCTGGTGTAGCAACCTTCCTATAGACAACAGAAGCGTCTGCAAAAAATAGGGCCAACTTCATGCGATTATTTCCTCCTAAGAAAACTAAATATCTAAATTTCCATAAGAATTTCGGGTGTAGGTCAAATTTTATTCACCTGCGTTACAGTTAAGAGTAGTTTAGCCATCTAAGACTCTGCTCCGAAATATGCTTCAGCAGTGGTTAACTATTTAGTGACCGTAAACTTAGTCCAATTAAGGAGATAATCTTACATAATATTCTCAGCACTATAAACTGTATGTGCAAAAGACCAATGAAGAGTTGCTAACAAGTAAAAAATCATGACAGCTGCGTGATATAAATCAGTCTTCATTTGCACGTTGATGCTGGCCGGAGTGGCCGAGCGGTTCTAGGCGCTTCAGTCTGGAACCGCGCGACCGCTACGGTCGCAGGTTCGAATCCTGCCTCGGGCATGAATGTGTGTGATGTCCTTAGGTTAATTAGGTTTAAGTAGTTCTAAGTTATAGGGGACTGATGACCTCAGCTGTTAAGTCCCATGGTGCTCAGAGCCATTTTTTGCACGTTGATTTGTCTTGTACTCTATGGTGACTAGCCATTGGATAGCTAGATGCACATATACTGATGGCGGTAGTGTTGCGAACACAAGGTATGAAAGGGGAGTGCATTGGTGGAGCTGTCATTTGTGGGGTTCAAATGGCTCTGAGCACTATGGGACTTAACTTCTGAGGTCATCAGTCACCTAGAACTTAGAACTACTTAAACCTAACTAACCTAAGGACATCACACACATCCATGCCCGAGGCAGGATTCGAACCTGCGACCGTAGCGGTCGCGCGGTTCCAAACTGTAGAGCCTAGAACCACTCGGCCACTCCGGCCGGCTGTCATTTGTGCGCAGGACAGGTATCCCTATAGACAGTGCGCCGAAGTCCTGTACTCCACGACTGTCATTTGTGCTCAGGTGATTCATGTGAAAAGGTTTCCTACGTGATTATGGCCGCACGATGGAAATTAACCGACTTTCAACGCGGAGTGGTAGATGGAGTTAGACACATGGCATATTCCATTTCCGAAATCTTAGGGAATTAAGTATTCCGAGATCCGCAGTGTCAAGAGTGTGTCGAGAATACTAAATTTCAGGCATTACCTGTCACCACGGACAACACAGTGGCCGACGGCCTTCACTTAACGACCGAGAGCAGTGACATTTGTATAGAGTTGACAGTGCTAACAGACAAGCAACACTGCGTGAAATAATCGCAGAAATCAATGTGGGACGAGACGAACGTATCTGTTTGGACAGTGCGGCGAAATTTGGCGTTAATGGGGTATGACAGCAGACGACTGACGCTAGTGCCTCTGCCAACAACGCCTCGCCTGGGCTCTGGGCTATATCGGTTGCGCCCTAGACGTCTGGAAAACCATGGCCTGGCCCGATGAATCCCGATTTCAGTTGGTAAGAGCTGAAGGCAGGGTTCGAATGTGGCACAGACCACATGAAGCCATGGACCCAAGTTGTTGACAAGGCGCTGTGCAATCTAGTAGTGGCTCCATAAAGGTGTAAGCTGTGTTTAAATGGAACAGATTGGGTCCTGTGGTCGTAATTAACCGGTAATTGACTGGAAATTGTTACGTTCGTCTGCTTGGAGACCATCTGCAGCCATTCATGGACTTCATGTTCTCAAACAGCTGTGTCATGTTACTGGGCCACAATTGTTCATGATTGATCTGAAGAACATTTTGGACAATTCGAGCGATTGATTTGCAAACCCAGATCGCCCGACATGTCCCCCTTCGAACATTTATGGGACGTAATTGAGAAGCCAGTTCGTGTAAAACATCTTGCACTGGCAACACTTTCGCAGTTATGGACGGATATACGGGCAGCATGACTCGATTTATCTGAAGGGGACTTCCAACGACTTGTTGAGTTCATGTTACGTCGAGTTACTGCATTTCGCCAGGCGGAAGGAGGTCCGACATGTTATTACAAGATATCCCATGACTTTTGTCACCTTCGTGTAGATTATTGTCGAACTGTATTTGCTAAAATGTCATAAATCTGCTATACTCAGTTCGTGAATGAGCAATATCTTACTCATGCTGATGGCATAGAGAACATCATGCTGATGAGATCGGCGTCAGTCGGTTTGTCGTGTCCCGTTGGTGGTACGGATAAAGAAGCAGCGACGGTGCTTTGGATATTGAAAAGGGTGATCAAAAAATTTCCGTTCGGAGGCCGTACTGCCAGAATCAGTATGTCGATTAGGCAAAGTCGCTGTGAGTATTGGTGCAATCATCACACCGACGCACCAGGTTGAAGGTACCCGTTTAGTAAAACAAATTTGCATTGGCAGAGATCAGTAGTGGAGGGCGGGTGCTCGAATGCCCCCCACTTGTCCGCAGTGGATGAGGCTGGCCTCCCAGATCGACAGGCGTCTTGTCTCGCACCGCGACCATCACGGAACTTGGCGCACCCTTCCAGAACGGGGAAGTTCGACAGACATGCTGCCCCATGCACATTCTTCACGCTCCGATGGATATCTACCAGTGTTTGTCCTTCGGCAGCCAAGAAAAGAATAACAGCACGTTGGTCCTGTTTGGACACTATTCGTAATGACGTGGCCATAGTCAACGTTTCCGCATTTACCGCAAACATGTCTGAAAGACACGAATGCCACACTAATCCCTAGCCTACATGTCGTTGCTTATATGCGTCACGCTGTGCTGCATGTACGCTGCAACGCCCTAGACAGTAACTTTTTGATCGTCCCTTATAAGAGTGTGGTTACGCCACTACTGCAGTTGTTATCTTTCCGTGGTGTAATCCAGCTAGAAGGTGTCGAGCCTTCTCTATTGCCACAATGTTCTTCTGAGTCTATCTCGTCAACACGCATTCTGTTGCACGACAATCAACTGTCTGTGTGATCTGTCGGTATGATGCTCTTATCTTCGTTTTGCCAATGATTCAATTTTTCTCACAGTCTGAAATATGGCGATAAGCTGTATGTGCACAGCCTCTGCGCATACTGTGCTGCAATCTTCATCTGAAAAGTTTCAGTAACATTAGACACATCCATCAGTCATCATGTACTCTCAACATACTCCATCTGCAGATACTGCTTTTTTTCTATACTGAAAATACTGGAAATAAAGGCACATAACGATTAAATTTTAATCAAAGTATCCCACAGCCATGTAAATACTGGAGTATAAGTTTGGTGGCGTTCGATAAAGGCGTTCATTGTGTAGAGCTTCTTATTTCTGTCAATGCACGTTTTGATCGAATCTGTTGCTGAAACAAGCGCTCTACGTTTGCATTCGGACCGTTATTACCATTTAAACGTTACTGAAACGAGAAAGTTTGATCTCTTAAAAGTACTGCATATTTTACAGCGGATGAAAACGCCATGCGAAATTATCTTTTCGTAGTACAGCATAGATATTGAACACCCGGAAAGTATGTTGTTTAATCATAGCGTAGTATGGACATTGGCATGGTGATTTTCCTGGTGGATAGGAACTTTAAACTCGGTTGTCACATTAGCGCTGTTTCAGAAGAGTGTACTGTAGCAGGAGTTTCCCGTCCTTCTGTAAGAATTGTCGAACTAGATTTCCATTTTATTAAATTTCCACTAAGTTCTGTTTGGTTCCGATGAAATTTGAATGAACTTCTACAGTTACACTGGATGATTTGGATCCATGGATGCAAATTGTGGAGTTCGATCCCTGAATGGATAAAGAACAAATGAGTTGCAGTGGATATATTTCCAGAAACGCAAGGTTCCCATGGCTGAGTCTATCTCCTTTAAAGGGCCAGTACATTTAATGGACCAACCACTTATTTTCCTACTATATGTCGGGTACGCTGAATCCCTGTGGGATGGTGGCCATGAATCACCAGTACCGGTTCAGCCCGCGTGTGTAGGCAGTGATTGCTGGCTGCGGCCTCGCGGGAGTGGTCGTTCTGCCACGACGCTTTACAGGCGAGACGTGCGGTGACTGCACTGCACTGCAGGACACTGCCTTTGGCGTTATGAAGCGTCGATGGCTTAATATGGTGGTTCTCAGCCGCCAACCACCATACTGCGAAGTCATCTCGAGCAGGGTTGATGCTCCATGGATCGGACATGGCAGTCCAGTCACATGATCTTCTCGGTGGCAGGACTTCAGCCATTTAGACTCTCAGCCATGAAAGATCTTCCTACATGTACAGATACTAGAATTGCTCATACTGTCTGTGATATGATTTGTATACAGGTTAGCACATTTGAGCCAGTGCGACGTTTACATAATAAATACCTGTAGTCCCATACGGGGCAGTTCGATCACCTCCATTAGGCCACATAAGGAGGATGTCACCTACTCGTAACCTGCTTGCAGGGTGTTGCATGGATAAATAAAACGGCTTCCAATGTAGAGATAATAAACGGAGTGGTCAGAAACAGTCCGAAAATCTTGTAAGGATGTTACAGGGTAGATTGTGCTGAAAGATAGTTGTTAAGAAAAAAATTCGGTATGCTGCGCCGTTTCCAAGTTAATTAGCACTTAAGTTAGCCAATCAGGCCGTTGCGCCCGCTAATTCAAACGTCCCGCGTGATACAATTAGTGTCAGTTGTTCTCATCATGGATGGGCAACCGGCAGCCCAATGACTGGGTCTGGCCAGCGATCGATTTCAATCCGGCACGTGGAAGAAATTCGTGGGAGAGAGAGAGAGACAGAGAGAGAGGGAGAGAGAGAGAGAGAGAGAGAGATAGGCGCTCACATTGTACTCCTCTGTGACGAATTTTCGGATATTTGCCCTTCTCTTGTTCGCATTATTCTAGTTTGGCTTCTGTGCAATACAGCCGGTATATGCAGACTTCAAGCGATTTAGACATCAAAACTTTTTAAAATGGAAGAAGAAATGATGACTCAATTTATTTAGTGTTACAGAAACAATCCATGCGTATGCGATCAGTCACCAAAAGTATTTATGGACAAATATTTAAAAAATGCTCGTGGATATTAACACACTAAATTTTAGACACCCTAATGACCTGTCTGGGACAAAAAATCGCAAAGTTACTCCTAACTCTTTAGCGATTTTGATTACCTGTCTCATTGCCTTATTTTATTTTGCTATTCTTTCTCGCATTAAGATTAGTAAATAATCCTTATCCAAAAAATGGTTCAAATGGCACTGAGCACTATGGGACTTAACTTCTGAGGTCATCAGTCCCCTAGAACTTAGAACTACTTAAACCTAAGTAACCTAAGGACATCACACACATCCATGCCCGAGGCAGGATTCGGACCTGCAACCGTAGCGGTCCGCGTTTCCAGACTGTAGCGCCTAGAACCGCTCGGTCAGCCGGCCGGCAATCCTTATCCATTGTGGATATATTAGGCCACTGCACTTGTTGAAATTTGTAATGGATTAGCTGCAACCAACTGCCTTAATGAGCATTTATTTTTTCATGATGACATTTCAAGATGCCCAGCAACCTAGCTTCATATGTTTACATTTATTTAGATATCGTGAACATCACTTTTTTACTAACGGCGTTGGAGAACTGTGCAACAGAAATTTCTAAGACAGCTATTGTAAAGCATCCTAAGTAAAGAAACGCATAAATAAATATAAACCTCTGAAAATGGGATGAACTTAAAATGATGATATCTCAGATACACGTGTTTTGAGGCATAGTTTTGCTAGCGCGGACCGTAGGTATATGGGTACGATTCATATCCGCGTGGTATCCCGCAAACATTGTCACGGGCGCAATGATTTCGACTTTAGAAGCGTTGCTGTCACGTCAGGTGACGAAGCGGCCTTCGAGCTTAAGGACGTATGTGAATCAGGCCCGCGGGTCACCAAGGGTTGCTCATGCCTGGCGTAGATGATAACGCACGAGACTGCTGACCTTAGGCTCAGGTTCGATCCATACTACGGTTCCATGTCCAGTTTTTTAATCGCTGTCATGTTTCGTTTTAGGAAACCAAACGAAGGACACGTTTGGCGACACCGTCTGTGGCGGACCGCTCGATTCTGCGAGCGCAACGGCCTGACTGGCTGACTTCAGTTCTAATTAACAGCGCAACGTATGAAATTTTTTCTTAACAATTATTTCGCAGCTCAACGTACATTGCAACACACTCTTACAAGCTTTTCAGGGTGGGAGGCATTACACGCCCCCGTACTTCCTTGCAGGAATAAGCAGCATTCAGGGAAACATAGCTCGCTCTGTTCGTCCACGAGATCCAGAAGCAAGCAAATAGCGTCTCCCTCGCTCCTCAGAAGGCCGCTGACAGGTACGGGGTGCTTCGTGTTGCAGGTCTGCCGAGGGAGCGCCCGCAGCGCCAGGAGGTGCCGGCCTGACGCCAGGGGAGGATGGCGCCATCGTGGGCGGGCCCAGGACCCCGCAGCAGATAGCCGCGCAGAAGAGGCTCCAGCAGACACAGGCGCAGGTCGACGAGGTGAGCACCTGCTCTGTCAAGATACTACAACATTCTCCTTCACTGATCTTACTCTTGGATCACTAAACATTAAAACGGCATGTGTTCAAATCTTTCGGTCCAACGGTTTCTAATGCGTGGATCATGCTATTCTCCTGAGCAGAATAGGCTTTTCATTTTTACTGAAAGAGTCAGGATGTGGACTGAGGCACGTCTAACAGAACGAAAATAGAAGATGTCATTTAAGGGTGCAGATGGAATACTAACTTCATCATAGTGACATACAGTAAGCACGGGAGTTCAGTGAAGCTCTGTGCACAGTCCCATGTTGTTTCCTATTTTAATAAATAGTCTCCCATTCTGTGCAATAACTGTGCGAATAATTTCCTTCGTTGCACACAATGCGCCCCAATATGTTGAAAATACAGCGGACAGCAAAACAGTGATATGTACAAACAACTTTTTCATGAATGTCCAAAAATGGTTTAGTTGCAATGAACTTGCTTTAAGCTTAAAAAAAAAGAATTTTTTTTTGCATATACGGGGTGTCTCTCCTAAGGGCCATCAGGCGGATTATCCCTAATGTTTTGGCAGGTATTTGCAATTTCGTTTCTGCAACGTGTAACTGGAGTCAGCCCAAACAAATAATACTCATCACGTCTTTCAGGCGACGCCCAGCGTTGACGGAAAGCGTCGGTTTGTTTCCCACTACAAACAAAATGACTTCTGAACCGAATTTTTTATTTGGTAGAGCGGTTCCTAATACGTCTACTGCGATGTTCGCTTTATCGATATATGTTAACAGGGGCAGTAAAACACGAGGCGACACCGCCCTGGCCCGCGCTGACTGCTCCTCCATGCAGAAGCGCTGCCCAGTCGCTCTGGGGTACTGTTTATTCTACGTGTTGTACTGTTTCTGTTAATACATATAGGCAGAAACGACTAACACACTTGACCAATTTGGGACCGCTCTGACGAATGGACGCGTAAAATTCCGATTGAAAAATAATTTTGTTTCTGCTGGGAAACAAACCGACGCTTTCCGTATGAAAGACGTGATGAGTATTATTTGTTCGGTCTGTTCAAAAATGGTTCAAATGGCTCTGAGCACTATGGGACTTAACTTCTGAGGTCATCAGTCCCCTAGAACTTACAAGGGAACCTCCCCATCGCACCCCCCTCAGATTTAGTTATAACTTGGCACAGTGGATAGGCCTTGATAAACCGAACACAGATCAATTGAGAAAACAGGAAGAAGTTGTGTGAAACTGTGAAAAAATAAGCAAAATATACAAACTGAGTAGTCCATGGGCCACATAGGCAACATCAAGGAGCATGTAAGCTGAGGAACGCCGTGGTCTCGTGGTAGCGTGAGCAACTGCAGAAAGAGAGGTTTTTGGTTCAAGTCTTTCCACAAGTGAAAATTTTACTTTCTTTATTTTTGCATAGTTATTATCTGTCCGTTCGTTCATTGACGTCTCTGTTCACTGTAATAAGTTTAGTGTCTGTGTTTTTCGACCGCATCGCAAAACCGTGCGAAAACATTTGATCGCAAGGTCATAGGTCAACCGATTCCTCCACAGGAAAACACAGCTGATATATTCTATACGACACTGGTGACGGCATGTGCGTCACATGACAGGAATATGTTGTCGACTCACCTAACTTGTACACTTGGCGAATGGGTAAAAAGATTCTTCTACCTTGCCCGATTTAGGTTTTCTTGTGGATGTGATAATCACTCCCAAAAAAGTGATGAAAACATAAGAGTTTGTCACATAAACTGAAAATAAAAAGTTAAAGTTTTCACTCGATGGAAGATATGAACCTAGGACCTTTCGTTCCACAGCTGCTAACGTTACCACGAGACCACGGCGCTCCTGCAAACATTTTGTCCTTGATGTTGCCTATCTTGCTATGGACTACTCAGTTTGTATATTTTGCTTATTTTTTCACAGTTCCACACAACTTCTTCCTGTTTTCTCAATTGATTTGTGTTCAGTTTTTCAAGGCCTATCCAATGTGCCAACTTATAACTAAATGCGATGGGGAGGTTCCCTTGTTAGAACTACTTAAACCTAACCTAAGGACATCACACACAGCCATGCCCGAGGCAGGATTCGAACCTGCGACCGTAGCGGTCGCGCGGTTCCAGACTGTAGCGTCTAGAACCGCACGGCCACCTCAGCCGGCGTTCGGTCTGTCTCCAGCTACAAGTTGCAAAAAACACCAGAGAAAATGCGCCTGAAAAACCCATAAGAGAGACACCTGGCATAGTTCCACGGACTCAGTACGTATAAGAAGACCTAAGTCTAAAATTTGAATATTAAAAAAGACTGCTAATTCTTGGTCTTGCACGCCGAAAGAACTCTAAACTCTCCGAGCCATATTCTTGATCTGTCTAGAAGTCAGCATGATTTGCCTTGCAAGTAACGGCATCAGCTACCTTTTTAAAGATGCCGATGGAAGAGCATACTCATAATATTTCCATTCATTCCAGACACATATTTTCATTTATTGATCTAATCGGGCCGTGGCAAAAGAAATCTTCACTCTTCAGAGGAGAGCAAATTGAATTACGAGTGGATTCCAAACTTGGTACTTACAATACCACGAGATCGAAACGTATCTTGCACAGCAGTTCAAAAATATAGAGTGTAGAGCGCATAGGAGTTTATTACAAGAGCAAAAATGTGCTGAATACACTTCAATTAGATATCAAAAGTCTTGCTAATTTAAAACCACTATGTAAGAACCAATTGAAAAAATATTTTTCACGTAAAATCTTTTTATTTGCTTCCTGAATCTTTGTAATGTGGTTAAGTCAGTCCATATTTTCCATTGTATTACGAGTTTTTTAGTACACGTGTTGTTGTTGTTTCAATCGCACGCTAACTGGCATGTATCTAATCATTAACACGTTCTAATGTTCAGTACTAGGACATATGTTAATTAATCTAATGAGTTAAGCCGTAGGTCATGATAGTGGGATCACTGTAACTACGACAGTTTAAGCACACAGCCATTATGAATATCAAATGGCCCTAAGCACTAAGCACTATGGGACTTAACATCTGAGGTCATCAGTCCCCTAGACGTAGAACTACCTAAACCCACTAACCTAAGGACATCACACATCCGATCCCGAGGCAGGTTATGAATATTATAGATTTCTGTTATAAGTCGTTTTCCTAGCAACATTGCTGTTCTATCCTGTAAGACCAGACTGGTTCCGTACGTTAACGTTTCACTGGCTGACTGGATCAACTCAAATCGTATTAATACAAAGAAGTGAAAGATAATCTTCAATGACGTCAAAGTTAATTACTACATTAATGATCGGAATATTTTATTCAAAGTGGACGGAGATACAAGGGTAGACTACAAGGAAATAATAATTATTCCATCAGAAAATCAGCACTTAATAGGGCTGCAGACAAAAATATCCTTATCTGCTGTACAAGGATGTGGGGTATCACCATTTTGATTCCGAATGTTTTACAATGAGTTTCTTAATATTTGTAGCAATCGGGAGGGGTTGATTCCTAATATAGGAACAAGAAGAAAAATCCTTGTGGACGTACGTTGCACACTGCATCGTTGCTGAGCCAGAGCGGTTGAGGGCATACAGTGGCCTTGCCAAAGGAGACGCTCAAACTGTTTGCCGTCAGGAGCAATGCATGCGTGGCAACTTCTCATCCAGGGGCAGCGAATCCGCCCGATGGTACTTAGATGCAGTTGAACAGCTCCACAGGTGCTATGCATATGCTGTTCCAAATCGTAGTCGCTAGCCAAAGTACATTACACATTTGATATGTTCAAATGGTTCAAATGGCTCTGAGCACTATGGGACTTAACATCTGTGGTCATCAGTCCCCTAGAACCTAGAACTACTTAAACCTAACTAACCTAAGGACATCACACACATCCATGCCCGAAGCTGGATTCGAACCTGCGACCGTAGCAGTCGTGCGGTTCCGGACTGAGCGCCTAGAACCGCTAGACCACCGCGGCCGGCATTTGATACGTTATCAGAAACATTCGTCCATAGGATTACAGTCAGGAAACGGAACTGGCCACTGTACTGAACTCCGAAATCCGATCCACCGCCACCGCAATAAAAAAAAATTAATAGGTATACAAACTGCACTGCGCTGTGGCGCATCGTTCAAGAGCCACTGGTCGCTGAATTTTTAAGTAGAACAGACAGCGTGATTGGCGAGAAGCGTACCATTGATATTATTAGGATCTGCCCATCTGTGAGTGCTTTTGTAAGTTTATGATGTAATTTCGTTCAAACGTGGCCCCATCATTGAAGAAAATGTTTCTGTAAGGTCATTTTGCCATACTTTGTGCAATTGACGTATGTACATAAAATAAATGTGCTTGTTATTGTCGTAGGAATCGCACCCCTACGATAGCTTCAAATTTTTGACACATCCGAGGCTATACACTATGCTATGTAGAAATTCTCGGAAATCAGCAAGTAAGGAATAACTCAACAAAGAGTGCTACATATCTTTAGTTTCGCAGATGATTCACGTATCAAATAAGTGTGTGGAACAAATACAGAATTCTCCGTAGGCTTTCCCAGCGTAGTAAGTCTTGGAAGTCTATTCGGGTTTGTATTGTGATGAGCCAGTTTCTCGGCCACCATTGACCAGACGTTTTCAGTTGGTGAGAGATCTGGAGAAAGTGCTGGCCAGGGCAGCAGTCGAACATTTTCTGTATCCAGAAAGGCCCGCACAAGACCTGCAACATGCGGTCGTGCATTATCCTGCTGAAATGTAGGGTTTTACAGGGATTGAATGAAGGGTAGAGCCACGGGTCGTAACACATCTGAAATGTAACGTCCACTGTTCAAAGTGCCGTCAAGGCGAACAAGAGGTGACCGAGACGTGTAACCAGTGGCACCCCATACCATCATGCCGGGTTACGCCAGTGTGGCAATGATGAATACACGCTTCCAATGTGCGTTCACTGCGATGTTGCCAAACACAGATGCAACCATCATGATGCTGTAAACAGAACCTGGATTCATCCGAAAAAATGACGTTTTGCCATTCGTGCTCCCAGGTTTGTCATTGAGTACACCATCGCAGGCGCTCCTGTCTGTGATTCAGCATCAAGGGTAACTGCAGCCATGGTCTCCGAGCTGATAGTCCATGCTGCTGCAAACATCGTCGAACTGTTTGTGCAGATGGTTGTCGTCTTGGAAACGTCCCCATCTGTTGACTCGGGGATCGAGACATGGCTGCACGATCCGTTACAGCCATGCGGATAAGATGCCTGTCATCTCGACTGCTAGTGATACGAGGCCCTTGGGATCCAGCACGGCGTTCCGTATTGCCCTCCTGAACCCACTGACTCCATATTCTGCTAACAGTCATTGGATGTCGACCAACGCGAGCAACAATATCGCGATACGATAAACCGCAATCATGACGGGCTACAATCTGACCTTTATCAAAGTCGGAAACGTGATGGTACGCATTTCTCCTCCTTACACGAAGTATCACAACAACATTTCACCAGGCAACGCCGGTCAACTGCTGTTTGTGTATGAGAAATCGGTTGGAAACTTTCCTCATATCAGCACATTGTAGGTGTCGCCACCGGCGCCAACCTTGTGTGAATGCTCTGAAAAGCTAATCATTTGCATATCACAGCATCTTCTTCCTGTCGGTTAAATTTCACGTCTGTAGAATGTCATCTTCATGGTGTAGCAATTTTAATGTCCAATAGTGTATAAAAAAATATTTTTTCAACATTTACCAAGCACCACATCTTGCCCTATAGTGAGGGCAAGATGGGGTACACAGGTGGGGCCAAGGTGGGTTGCCCCAATACTGTACAAGCCAAAGGTTATTAAATGATTCAGTGAACACAGGTTTACAAATTTATAAAAGATTTATTTTAATATCTAATGAAAATGCATGAAGTAAACATTATATGATGTTAAAGTTCAGTAACTATTAACTTTAAAATATTAACTTTAAACATTAACTTTAATTACTAAGGATAACTCCAATAACTAAATACAAATCATCTTTTTAACATTGTATTGCAAAGAAATTATATAAATAGGCTGCTAACTTAAAAAAGTAATTGTTACATTGATTTCAATACCTAAAACACTGCATGATAAAAAAGTTAAATTAGGTACTCAAAATATTAACTTCAATAGGCCTAACTAAAATAATTCTTGTTAGTGGAGGATAAAGATGTTCAATCATTTTTACTTTAATCACTAGTAGGTTTATTTTACTGTTCTTCAGTTATCATCATCTTTCTGAAAGCAAAATTCACAGACATGATGTACCTCGGCATCCTTGTCCTGTTCTCCTGCACATGAACAGTGAGCCCACTTTTTACAAGAGACGCATGTCACCCATCCTTCTGTTGAATGCAAGTAGAAATAGCCGCAATACAGGCATGCAGTGTCATCTTCTTCTGATGTGCATTCTTCTAAATTTTTCCTTTTTTTTATTTTGTTTGCCAAGTTTGTCATTGGTTTTTTATTTTTCCCACATTTTCCTTTACAAACAAAGAGGGATTCTTTAACATTCTTCTCAGGTGCACTCTTTCCTTCTTGTTCCTTCTTTTTGCCAGGCTTAACTTTACTTGCACTCTCCAGAAGCGCTCTTTTGTAAGGGGACCTAGTAACAACAACAGTTTTTCCTTTTTTGTGGTCTGTTTTTTGGATGTTTTTCTTTCCGACATGAGGGATCACGACAATTTGTTCAGGTGAAACAGCAAATGACCTTAATTGATTGGTGTTGTTCTCAGAAGCCTGCTTGTTTGTAGTGTGGTACTTGCGGTTATAATCATCCCAAAATGAGCATCCAAGGCTTAGGCCAACAGCAAGAGCATCTTGCTCTTTAGGACCAGCTTGGTTGTCAGGACCATCGCTTGTCTCTGGCATAACCTGCTTATGTGAGTCAACTTGTAGCTAAAGGAGTGTCTGCAGTGAGAGAAACTTCAAACATTGAATATGGGAAGATATTTGGTTCGAAAGGACAAATTCCTGTCTTTTTGAAACCATTTATGGCAGTCAACATGGTTGCAGCTCTGAGAAAAGTTTTGCCCAAAATCTCGGCAATCTGAAACATGGTAACAACTTTACCAGGATTTGATCTTAGCCAGTTGGTTAGCTCTTGATCATAGTATGGGCTGAGGGGCTTCATGAATGAAACATCTAGGGGCTGAAGCCTGTGGGTACAATGGTGTGGAAAACAGAGGATAACCACACCATTATCCCTTGTTCTATCAATTATAATCAGGCTCTGCATATGGGTTGAATGCCCATCCAACACTAACAGCACGAGCTTCTCTTTGGTTGCTTTAGAAAATTCAATGAATTTGTTGAACCATTTCTCAAAAATTTCTTTCTGCATCCAACCAGAGACATGACATTCCGCCCACATTCCAGGTGTACAATTGTTAAGTAGTTCTGGCTTCATTCGCTGGTGAGGATGCACTAACATGGGCAGCGTAAAACCTCTAGCTGCATTCATGCAAAATTCAACAGAAACAGTTTTCCTTCTTTCGGCAGATGATAATGAGCCAATTTGTTTTTTCCCTTTTGATGCCAATATCTTGGAAGTGTTCTTTGAAACAGTAGAAATCCCACTTTCATCACAATTATAAATTTGATCTGCTGTAAATTTGTGCTGGTCACATAGTTCCCCTAATAAACCAAAGAATTTGGACACATTAACTTTGTTAAAAGCCATCTCTCTAGCTGCAGAGGTCTGCTCTGGTTTCCTAAGTGATAAACCTGGGTTTCTTTGCAAAAATCCCCTCAGCCAATCCTTTCGGCTGATTCTTTGGTCTGGATAAAATTATGCTGCTTGTTATTTCTCACAGCTAACTGGTATGGCAGCCGCTTTACATCACTACCAGTCAAACCAAACAAACGCCTTTCCACATTCTTTATATAAATAACTAATTCTTATTATTCTTCAGAGCTAAATACACTTTTGTAAGGTATCAGTTGATCCTTTACAGCAAAAGATTCACCTTTGTCAACTTCATTAGATTCTGATTTGAATTTTTTTACCTTATCTTCAAGAGTTGTTTGAGGCACCTGAAATGCCATTGCTGTTTGATAATAACCCATTTGGCCATTGACTATTTCAGTGACAACATTTTTCATAGCTTCGTCACTCCATGACTCCCTCTCTGTTTTCCTTTTATATGTCTGAACCATTTTCTGGAAATAAACAATATAATTAGATTTCTTGCATTATGTGTTATGTCATGTGGAGCACCCCATCTTGCCCTCGCACTGCATACCCCGTCTTGCCACCAGGGACCATTTTTAGGTTAGGTTAACATTATAGCAGAAAGGATCTATTCAATTAGTTATTGCATGCATTAATTTATCACTGAAAAGCGGCTTTTTCAACGATAATACTTGGGAGTACGAGAAACAATTACTTCTCTTACCTTTTCACGTCTGAAAACGACAAAAAATTACATCAGCACAGACGAAAACACATTTTAATGTATACTCTCTGAATGGTTTGCTCAAAATGGCTGCCAGCACTGTCAGCCACTTGCATAGCAACAGCCTACTAATTCAACTATTTGCCGTTAGGTTGCGACATCTGCCTTGGCAGCACTTACAAGAACCCCATCTGGCCCTCCACCCCATCTTGCCCCGCTCTCCCCCATGATAGCAAAAACATTCAAATCAACTTCCTTCTGACAATGCATATTTTCTGTGACAAATGATAATAATTTTATTCGCTACGTTATTTCCGACTTATTGCAGTTTAGCTATAGAGTGAGCAAAATCAAGCGGAGTTACGTAATTGTCAGGTATTCTTGAGAAACTAACATGTTACTTGCGAATGGCCAAACAGATCGAAATGATAAGGAGACAGCACAGATTTACCAGTAATTTGTGCTTGCAGGTAGTGCCACCTGAAGTTTAAGAACAGAGGGAAGTAACTGAGTTGTTGAAGGGGATTCTTATTTGAGAGAAGCTAGATTCCAGTCTGAGTCACCCATATTGCTTCTGGTTTTCCATTCTTCTACTAAATCATCTGAAATGAATGCTAAGAAGTTTACATTGATGTGAGATTATAGCAGATTCTTTCTGTTCTTCGCCAAGTGAACAAATGTTCCAACACCGATAACCTAGATGTCGACAAGACATTTAACTATAACATTTCTTGCTTCCTTCCTCACCCTTTCTATTCATTTACTGAGAGTCTGTGCAAAATAGCATTGTTCGATGGCAGAGACTGTCACTTCAAAAACAAATTCTACGAGACTATTAAACTCCATATCGTTAGAAACACCAGACAAGTGACCCACCTGTTATGCTTTTTTATTTATATCACCACTACCGGTATTTCTATCACCTGCAGCGTGTGTAGGTGTTCTCACAAGCGGTTTTTGTTCTAATGAAAAGGTTTTATTGGTGGGTTCTGTAAGGAGCTGTCTCTATTTTCATTCACTAGCCCATGCATGATTACCATGTCAGTCTGTTAGAGATGATATGTAGACCACCATGTAACTGCACTTCACCAAGGTCACATGAAAGCTGACTAGGAAAACAAGAGTTGGTGAGTCAATAACAGCATTGCCATTCATTGTGGAAGATATACAATTCCGGAGTTAAGTTGATATGAACTGTTTTGTTCCATATCTTGTCTGAGGTGCACACAGGGTTTTTTTAGATAAGACAAACATCCATTCAGTCCATATAACAATAGTTCTAGGAGACCCAGACGTATCATTGTAAGACCCAGAGAAATGCTGCCCCTGAGGTGATAGTATTAAAATCCTAAGGAAACAGGTGAAAACAAAGCAAAGGGATATAGATAGAAGGATTCTGAACAAAACATGTTTGGCTGTCAAGAGAGCAATGCATAAAGCCTTCACTTACTACCATAGCAAGATACTGCCAAAATATTTGCAAGGTGCCAGTGTTCAAAACTCTCCTGAAAAATGGTGAAGCTCACATAATACTAGATACAGAAAGCTGGTTAAAACTTGAAGTTCACAGAAGTGCGATTTTTGGTGAAAAGTTAAGCACATATCAATAGAGTAGGCTAAGGGGAAATGGAGGTGGTGTATTTGTCACAGTAGACAAATACAATCAAGACTCACTATAGGGGTGGGCATAAAATTGTAACTGAATCCTACTACCAGCTACTTGGCCCACCTCCTGATGTAACCAA
Source organism: Schistocerca americana (assembly GCF_021461395.2). Lineage (NCBI taxonomy): Eukaryota > Metazoa > Arthropoda > Insecta > Orthoptera > Acrididae > Schistocerca > Schistocerca americana. The sequence goes on along the minus strand of NC_060130.1, from coordinate 557,087,339 downwards.
AAACTTTGAAGAAACCCTCAGTTTGCTTGTACTTAAATATATCAGTCATAATGTAAGCGTTGGTGTAGACTTTAATCATCCAACAATCAATTGAGAAAATTAAAGTTTAGTTAGTGGCGGGAGTGACAAGACATGCTGTGAAACATTACTAAATGCCTTTTTCTGAAAAATACTTGGAACACATAGTTTGGGACCCCGTTCATGATGGAATTATATTAGATCTAATGGCAACATATAGACCTGACCTCTTTGAGGACGGCCACATTGAAACTGGTATCAGTGGCCATGAGGCAGTTGTAGCAGCAATGATTAACAAAGTACAACGTGTAACTAAAACAAGTAGAAAGATTATATGTTCAGTAAGCTAGATAAAGTAGCAGTGGTGTCATATCACAGTGAAGAACTTGAAGCTTTTATTTCAGGACAGGAGAATGTAGGGAACTATGGCTCAAATGTAAGAGCATGCACAAGATAGATATGCACCGAGTAGAACGGTTCATAGTGGAAGCGACCCTCTGTGGTATACAGTCACTGTAAAGAAACTTCTAAAGAAAAAGGTGTAAAACAAAACAAAGGCCTATAGATGGAGAGCTGCTGAATGAAACACATTTGGCTGTCAAAAGAGCAAGGCATAAAGCCTTCAGTGACTATGATGGCAGAATAGTGTCGAAGGATCCCTCCAAAACCCAAAGAAATTCTCACTGTATGTAATGACTATTAGTGGCACTAAGGTTTGGTTGAGTTATTCATGGATGAAACAGGAACTGAAGCTGAGAATAGCAAAATGAAATCTGAAATACTCAGCTCTCTTTTCAAATATTCCCCTACAAAGGAAAACCCAAGAGTAATGTCCCAATTTAATTCTCATACCACTGAGAGTGCCTACAGAATTTGGGGTCAAGTTAGCTCCTCTTTGAACTAAAATCTAAGTGACTAAAGTCACACCTGCCTACAAAAATGGTAGCAGAAGTGATCCACAAAACTACCATCCAATTTCCTTGCCATCCATTTGTTGTAGAATCTTAGAACATATTTTGCATTCAGATGTAACAAGGTATCTTGAACAAAATAACCTGCTGCATTCCAACCAGCATAGATTCCAAAAACATTGATCACGTGAAATGCAGCTCGCACTTTTCCCACATAATGTTCTGAAAGCCATGATTCAAGCTAGTCATGTAATAGCAATATTTCTCAATTTCCAAAAAGCATTTTACTGAATAGTACACCTACACTTATTTCAAAAGTATTATCATATGGGCTATCAGACAAAATGTGTGACTGGATTGAAGATTTCTTGCTAGGGAGGACATAGCATGTTATCTTGAGTGGAGAGTCATCAACAGATTTAGAAGGAACTTCAGGAGTGCCCCAGGAAAGTGTGTTGGGACCCTAGCTGTTCATGCTGGATATTAATGACAGCACAGACAATATTAATAGTAAGTTCAGACTTTTCACTGGTGATGCAGTCATCTATAGTGAAGTGTCTGAAGGAAGGTGTAGAAATATTAAGTCAGATATTGATAAGAAAGCTTGCTTTAAGAGTTTAGAATACCCACCTCCATAGCCGAGGTCATTAATGCACACATGTGCAGTGGCACTCTACTCAGAGGCAAGCCAGTTTGAATCCTGGTAGAGGATGAAATTTTTGCTGCCAGTATTTAGCTGGCAATGAGAGGAGAGTTGGTGGCCTAAAGCTTCTGATCACTAGTCTTTCTGCCAGTGTCCTGGATAAAATTACGAACCTTTCCCCAGGGTCTCATGAAGTGAGGACATATGGCACTGTTGATGGCAATCTGTCAGTTTGGTGGGGACATCAGCTCAGTGGCCCCCTTGGTGCTTTTCGAGAGAAGCAGGCTTGGTGCTGGTGTCGAGTTTCACGCTCTCCCTTCTCCCATCATCCCCAACATAAACAAAACACTACACACACACACACACACACACACACACACACACACACACATGCCATTACAGTCATCTTCACTTAACAGATACACTTGTATACAGCTCCAATACATCGTGAACGAAAGTTGCCTGCAAGAGTGGAGGATGGGAAAATCTTTCCAATTGGGTGGCTGAACTTGCCCATTGGGGTCTCCCACCAATACGTGTCATATGACTTTACTTTCTTCGAATTGCAAATACAGATTTGTTAAGGCATTTCTGCAGTTCTGTGGTGTGCTGCTCCCAACTGAATTTATTATCAAGTTGTAATCCCAGGAATTTAAGACTATCAACCTCTTCTATCTGCTCTTCTTCATACTTTATGCATATGCTGAGTGGAAACCTTTTATCGGTTCTGAATTGCATATAGTGAGTCTTTTCGAAGTTTAATGTCAGTGAGTTGGCTTTAAACCATTTCTTAATATCCATGAAAATATCATTAGCAGATCTTCCTAGAACTACACCCAACATATTATTTATTGCAACACTTGTGTCATCTGCAAACAAATCGACCTCTGCTTCTGGCAGTGTAACTGATGAGAGATCATTAATGTACACAAGAAAAAGCAATGGCCCTAAGATGGATCCTTGTGGGACACCACATGTAATTTCTTCCCATTCTGATGATGACTGATGACTTAATTCACTAGTCCCTTGCGCTGACACCCTTTGTTTCCTGTTAGCGAGGTATGCTAAATGGTTCACATTTAGCAGCACTGCCTGTGACACCATAGAATTCTAATTTATTTAAAAGGATGTTGTCATTCACACAATCAAATGCCTTTGACAAATCACAGAAAATACTTGCTGCTTGTAATTTGTTATTTAATGAATTAAGTACATTTTCACTGTAGGTGTCATGCACTTTACAGTGGTTTGTAGAGTAGGCATAGTAGACATAGGTATTGCTTTCCCCATAGGGAAACTGAGAGTTACGCAGTATGAATTGTTGGGAAATCCAGACTATTCATCAGATTGGAAATTGTCTGAATTCCTGCTACCCCTACGTTTAAAGAAATCTGTGCCTGAAGATGTACTGAGTCCAATGAACATGTTTGGCTGCTGTAGTGGGTATTTTTTAGACCTTTGAGAACTACTTTTCAGGAATGTATTTTGATATTAAAGGGGAGTAAACCCAAAAAGGGCATTTATGACCTGAAACAGCAGTCATTCACACCTAGGACAAGGCATTTTTACATTTCCCTCATAATTAGAACTTTTCAAAATGGCACTTGCAACTCAATAACTTTTTTATATCATCTCCCATCTGAGATTGCTACTTCTTTCTTGAATCTCTCATTGCTTACTGAACAAGCTTGGAATGGATATTACTATATAAGAATGCTAGGGAGGATGTAGCAAGTTAGGTAAAGTGATTCTGCTATTTAGTGAAGAAAATTATAGGAAACTAGTCAGGCCAAAGAGTATATAAGCAAAAATGCAAATGATTGAGTTCAGCAGTAAAAAGATCTACTGGATTCATATACCACACTAGGAGCAGCAGAGAAGAAAAAATTTTCCCTGTAGTTGTGAAATGAGCCATAGGAAAAGACACAGGAAAAGTGAAATATACATTTACACAAGAATTTTACAAATGAAAATGTCTCAATTACACACACTGCTTCACTTAGTTAACATACAAAAGAAGCTCAGTGGAGCTGTAGTTTTGAAAGCTACAAGTTTCAAATCAATGATTGATCTATATGAGCTTCGCATTGAAATCCAAATGGACCCAGGTTCAAAGCATTTTTTTATCTATTTCACACTCATGACATCAGCATATAGTCATTAGTGTCAGGCATGCCAATACAAAGTCCCTCTGGATGCTGTTTTATGTTGTTCTAATTTTCCACAACTTAGCAAATGACACCGGTTAACAATAATACCTCCTTTACTATAAATTAAAAATTTGGGTGATTGATGCCCACCAAGTGAACAAGGCACAACCGGCGTTCAGTTAGTTATAATGTTGCAACAGTTTTATTCCTTGTATATTATAGAATAACTATTCATTTTTGTAAAATGCCTTTCCACTTCTGATTTGCATTCTGCACTGTACGTTCTTTCCCATCTAGCAAAACAGAGCAGCGGTTAGCACACTGCACTTGCATTCAGGTGGATGATTTTTCGAGTCCCTATCTGGCCATTCAGATTTAGGTGTTCTGTGATTTACGAAATCGCTCCAGGCAAATGCTGAGATGATTCCTATGGGAAGGGTACAGCTGATTTCTTTCCCCATTCTTTTGTAATCTGACCTTGTGCACCATCTCCAGTGACTGCATTGTCAATAGGATGTTAAACTCTAATCTTCCTTCCTTTGATCCTGCTGTATACCTCAGTGGATACCAGCGTATGAAGACAGGTCACCAGGAGTAGTGGAGCAGCAAACTATCACTGTTAGAGATTTGTGCAAGACCTAATAATTAATCCTCACAAATAATCCATAAATGTATATTTACTCAACTTGATCAAGCCAGATGTACAGTCCATTAACGTAGTCCATTGTACACAGCAATAGACATCAACACTCAACATGCAGTAGGAATGCCATGATGCTGTGTAGTCTGCTCTCTAACTCATGATGAACTGGCCCTAGCTGCAGTGGTGCTGTCCTATATCCAGTCTGCAGAGATCACTCTTATTGACAGCTGGTGAAGGCAGACCCAGTGGGTGCACATCATTGACTATAGCATTGTCCCACACAACCACTATCGGTGTCTGCTGAAATCTCTCGATGTGGTACCAGTTGTCACCGGATGCCAATTCCAGGGGCATCAATGACAATAACACCTCAGATCTATCTGAAGAACTTAATTTGTTAGTTTCTTGTTTATTAGTGTGATAATCCAGGATATTTTGCTCCTTGTACTGAAGTTCTTTTCTTGGAAAGATGGTCTGACACCTCATTACCATGGATTCAACAGATTATTCACTGAAGAGTTACTTCTTTTCCATCTATTAACAATGAACCCCATAGTTAAAACTTTTGCCATAACTAAAATTCTCAGATATTTGTACAAAGATGTCACAGAGCTGATGTGGAATCATTGACAACATTGGTACACAAACTTGAACAAGCAGGCATTATCCCCCTACAACTGCAATTACACCTCTTTCTATTAAGGTCAACTGTTCAAACACAGAGCCCATCATCTAATGAGTTAAAGGTTGTTATGGAGTGTATAGAGATGGTTCTTAACATATCCAGTCTTACATCATGTTTTCTTGTGAAATTTTACATTAAATTGAATTTAATGATGATTTCAATGTATTTAAGCCAAGAAAATGCCAGCATCATATTTTCTTTTTCTGACTGTGGTCAATAATCAGGTCTTATATCACCTATTCTGTAAACAAATGCTTGTTGTGTTTTCAAGTGTCATGGATGCAGTAAATATAATGGCAGAAATTAAAAGTGCTACACCATGAAGCACCGGTACAATATTTATCAAACATGGTGGGGATGCAGTTCATTAAAGGATCTGGAAAAGAGAGCCAGTGAGAACATGCAAATGGCAGAATGATATTTTAGAGAAAATGATCAATTAATTCATGGGAAAAACTTCTAAAAAATTTCAAACAGATTGAACTCTCAGCTTGGAGGATTTTATTCTGAGCATTGAGTATGCAGACCTAGAAGAAGTGGACTATAATACGTTTCAGTGAACAGATGGGGACAAGTTTCTGGCATGGAAAAACCATGATAAGATCTGCTCAAACATGAGCGCAAATATACATTTTAATGAAGAAAATGTCCTATGCAGAGGATACAGAACCCTTGCTAAAATATACTATGAACTTATCTTCTCACACATATTGCACTGTATATCAATATGGAAAGGAGCAGATTATACACATATTCAGAGAATTTTAATACTTCAAAAGAAAGCCATCAGAGGCATAGTGAAACTTTAAAATATTAACTGTACACTGTTTATATTATTGTGATAAAATGCTCCTTTTCATGGTAAATTGTATACCACCTCTAAACAGAGATTTTCATGACCACAACACGAGATGTAGAACAAATTACTATACCTGCAGTAAAAGGTTGATAATGACAGGTAGGGGCCCTAAAAATGCAGGGAACTTATTTTATAACAGAGTACTACTTAGCATAAAGAGCATAGAGGAATGCACCACCTTCAAAAGAAAACTGAAGGAGCATCTCATCTCTAGATACTAGTATAAGATGAAGCAATACTTTCAGGCGAATTCATTGAACAAAAGTAAACTGAATATCGGGAATGGTGTAAATACTTATTCTTTTTGTGGAAACCAGCTTCCTGAAGAAGGAAGAAAGGAAGACCAATTGTAGACTGTTGTACTGACAGTACAGAAAAATGAAACATATAAACAATGTAGAAAACTGTGTTTCTGATGCTGTGACTTAGTGCAAAAGTACGTATTTAACACCAGTATGATGTGTTCCAAAAACAAAGGATTCAGGCCAACATTATCTTTAAGTTCAGGTCATGTAAACTCCTTAAAGTGTTTTAAACTCTGCTCTTGTGCTTTCCAAGCACCTTTATTCATACAAAGTTCCCTCACCTGTTTTAAATGAGTTGATGTGAACTTGGCTCTATGAACCCATAACATTGTTTTGAGTGGCAATCAAAATGTTAAATTTTAATGCAAGGACATTCACAATAAATACATAAATATGCATCTGAAGATTGTGCAGTAGCTAGTAAATAGCACTTAAAGTGGAGTCAATAATTTATTTGAATGATCACCAAATATAAAAAATTAATTTTATCTCCTTAATTAAGTTATAGCATTGTTGGAAAAATGTAATATGAATTACTGTTTTATTGGAAATGTATGGTAATAATTATGATTTTTTGTACCTCCAGGTTGTTGATATAATGAAAACTAATGTCGAGAAAGTACTTGAGCGAGATCAGAAACTATCAGAACTTGACGATCGAGCAGGTATGTCATGAAATAAACTTTTGTTGTTGTAGAAAATTAAGTTCTACTAAAGTTGCAAAACTCAAAACCTGATCTTATATTTGGACCTTATTTTAATAATTATGTCACAAACTCAAGTGTTCAATTAAAGGTGTAAAATATTGTTTCCTATTTTCTTCATATTTTTGTCATGCAGTGCACATTAGCAATTACACTTACAAATGTACAGCATGTTTTTTCAACTTTGCTCTTACATGTGTTCTAAACAGAGAGAGTCTCTATACTTTTTCTGCAGACTTTAGAAAAATATGGATGAGGTACTGGTAAATGACAGAAGATTTTCAAAAAATTATTTGCGATTTCTTTGACTTGATATTGCTCAGTTCTAAATGTAGTGATGTTTTCCACAGACACTGTGTGGCTTTAATGGGAGGGAGAGGGAGTTTTTCTTCTAATATGGATCAGCAAAATGTTCATCACACAATAAATGAATAAAAAAATTTGAAAGTTATCATTACATTTACGTGTTTGTTCTTCCAACAATGAAATATATGGAATCTGCAATACCATAATGACACTATAATGACCATTCACTTATTATTATTTATGAGCACCGGCAGTACCTTACTGTGCTTTACAGTTTTGATTAATATAATCAAGAAATGTTGTGTTGCTTATGAGAACAACACAGGACACAAAACACCTTAATTATGTGGCGGGAAGAACAATGGTGATATCGGGATGATATTTTAGGCAGATTTTTTTGTCATACAAAGAATACTTTTATTTATGTGAAAACTGCAAGTAAAGTTTATGTATTAAGTGGCAATATTGCTTTGAAACAATAAATAAGTTTTGTGAGAGTGTCATACATCAGGTTGAAAGAACTGCAGAGACAACCTGTCTTGACTGCACAGCGGGAGCAAATTTCTAGGACCGCTGAGTTGACATTTTGTTCTCATTACCATGTATCATAGCTTTTTAAGTACTTATAAAAAGTTGAGCAAAAGCAACACATAAATCTATAAAATTATTGCTGATGTTCTATGTTTGTTGAAATTTGGTCTCTGACTGTGCTAATTCTCTATAATTGCTTCATATCTGTTCATTATTACTTACTATTGACAAACATGATTATTATACATGTCTTAAGCTTTCTTTTTTATTTACATTCTGGGGATATAAACTGACTAGTATTTTGTAAACTACCCAATGACTATTGCTTTGTTAATCCTTCTGAATATTTATTCTGCAGTGCAAGCAAGTGCTTTACATAAGTTACGAAACGTACCCTATTCAGTAGCAGAAAGAGAAAAGATAAACAAAAAAGGAAAAAAGTACTGTATGTTCCAAGAGAAGATAGAAATGAACTTGTCACTTGTGTGCATTAATGTGACACATAAAAGAAATAATTTCAGGAAAATGTTATACATCAAATGTTAGATACATGGAGGATGGTCACAATGAAGGCCCTGTATAAGATGTGGGAAATACTGAACAGTCAATAAAAATAGATGAAAACTATTAAATAATCTTAAGAATATTAAATTTTGGCATTTGGTTGAGTTGAATTTTTGTAACGTGTGTGTATAAAATGAAACATATAAGAAAATTATGCACCGAAATCAAAGAACATCGTACGTTAGTGTTGTGATTAACTTATGGGGCTGTGTTCCAATCCCAGTTTGGTGATCATCATTGAAGTTTTGTGAAGCCCTCTGAAATAATTTTGAGCCAATTCTTGGTTATCACTTTGAGTGAATCACATCCAGTATTTCCTCATTCTTCACCAACTGTAAGAGACTCATATTTAATTACTTTTTTGTAAGTGGGAGTTTGAACCATATCCCTGTCCACCTGAAATTAGTCTTGCAAAATATAACGAAAGGGAGAGAAGTAAATAAAATTTTACATAAACCAAAACAATGAAAGAAAAAATTTGGTGAATATCTTGCAGACAGATAACAGCTAAAAGATACATTTGAATGAGGGCCACTCTGGAAGCTGTAGGAAAGCAGTGCAAATTCTGATTATCTTCAGTATTAATTTTACATTTTCTCAAACTCCTTTCTTGTATATTTCATACATGCTTTCCTCCTCAAAAATCATTTAGCAAGAATACCATGATTTGCTTCCTTGGGATGGTTTTTGAGAAATAGTTACATTATTAATGAACCTTTTTCATGAGTTATCAGCTCTTAGGTTAGAGTATTTAATAGTATTAAAAATATCCAGTCAGTACTTTTTATTGTTTCAATTATATCTCAGGCATTTTAAAGCGTAACTCAGTTCTGAAGGTCTACAGTTTGTGTTTTTTCAGCATACGTTTTCTTTAGTTTACCCCTCATTAAATGAGGTCAAATGGACAGTTCCAGTTACTGCCCTGTCTTAACAGTATTACTGTGACTGTATGTCTTTTTGCAGCAAATAAAGTGTAATCCCAAGACTACATGGGATGTCTTGATATCGCATTGATATATGAGGTAAGTGTCGTATCACTAAATAGAATGAGATTAACCGTTTTGTTTAATGCTAAGCAAAACACTGAAGCAACAGTAAGCTGCAAAAACATGAACTGTACTCCCTGATAATAGAGTTCTGCTCTGAAATGTATAATATATTACTGATTCAGTAAACATCAGTGACAGTATATGGTTTAATATCATCAGAACCATAACCCAAAACTAATACTTCATTGGTAAACACTTTCCACATCCACAGAATCAGAATGATAATGGAACCAGTTGCATTGTTTCACATTCCATATGAGAGAAAAAGACAGGAAACAAGATCTAAAATGTAAGGTAGATACAGAGTTGTTTGGCTTTGAGACACTTGAGGAATTGCTTGTGGTTTTGCCATGCTGTCTGCAGATGAGTTGCCATGGTGGGCTAGGATTTCATGCAGACTTGCCTTTTGTAGCTTCTCTTCTACTACTTTGAAAATTTTAGTAAGATTTACAGCAGAAGACCAATTTTTCAGTGACTGCTGTTGTGTGCCTGAAGTGACTTTCATTTTTAAATTGCTCTTGTGTTTAAACTCACTGAACATGTGGAAATCATGGTCATAAAAGCAGAAGGATCATCAAGTGTCAACTGCACTGAACATGTGACCTCCATTGACACTCACTGTAATACATACCTATTATTTTACAGAGATAATCCTTTTCAGTTCAGTGGGTAACCACAGTAGTTATAAATTTACACCTTATTCAGTACTTTTGATACAGTTGTGTTTCCTTAATATAATTGAGATCAGAAATAAGAGGGTCATTGCATTACTGTTTGAAGGATTCGACAGAAGCAAACATAACTGAAAAATATTTCTATTTGTAATGAGAAAATATTACTATTTCCCCATCTATGAAAACAGGACTTAAGAAATGAAAAAAAAAAGAAAAGAATTATTAAAACTCATATTTCTGTGAATGTATTACTGATGTTGATGATTGTTGCATCAGTTTAGATATAATGATACTTCCATTTTTGTGAAGAAGTACACATCATTTTTTTGTCTCTTTACTGTAGATGCCCTCCAGCAAGGAGCCTCACAATTTGAACAACAAGCAGGAAAGCTGAAGAGGAAGTTTTGGTTGCAAAATCTCAAAGTGAGTAAATTTTATTTTGATAGTTATTTAGAGTTTACCTTTCCTACTGCAAATACTGATGCTAGGAGCATATAATTGGCATTTACTTTTGTATGAAGGGAAGTTACAGAATTGTAGCTTGTTGATGGCAACTGTTATCTAAGGCACTCCATTTCAAATTCAGTCTTGCATAAAATTACAAAACCTACCATGTCCTTAAAAAACCAAACCCTTTCTGGGTATGATAGGGTACTGATTAAAATATGAAAGTTATGTGCTATGCAGAAAGTCATGAATTCTGCTACAATAGAAGCTCATATATTACCAGACAGACTTGAATATGCTATAATGAGGGCTGTTTATAAAATAGAGACAAAGATGGTTCATCTCTCACTGACCAATTTTTTCTTTGACTGTTTTTGTAGAATTGTTTAAGATCAGATTTATCTCAACATTGTACAAACCAGCTCACTGACTCCTTTGTTCTTGGACTTTCATTCAGGATACTCTACAGAACAGTCACAAACAGTTTGAAAAGTTTGTGAGAGTGTTGCTGATAAATAATTGTTAAGAAGAAAATTCTGCATGTGGCTCTGTTTCTGAGTGAATTAACATTGAAGTTAGCCAATCAGGCTGTCACACACGCAAATTCAAGTGGTCTGACAGATATAATTGGTGTCAGTTGTTCTCATAGTGTAAGTGATAGCACATGAGACTACTCAGCCTTTGGCTCGAGTCTGATCCTTACTATTATCCCATGACCAATCTTTGTATCTCTCTCTTGTTCAGTCTTAGGAAACTAAACAAAGGACATATTCAGTGGCAGCATCTCTGGCAGACCAGTTTAATTTGCATGATCAGCTGCTCGATTGGCTATCTTCAATGCTAATTAACTCATTAAATGTGCAGTATATTGAATTTTTTCTGTAACATTCATTTCTCAGCACACCCTACCCTGCAACACTCTTAGAAGCTTTTGAGATGGTTTCTGACAACCCTGTATGTAGAGGAAGTTATGTTCAGACTTGTACATGAAATTCTATATGAATTATGTGCAAAAGATGTTCTGTGAGAAATTTCTGTTTGTCCGAAAAGTGGTCTTCCCACTGGATCCACAACACATTACTGCAGAGCCTGTTATATTATGGTACCAATGACAGCTAATTCATTCAGTTATACTTTCATCTCAATAAGAGGAAGCAGATTCAGTCTAACAGATGCAAATATAGTCCTGGGTTCAGACTAAGTAACAGCAAACGTGGGGAGTCTTGCAACTACATTGCTTGCTCCTCCACCAAGTGCACTCATTTAGAGGTTATACAACTGAATTGTGAGTTACTTATTTGGAAAGAAGTAGTAGTACAAAAAATTTATTTATCTTTGAGATGTGTCACTAGCTGAGAAACACAAATCCTCAAGGTTGAAATTACCATCTTTTTGAGGTTGCATATTTTTATACATTCATTTACAAATACTAATATTTAAGTCATTTTTTTAAAAAAGTGCTTATTTTTTGTATGTTGTTTCATAGAAAACAGAGATTTTATGCAGCTGACTTAACACAGAGCTTTTCGTCAAAATCAAGAAGACTGACTGTGACAGAACCTGCATTGCCTTTTTAAGACAGGCATAGGACAATTTCTACAAAAGATTAAAACAAAGGGTGATTACATATGGTATCAATATCAATATAAAAGACAGGAATTATAGGCAAAAGTTTTCCACGATTTGCAATGAAGTCATTCAGGTTAATTAAGGGCTTTGAAATAAGTTTCTACTTCTGTGGGTGGAATTTTGGAGGGACAAAATGTTCCTCGTTGTTCTAAAAGCTCAACAAGAATTTTCTGGAAAACAAGCTGTCACATTTGGTGCTTTTCTTAATTAACATGTTTTCTTACTAATATTGTTCATTTTTGGATTCAGAAAAATAATGGCTGCAAAATAGAAATGTTGTAATTTTGGAAAGATTACCATTACTGGTACATTCTAAAATTTGAATATTCTGTAATGTTTATGGGAACAATAACTTTTAATAAAGATATTTGCTAAGTTACACAATTTTGAAAGAAGACAAAAGGTTCTTTTCAAAGAAGGAACTGAGGGATTTGTACGAGGTATGTTATTCCTAAAACAAATAATTAGTAGTAACTTACTTGCATGTCTAAAAGAATTGACCTTGTTTGATGATCCACTCCTGTCCAGTTCTTTCACATTAGCTGTATTAGGTATAGATGCATTACCTGTAAGTGTCATATGAAAATCTGTGCCAGACTGGGATTCAAACACAGATTTCCCGCTTGTCACGAATGATCATACCTACATGCTCTCTGAACTGACCCAAACCTCCACATGTCACATTGTCTACATCCTTATGCCATAGCTCACTATACTCATCACATAGCACTCCCCAATATTATTAACTGGGTACGCGTGCCAGGGAGAATGAGACCCATCCAGCAATATGAAGATAAATAATTGGGTCTTGATTCCTCGTAGTCTCATTCTCCTTCATGCTCAAACCCAGTTAGTAATGTTGGTGAGCATTAGGTGATGAATATAGTGGTGTATGGAATAAGGATGTAGAAATGTGGTATGTGGAGGTTTGGGTTGGTCCAGGGAGTGTGCACGGATAGCCAAACTGCTTAAAGTGACCACCTGTGGTAAGGGAAAAATCTGCGTTTGAGTCTCAGTATGGCACAAATTTTCATGTGTCACTCATAGGTAGTACCTCTATACCTAATACAGCTAATGTTGAAGAATTCCCAGTCTGTGAATAAATTTCAAATTAATTAGTAAGACGGTCGAAATTTTGTGAATATGTGATTAAGTAGAATCTAAATTTTTGAATATTTCTGTAAATAGAATGTTTGTACACAAACTAGTTATACCATTGCTGTGGGTCAAATCTGTTATATCCTGGACAATAAGGAATAAAAAATTTAAGGCTTATAACCATATTACATAACGAGCCCTATTCATTTTGCATAAGAAATATTTGTTGCTTTTAATACTAGAATGAAGTTAAACAAACTACAGGACTTATATAATATACACAAATTTATATATGGTTATTCTTAAACCTTTTTATAACATTTTCAGGGCACATTTATTTTATAACAACTAACACGATTGAAATTATTACATTGCAGTCTCAGTGGCTGATATTAGACCACTTCATTCTTTGGTGTACAATAATGACTGTGGTTGTCAATATCATACAACTTAATGTACTACCTGTAAGTGTCATATGAAATCTGTGCCAGATCAGGATTCAAACCCAGATTTCACACTTATCACAGATCGTCACCTTAAACACTTTGGCTATACCAGCATGCTCCCTGGACTGATCCAAACCCCCACATGTCACATTGTCTACATTCTTATGCCATAATTCACTATACTTTTCACATAATGCTCACCAACGTTATTAACTGGGTTCCCGTGCCAGGAAGAATGAGACCCATCCAGCTGTATGACAAAAACAAGCTTGGTCTTGAATTTACATGTAAGGCCGAGACAAAAATAAAAAAAGAACAGATGAACAGGTATACAAATGAGTAAAATTGCTCTGAAAACCATATCTCATATAGTTCGACACAGAGAATAATAATCTAGGAGTATATGAAATGGGCAGAAAACTAACTGTAACTTCTACATAACATTACTTCATAATCATGTAGCTAATCAGTCAGTCCAGGATGAGAATATTAATCAACCACTAGAGAAACTAAGTTAAGAAAATATAAGCTAAATAGCTGTTTCCAATTTAATTTGCAGATATGTGAAACTGTTGTTGCCCTCTGTTTAATTTCACAATTTCATAGGGCATAATAACATAGAAAAATTTTGCAAGAAAAGCAATTTTTTGTAGGTATAACATAAATGAACTGTGGGAGTGATCTGTGTTATGGGCAATTAGGTATTATACAGGGGCTTCTTTATATAACTCTGAACATTTATGCTCATGAATCTGTATATATGTTACTTTTATCTAAAACAATACAAATATTTTTCATATGAATGAAATTCACAGTGAAGATGCAGAAATAGTCTAAGCAGTGAGATAAACAAAGGCTGAGTTCATAGAATTAGCTTGTGCAGTGACAGAATCCAGTTCACTTATAGCCCGCATAGCTAAGAAATGCCTCGTATGAAACAGCATGCTCAGTAGATGAAAAAGCCACAAGCAAATTAGATAGTCATTTGGCAACAGCCATGATAGAATAACTGAATTTAAGATAAATAATTTAATCATTCAATTGTTATTGAGCAGTATTAATCCAGAAAAAAAGAAAAAGAAAATGCTTGAGCTGTCAGCAGCTGTTACCGTTATTTTCATCAGGAGTGAAGTTTGTGACTGCTGGGATTGGCATAGTGCTCTCTTAATATCATTGAAACCACAAGATGTAGAGTTTGCAGAGCTGGCCCAAATTTATGCATTCATGGAAGGTTAGATAGGCATCAAAGGCAACTCTTGTGGGCTACAAAGCAAGGTGATCATGGAGAATCAGAGGCTGGAGGGTCACCATCAATACTCTCAGTTAGTACACCACCAATTTAGTTTTGCATTTGAGAAGACACAGAGTGATGGTAAACTGCTTTTCTTAGATGTGATGCAACAGCAGTAGGTTGGTAGCTGTGATCCCACAGTGCTGAGGAAATCACCATACACCAAGCATTAATAGAACAAAAATAGCATTAACATGTTGGCTACAAAAGAATTGTCTTGAATGCATCTGTACATAGTGTTAAAATTATTTATGATAAAATAATGTGTCCTGTCAAAACATATTCACTCGATACATGCATTCCAGGAAAATATTACAGCAAGAAAAAAGTTGCAGATTTTATAAGGTAAAAACAGAAAGAATGATTTGTGACTCAGTGAAAGAGGCCAGGCCAACAGTATTTGTTGATTCTGTGGTGCAACAACCAATGGAGCAGAACATGTATCTCAGAAGAAACCAGGAAAGTCAAAAAGTCAGGTCTCAAAGAGCTCAGTGTGCATGATATTTCCTGTGAATATGACATTATTTATGTGGGATGAAGTAGGCCTACTTACATGGTCTTTCAGTACCCATCCCACATATAATAAAAGCCACTGGACATTAAAATTGTAGCACCAAGAAGGATGGGAAAGAATGAAATTTTACTTACTGTGCATATTCAGTAAAGTAGAAAAAATATGTAATTAAATTTCTACGGTATTAGGAGCATAAAAGGTGCAAAATGCAGTGCATAATGCTGCCACCTCTCGCAGCAACAGTGGCTTGAACCCAGTTAGGCATTAAACTGAACTAAAACTGAATGACAGATACAGGTATATCATTCCATGCTGCTTCAACTCTATTGTATGATTCAACAGTTTTAGTGACTGATGAGTGGTTGTGTGCTAGATTCTAAGCAGCCCCTGATGAGGATTTTTCAGTGGGTAAATAGTCTGTAGAGGGTGCTAGCCAGGACAATAATTCAATACCTTCTATATAGAGCTAGATTAGAACAGCAATGGCAACATGCTGTCATGTCATATTCCAAGGCACTACATACCATCACACCAGGAGCTGGGCCCATATGACATGTTAACTCAGCAAGGTTGAGTGCAGTTATGTGCAATGAAATGCAAAATCATGGCTTGCAGATAATTGAAAACTTATATTGTGTACTTCTATTGCTTACATGAGAGCTGTTGGGTACACATAAAGCATAGGTCACATAAAAACTGCAGAAAGTGCTATGTGCTTGATGACAACATTTTGTTGGAAAATACGAGTAATATTTTTCTTAGCTACATGATAAATATCACTGAAGTAACAATTGAGGAAGAATGACTGCAAATAAGAACTACTTTTTTAGATTGTATTATGTATACTGGTAATTCCATAGGTTCATACGAGGAGCCCCATCATGAGGTACAACATACCAGAGAAACAAAACCTGTCTACAAAATATGCTAAGTTTACATTGATATGCTATTCACTTTTGTAAAGTATGTTCCTTTTATAGTGTAGCAAAATCAGGTGAGTATATCCCCTGAGATTGTTGTTGTATGTAGCTTATTACAATAATTGTGAGTGCTGCTGAACCATCAATTAGTGTTAACACAGAAACACTCATATTACTTTTTATGCTGGTTAAATGTGATACCATACCGCTACTCATCCTGAGGTTCAGACCTGTGGGTAAAGTAGCCACTAATAATTTTAATAAACTAATAATGCTTTCTAAAAATGGAACTGCTTTAGCTGATAGTTGTTAATGTAGTAACCTCTATAGTTTTGTGTTTTAAGCAGTGTGAATTCTGTATTGTTCCATTTGAAAGTTTCTTTCTTCTCCTGCCTAGTACCTAATCACTCTGCATCTCAGAGAAGCTTGAAATCTGTAACAATTTCTCTTATAGCATGTTTAATATTTAACTTTTCAGAAGGCCATAGTTTATTGAATTTACCCATAACAAATGTTGCTTTGTTGTTGTTATCTAACATTTTCTCTAATATTTTCAGATGATGATTATAATGGGAGTTATTGGATTGGTTATATTAGCTATAATTGTTGGTAAGTACATCACTTATGCATCCTTGTTTTTTACTTCCCTGTTTGCCCTGTTTCATCACTGCCTGTACACCTAACATAGGAAAGATAATATAATTGTCCTAAACTCAAATCAGATGGGAATTAATAGCACTCGTACAATGTACCCTCTGCCATGCATCATATGGTAGCTTGCACAGTATGTATGTAGATGTGAAGAGTTAAATTAATTTTGTAGTTTTCAGTGGAGGCTAGCTCATGCTTATGATTGTTCATCCATATGTAGCATTTGCATACAGTGTGCAAGTGAAAAGACAGTTCAGACATTTCAACTATATATTTATTTATGTAGGCCCAACTTAAAAAAGGGCAACATTTTTCATTCACCTTCTCTTCAATGCAGTCACTTCTAATTGAATAATATGTGCACCAGTAATGTAGAGCCTTTTGTATAAAAGTTTCAAAACTAAAGCTCTCTCTCTCTTTCTCTCTCTCTCTCTCTCTCTCTCTTAATCCTTCAGTTTCACGATAAAATCATTATTTCTTAGAAGCTCCTCCAATATCTAAATTATAAGTTATTTAGGGAGATGCATCTCACTGCTACAGAATAAAAAAGACTCGTTCTGTCTGAAAGTGTGATGAAGTTAATTTATTTGGGGCACTGACTGACTCAGACTTTGAAACATCATAATTGTGAATAACTGGTATGGTGGTATGGGAATGTGTTGAAGAACACTAGTTCCAAGTGTAAATGTACCATAACACATTAGTATCTTCAAAATCTTACACATGAGATATAGCGGAAATGAAGTCTCTTTCTCATTTATATTTTAGATATTCTAAACTTTGAAGAGATTATAGAAAGAAATTTCTCAATGTGGACTGTGAACCAAAAAGCATATTCTTTGTGAATTAAAACAGTGAATTTGACTAGAACTGAAACTTGTATATCCTTTTACAAAAGTAATGAACTGAATGAAATATCCAAGTGTACATCATGAACTGATTTAAACCCTTAATATCTCATAAATCTGTAGTCAGATATTTGGAAAATTCTTCCACCACCACTGGAAAACCACAATCACTTTGAGGAGAGAAAGTATACCATATATACATTGAGATGGGGTAGCAATCTATGTCCTGGACTTGTATTAGGCATAACTCAGTTTCAAATCCAGCTGTGTTTATGTGTGATTAGTTTCTCCATATTGTCAACAAATTTTGGATCCACAGTAGAAAGGTTTCTTCAAAGAAGTCTACAGTCAAGCTACTATCTTTCCACTATCCAGTAGGAGCAGGGCTAGTGCTTATCTGCAGTGACAAAATTATTTATACATAAGGATTTACACGTTTTAAACATTATTGAAAAATCATGATTTTGTGTAATAACTATATGTTGCTTTTTTGAAACTACCAGTTTTAGTCAAGCAACAGATCATTCTCAGGCATCTAAATGCAATGAAAAAGACAATAATTTTTATTTTATTCATTTATTCATCCTTTGACTGTTCAGCAATGTCTCAGATACATAACAGAAATAATATGCAGGATGTCCCAGGAGGATAGGTAAATATTCAGAGATTTGACAGGAATGATCATTCAGAGCAAAGAAGTCTATTAAACAAGTGCTCTAAAATGCATATTTTAATGACTATGAGCACTTCTTCATCTTCGATACTGTCAACAGATTTCTTCTATTGCAAGCTTTTTGCTTTCTATATTTTGGGAGGAAGTATTATAGACCAAGACAAGAAAAAAATTGTCTAGTAAACATGGGCTCTAAAATGCATAATTTAAGAGCTATGAGCACTTGTTCTGTAGAAGAAATATGTTTCACAGTAACAAAGATGAACAAGTGGTCATAGATATTGAGGTATAAACTTTAGAGCCCATGTACCGTAAAATTTCGGACATGCGGCCCCATAGATTCAACTTCTTCTTCTAATATTTCTGATGAATACTGTCCAGCTGGCTTCAGAGTGAGCCGAGATGACTGATGCTCCAGAACTTGCTGGAGCAAACACAATACCATCCAGCCATCTTCAGTGTGAGCTGATGTGGCTGATGCTCCAGTACTTGCTGGAGCAAGAGCTAGAGCAAGTGCTGGAGTATCAGTCACCTTGGCTCACTCTGAAGATGGCTGGATGGTATTCAGCCAAAATATTAAAAAGAAGAAGTCAAATTTATGTGGCTGCATGCCCAAAATTTTATGGAACAGTCTTTGCACCATGAATATATGAAGATGCACTTTAGTGCCCATGTTTACTGGAAATTTTCTCTTGTTTTGATCCATTCTATCACTTCTCAAAATATGGAAATCAAAAAGCTTGCAATAGAAGAGATTTGTTTTACACTATCAAAGATGAAGAAGTGCTAATAGGTCTTAAGGTATGCATTTTAGAGCACTTGTTTACCAGATTTTTGGCTTCAAATTATCATTCCTGTCTGCCCCTGAATGTTCACCATTCCTCTAGGGACAACCTGTACACACATATAAAACATATGGAAAGTAGAATATGATTAGATGAGGAGAGGGCAGAAAGCTGCCCATGGCCTTATAAATGGACCCATCCTATTGTTCATCCTAGCAACTTGGGAAAATCATGGCCAGATGAAGTACAAAGCCTGCCCCTTCCAATTGTGAGTCCAGTGCATTAACACTAGCTTAGCCACCTCGATCTCATTATATGACTGGAATAGAAACCACATGAAAAGATGCTACACCATGAAGGAATCATCCATATTGGATGGAAAATGGTAGCTGTGAGATAAATGTACATTAGAACAAATAATTACAATTTCAGAAAACACAGATGATTTATTCATGAGAAAGAGTGTCAAAAATTCACTTTGGTTGTCATCCATGACACACTTCAGCACATCAGTACAGCAGTGATATTCTACACTCTGTTTGATGCTCTTCATGACAAGCCATCCTGGGCTCACATCTCAGCAAGATAATGCCCTCTGTGCATGATGAGAGATTCTACTGCTTATCTTCATGCATGCCAAACCACAACTTGCCCACTAAGTTCACTGGATCTCCTGCTAGCTGAGAATGTTTGGGGCATTATGGGCAGGGCCTTCCAACCATCTTGAGATTTGGAATTTTGATGATCTAACACACCAGCTGGACAGAATTTGGCACAACATCCCTCAGGAGGACATCCCACATCTCTGTCAGTCAATCCCAAGCTGAATAACTGTTTGCATAAGGGCCAGAATTGGACCAACAAAGTATTGACTTTCTCAATTTTCTAAGCTCTTTCTCTTGAATAAATCATCTACCTTTTCTCAAATTGTAATAATTTGTTTGTGTGCACACATATTATCCTCCAAATTCCTATTCAATTTGATAGTTCCTTCATAGTGTGTCTCTTATTTATTTATTTTTGTCTTAGAGTTGATACAATTCTGAGAATATGAAAACATATGAACACAATATATAACGCTCATGAAAAATGTATATATGTCAGTAGTACTTTTCTTTACGGTCTATTTGTTATTTTTAAGCTGTAGACAATCTGCAAGTGCATTTATGTTTTTTCCCATATTTTTGGCTGCAGATCTGAAGATGGTCATTATAGACTGAAACCGGTAATCTCTGAACAAAAAGTTTGTGACCATAGATGTTAATTAAATGAAATTTAGAAGTGTAAAACATGAACACCAACCAACAATATATCTATCACAACCAATATTTGCAACAGATCCCTTTTCTGAAGAGGTGTATTGTGCTGGATATGAGGCACAGAAAACAGCAAACCAACAGTGGAAGTGTTCTTCTGCAAAGACAAACACAGCATAAATGGTGCAACCATTAACAGATTAAAAAGTACTCAGAAGCAAATGAGGGCACAGTGTTGTGTAAATTGACATATTAATTTACACTTAAAAAACACTTTGAAATAAGAAATGATCTTAACTCTGCTCTAAAAGGCATTTCCCCTCTCCAGGCTCTTTAAGTATCTTGGCAATGTATTATAAAGAATAACACTTAAGTGGGTTACGTGTCTTTGAGTTCAAGTTGTTTTTCCTTGCTTAACATGGAGAGACCCATAGTTGTGAGTGTTGTAGCTATAGTGATCACTATTAGTTTGCAGATTTCCAAGATTAGTTCTTTTCATCAATACACATTTGTATATGCATAGGTGGGTACAGCAAACACACAAAACTTTTTATATGGGGGCTTGCAATGAGCCATTGTAGACTTAACTGACGAGATTTGAAGGGCCCTTTTCTGTAATAATAATAATAATAATAATATTAATAGTAATAATAATAGCATTATTCAACATCGAATGGTACACTGCACATGTACAAAGAAACAGTAATGATTACAGTTATTTGTGCAATACACAAGACACATTCTTCTGAATATGTCGTTAATTTACAACAAAATTACAATAAGATGTTTACTGATTTCTATTTACATAATTTCACAAAGCATTTGTTGTTCTTCATGTAAGTATGGTACTCTTATAATGTGTATAAAGGGTGTTTTACTAAAAATTTCTTACGCTAATGTTTCAGTTTAATTATAGGAAGAGCCATGACTGCACTTGGCAGTGCATTAGCTTATTTTATACCTGCGTACTGAGGCCCCTTTTCATAAAGTGCTGTTCTGTGGCTGCCAATGTAAAATCTTTCATTATTTCTAGTATTGTACTGGTGGAAATCCGAATAAGTGTTTGGGTGCAGTCTTTTCTCAAGCAATATTACTTTTAGAATGCATGTGTTTATATCAGTTAACACTCCTGTTTTTGGAAACAAGTTGCAACAAGATTCCCTAT
Organism: Schistocerca americana; assembly: GCF_021461395.2. NCBI lineage: Eukaryota > Metazoa > Arthropoda > Insecta > Orthoptera > Acrididae > Schistocerca > Schistocerca americana. The sequence continues at coordinate 557,065,574 of NC_060130.1, read as the reverse complement.
ATTTTGCTCCACAGATTATTCTCACATGCCTTTTTTGAAGAATGAGTAGATTATCTAGATTAGCTTTGGTTGTTGTCCCCCAAATTTCAATACTGTAGTTCAAGATAGAGGAGAAAAGAGCATGGTATACAGTCTTTAGGACTACAGTGTCTTTACAGAACTTGCTAATAGTACTGACTGCAAATATATTCTTTGACAACTCAGTTGATAGGGAGTCAATATGTGTGTCCCATTTCAGGTTTCTTTGGATTGTTAGGCCAAGAAATTTTACACTAGACCCTTTCTTTACCAATTCGTTGCCAATGTATAATTTAATTTCATTATTCAAAATTATTTTTTAATGTGAAAACATCATTTAATTGTCAAGGAACTTTACCCCAAAAATCTATTACATGAGCTACAATAGACTGGAAGGAACCAAGTAAGCCATTCTATCATCTTTTGAGGAGCATACTTAAAAATGATTATCAGGGCAAAATATGTAGAGCCTGGGCTTTGGGAGAGTTTTGTTGTGTATTATTTCCAGTTTGTCTTGATCAACATACATTTCTAAAAGTGTCATATACTGTACCCTTTGTAACTCAGTTCTGCCCAATACCACCTGGAGATCTTGGTTTTGATTCATTTTTCCAATCTGAATGTAATATGTTTTCTTCACATTAAGGGACATTCTGTTAGCATTGAACCACAGATGTGAGGACTTGAGGATTTGATCAGTTGTTGTAGACAGAGATTCCTTAACATCATTCAGTAGTACACTAGTATCATCTGCAAACAACATGGCATTAGCTGCAGTTTCCAAGATCTACATATCATTTAATAAGGTATAGTAAGGGACCTAACATTCTATCCTATGGTACAGCTATTTCAACTTTCTTTACATCAGGTACAAATCTGATTTGTGATTAAAATGACCTCAATTAACTTCCACAACCTGTGATCTCTTTTGCAAATATGACTGAAACCACATTACATTTGTCCCCATTGCTCCCAGATTATCTAAGAGAATTTCATGACTATAAGTATCAAAAGCTTTAGAAAGAGTTAAATTAATTCATACAACAATACTGCTGTTATCTAGGTTTTAAATTATTTTATCTATAATAATAATAATAATAATAATAATAATAATGCTCTTTCTGTACTTCTACCTGTTTGAAACCAGTGTTGATTACAATCCAATACCTCATGGTAATTTAAGTACTTGGTAATTTGTTGTTTCATTAGTCTCTCAGATACTTTAGAAAATGCTGGGAGGAGTGATAAGAGTTCATACTTTTCAACTTTATGCCTATATTCACTCTTGAATGAGGCACAATGATCAAAACACTGAAAACAATAATTATATATCCATTAAAAGTTCATCACAAACACTATAGATTGTGTGTTATACTATAGGTTATCTTCTATTAATATAGGATAGTTTTCTTTTGTTTCTGATCATTGTACCTGATTATTATCTTTTTCATTGCTTGTAGATGTTTGAGTTTAATATAACATAATGTAATATTAATTTCATAGAGAAACAGAAAGAAACATGAATATTAGGTAGTAAAAGACAGGTCTGTTACATTTACACAGATACATACTAATAACCAGGATCCACAACACACATTCCTACACAGACATAAACAGAGCAGACCTACACAAATTGTTATGCAAGTGTGCCAACTACAGAAACACTAAAAAGAAAAATTTGTATAAAATTAAAGTTTCTTTTAATGCATTATCACTAGGAGCCTAATACACAGCGCCAGACACATAGTTTTCCATTCAAGCTATACACTCTTTCCCTCTGTATTCTGAGGACTGCCATTGTACTTCCTTGCTATTCTCTTCAAATAGAAACAAAACACAAATAATGGGTACCAGAATCGAGTAATTATTTACATTAATATATGTAATTTATAATTTTATTTGGAAGTTTTAATGCATGACTTCTATACCCTCCTTATTACAGCATAGGCACATTGATCCAAATTAACATTTTTATTTATTTATGGATAGTAATGTTCTTTCAATATTTTATGCTGTCTGGGAGTCTCTTGAGTAGAGAGTGACACATGTTTACAAGAATATTGTCAATTAAATGAAGTATTGTTCTTCATTTCTGAGAATCTTTCCCACATCTTGCTATAATTGTGTATGTCCCTGTTCAAAAAATAACACAATTTATGTTTAGATGCATGGTAATTTCGGGTATGTATTTAGTTCAATGAATTTCGACTTTCTGCAAAATCTTTATTAACCAAGGTCACATATAGTAAAATAGATAACTAATTTTTGGCGGTTTCTGGTCATCTTTAGATCTAAGAGGTATTGAAATAGAAGGTTATAAGACAAAAATTGCATTAACATTAATGGTATTTACAAAGGATTTTAACAAAAATATTGAACACTACAAACTAGAATAAAAAGAGTGTTTCTAAGATAAGTGGCCACTTAGTTGGCTTTTAACAATGCAATGGAATGTCAGCTGTGAAGTATATACATCAACTGTAACAAAGTGATGTAAAATTCTCATCATATCATCATAATGTAAGCATACATATGCCATAAATGACAAGAAAATAGCATAAAAGTAACATGAAAATCATTATGTTATAGGTATACCTTTGAACTTGCACTTGTAAAATGAGTATATAGTAAGTACAGACAAGCACTGTTGCAGTGCATTCGGTGTGACACAGAAGATAATCATGTTGTCTGGTAACAGTAACATTCAAAGTTTCCATAAGCTGGTCAGAAACAGGCTGACTTGCATCAAGTGCCCAGGCTCATAGGTGAAGAAAGTAACAGAAGGTGGCAACACAGTATAACACAATTTTGAGTTGTATAATAGGTAATGTACAGCTAAATTATAAAATGAAGTCAAAAAATATTAAAAGCATGATTGATGGAAGGAAACTTTTAGAGAAAAATAGACAAGGTGAATAAACACAAATATGATGCTGTACAGATAGAAGTACTTGCCGATGGGGTAATGTTATAGGGCTTTTTACTAAAACAGAACGACCAATAACAGCAATTTATACAGATCTGTATAAAAAGTAAAGCACATGTGTACAGAAAAAGTAAATCACATTAGCACAAACTCGCTTAAAACTATACAAAATATGAATATGCCCAATATATGTGATTGATTTGAAGAGGCTATGGCACTGTATACCATAATGATGTCACTGATATAAAATGACAAACAGAAATAGATCGGCAGCTGGAATGAGTCACCTAACAGCTGAAATCTAAAATTAAGAAAGACCAACATAACACATCCCTACAGTAGTGAAAATTTACATACTGTGAGGCTCTGACTTACAAAATTATTGTAGCAGACAAATCCTACGCACATACACATCTAAAAGCAAACCTTAGTGTGCATTAGCAAATATGTAAAGATGATCTGGGTGTACGTATCATCTGCAATTTTTTATTATACCATAGTGTAACTTACATATCGAATCCTTTACGACATTATGAAGAAAAGCAATAAGATAAAAATGGCATGTATAAAATATAAAAAAGCATAGGTTAAGATCAAGCAAATGAAGTAAATATGGGTGAATGACACAAAAGAACAGTGACCCATGTCTAGGTGATATGTTACAGATGTCTAAGTTACTGTATGCATCCAACGACTGTGTGCTATCCACAAAAAAAGTGAGCAATACAATAATGGTCAACTGAAATAGTGGATATAAAATATAATCTTACAAAATTAATCAGTGATGACAAATACACACATCAAAAAAGTTTTGCATCACCCTGGTTCCCAGACCTCCTGAAGATAGATGTTGACTGTGGATATTGTATTACAGACACAGTCCCTTTGACTGTTTAGAGATGTCACTAAACCCACCCAAAGATGTAAGACACCATGCATGAGCAGAACCTATTAGACTGAGGGGGACCGACGGCCAATCAGTTCCAGTCATTCCACCAGGAAGGAGATGCACAGCTTGTGTTATCTGTAGTTCAACTGCCTAGACAGTCGATACCATGATTAAATCATGTGCACAATGTTACTTTGTGCCAGGAAGGGCTCTCAACAAGGGAAGTGTCCAGGCATCTCGGAGTGAACCAAAGCGTGTTGTTCGGACATGGAGGAGATAGATAGAGACAGGAACTGTGGATGACATGCCTCGCTCAGGCCGCCCAAGGACCACTACTGCAGTGGATGACTGCTACCCACAGATTATGGCTTGGAGGAACACTGACACCAACGCCACCATGTTGAATAATGCTTTTTGTGCAGCCACACAACATAGTGTTATGACTCGAACTGTGCGCAATAGCCTGCATAATGCGCAACTTCACTCGCGACATGGCGAGGTTCACCTTTGCAACCATGACACCACAAGGTATGGTACAGATGGGCCCAACAATGTGCTGAATGGACTGCTCAGAATTGGCATCACATTCTCTTCACCATTGAGTGTCGCATATGCCTTCAACCAGACAATCGTCGGAGATGTGTTCAGAGGCAACCTGGTCAGGCTGAAAGCCTTAGACACACTGTCCAGTCAGTGCACCAAGGTGGAGGTTCCCTGTTGTTTTGAGGTGGCATTATCTGGGACCGACGTACACCACTGGTGGTCATGGAAGTTGCCGTAACAGCTGTACAATACGTGAATGCCATCCTCCGACCGATAGTGCAACCATTTTGGCAGCATATTGGTGAGGCATTCATTTTCATGGATGACAATTTGAGCCCCCATCATGCACATCTTTTATATGACTTCCTTCAGGATAACGACATCGCTCAACTAGAGTGGCCAGTATGTCCTCCAGACATGAACCCTATCGAAAATGCCTGGGATAGATTGAAAAGGGCTGTTTATGGACGATGTGACCCACCAACCACTCTGGGGGATCCAAGCCGAATCACCATTGAGGAGTGGGACAATCTGGACCAACAGTGCCTTGATGAACTTGTGGATAGTATGCCATGGCGAATACAGTCGTGCATCAATGCAAGAAAATGTGCTACTGGATATTAGAGGAACTGGTATGTATAGCAATCTCGATCACCACCTCTCAAGGTCTCACTGTATGGTGGTACAATATACAATGTGTGGTTTTCATGAGCAATGAAAAGGGCGGATCTGATGTTTATGTTGATCTCTCTTCCAATTTTCTGTACAGGTTCCGGAACTGTCGGAACCGAGGTGATGCGAAACTTTTTTTGATGTGTGTAGTAGAGGTTACTGGTACATGCACCCATTTACCCATATGTAAGTGATGTTACTGTTGTCGAAGTTAATGTATATATTCAACCATAGTGTAGATAAAAAAAATCTAGTCATCAAGTGGTGGCAGGAGAACGCAAATATAAAAGGTATTACAGTTCACATGCTTTTGGAGTCAGTGGCTCCTTCTTGTGGTAGAAGGAAGTGTTGAAGGGGAAGGAAGAGGGGTTAAGAAAAATGACTGGTGAGGCTTAGGAAAAGGGGTAGGGATCAGAAAAGTTACCCACACCCTGGGTCAGGTGAGACTTTCCATCTGGTAAGTCTTCCCTGACATGGGGTTCTGAGTGATTTTTCCAATCTCTACCCCTTTTCCTAAATCTCATCAGTCCTTTTCCATACCCCCTTCCTTCCCCTTCAACCCTTCTGCCAGAAGAAGGAGCCATTGGCTCCAAAAGCTTGCAAACTGTAATACCTGTTAAACATAATTATTTTCATTGCTATTCAGTCAGTGTGCACTGTGCATACCACAGACATAGGCAAAAAATGTGCACAATACATAACAGTCAATATAAACCGTAATGGAGTGCCCAAGTTTCATAAATAGTTTTAGAAGTATACATACTATACATAGAACAACATATATATTGCAGATGCCAATGATGTATATTTAAAAATACAATAACATTCAAAATAAACATTTAAAAATGCAATACTGCCTTACAAACTCAATCACTGATGGAAAATAACAGCTGATCACAATCATTAACTATGTAATATGTAGTGCAGTACCTAAGTTATATAAAAAGTTTTAGAAATGCACAACACATAGACCTAGGTCTACATATATTATAGGGCAATATTCTATATTAACTGTTTATATTCACTGTTATATTATTGATAACTATGTTTGCAGTGTGCATAGCACATAGTGATTGGATGTATACAGTAACTTAGACATCAGTAACATATCACTTAAACCTGGGCCACTATTCTGTTGTACCATTCAGCCATATTTACTTCATTTTATTGATCTTAACATTTCGCCTTACCTATGCTTTTTTTATATTTTATAAATGTCATTTTTAACTGATTGCTTTTCTTTACTACACTGTAAATAACTCTATGTGTAAGTTATTCTACAGTATAATGAAAAATTGCAGATGATATATACATCCAGATTGTCTTCACATATTTGCTAATGCACACTGAGGTTCACTATTAAGTGTGTATGTGCATAGGATTTGTTTGCTACAATAATTCTGTAAGTCAGAGCTTCACAGTATGTAAATTTCCACTACTGTATGGGCATATTATGTTGGGCTTTCATAATTTTAAATTCCAGTTATTAGCTGAATCGTTCCAATTGCCACTGTCTATTACTGTTTATCATTTTATATCAGTGACATCATTGTGGTATACATTAATGTAGCCCATTCAAAACAATCACATATATTGGCCATCCTCATATTTTGTATAATTTTGAGCCAATCCATGCTAATGTGATTTCCTTTTTCTGTACACATGTGCAGTACTTTTTATATAGATCTGTATAAATTACTGTACTGTTGGTCATTCTGTTTTAATAAAGAGTTTTATGAAATTACACCATCTGCAAGATCTTCTACCTGTACAACTTCATATTTGTGTTTATTCAACTTGTCTATTTTACTCTGTTTCCTTCCAACAGTCATATCTTAACTGTTTTTTGACAAAATTGAATTACACTGTGTTGCCACCTCTCTCACTTTCTTCACCTATGAGGCTGACAATTTTACATCATTTTGTGACTGTTGATGTACATACTTCACAGCTGACATTCCGTTGCACTGTTAAAAGTTAACTGTCTAAGTGCCCACTTATCTTAGACATGCTCTTTATATTCTAGTATGAACTATTTAATAATTTTGTTAAAATCTTTTGTAAATACCATTAATATTGAATGCAATTCCTGTCTTGTAACACTCTGCTTCAATATCCTTCAGATCTGAAATGACCAAAAATAGTCAAGAACTAGTTATCTATTTTCCTATATGCGATCTTGGCTAATAACGATTTTACAAAAAATAATCATACATTGAAATCACATATCACTGTCTCTTCACTGACAATGTATGTTTAGCTTTTAGTTCTCTGAATCAACTACTGTAGGACTGTCTTGACGAAAAATCCGCTGCGCAACACAGTGCATTTTTCTCTGAACTAGAGCTGGTATAGTACTTAAAAATGTATTATCGTTGGTATCCTATTCTCTCTCTTTCTCTCTCTCTCTCTGATTATTATTCATTCTTGCCTCCCTTCATCCTCACAACATGTGCGTATGTTTCAAGTTAGGTTGTAAGTGGTCAACCATCCCCCTCCCATTTCCAATCTTCCCCACCCAACACCTCTTTCCTTCCTGAAGAGGGAACAGAAAATTACTAAAGCTAGGATTACTGATTTCTACTGTAAATGTTTATGATGGCAGTGCTAGAATTTTAACCTACTGAAGGCAACTCTTAGCGAGCTATGTTGTTTTCTTTTAATTTTATACATTTTCTCCAAGGAGAAACTAACTTGCAGATTGCATGAAACTGTTGGTGAATTCACTTAAAGGCTAACATCCTCTTTACTGACACAATTAACTTTGAAAATGCAAGACGGGAAAAGAATTTTAGATTTTAGATTAGATTTTAAAAGATATTTAAACCATATGCTATTCACTGTGGGAAAGAGGTTGTTGGAGTCACAATTTGAAGATAGACAAGTAAGAGCTGCTCCCATAAAGTGTAAGGGCCACTGTTCAAGGATACACTACATGACAGGCTTTTGATTAATATCTGAGTGATCCATAAAAAATGATTTTGGATGCTTTAAGACAAGCAGTAATTTCAGCACTTCCCTTGTGTAATAAAAGTATCAGTCTTAACCAGATGCACTAAACCAGCAGCATGAAATTTCATTCAAGGTGCTGTCATAGATGAAGCACAGTCACGCATTGTCAGTTGCTCAAGATTGTTAGTACTGCATAGAAGAAGCACAAAGTAAAAAGATGGTTTGATTTTTGTTGGGGCACCACAAATCTGCCATAGTTCTGCTTAGTTGTTTGCATGATCCATGGATCATAATTGTGATTCTTTGCCATGATAAATAATGAGTCAGCTTTGCAATTACAGTAAATTACAGTACAATTTCTGAGTCAAAAATATGAGAATGTGCTGCCCATTAACATGAATGCCTTAAGCAATTTTTTTTTTACTTTTCTTTTTTTACATATATTGATTTACACTTAGCTATGATAAATTTCTCCTTCACACACACACACACACACACACACACACACACACACACACACACACACACACACACATCTGTTCACACATATTTGTGTGTGTGTAACTGCACATTCAGAAATTTTTCTTTGGAGAAGCTTTTTATGGATGAATATCCCACTCCTTTATATTTAGGAATGTTACTGTATTTTAAAACTGAGACTGACTGTTGACAACAAAGTTCATTAGGGACCAAATATACTATGAAACTGTTGTCAGTACGCTGAACTCTGTAAAGAGCTGTCTACATGTTCTAGGGTGGACCACTTATTATCCTTATTACACTTCTTTGTAACACTTTCTTCCTCAGTAAAGAGTTATCCCGAATATCATGCCATAAGAATCAGAGAATGAAAATATGAAA